>NC_141037.1:28900000-29500000 GCF_052040795.2 Danio rerio
ACCACTTATCGATCTGACATTGGGACTAATCTATCTGAGTCACATCTTGGATTCAATGACCTTTGGAAAGCAATAATTTAAGACCTGACCACACTGCCAAAATCAGCTGCTGGTTTATCGTAACATGGTTGCTCTTCATGATTCTTTTATGAGGTTAGAGGTGACCCTTTAGGGGGAGGTACAACAATCTGCTTTTAAAGGGAGCCTGGTGGAAATGAAACACACTGAATTGTATTAAATCTGCGCTTGTAGTAGCAATATATAAGTATTATTTTAACTCTTCAACTCTTAATCTCTTTATTTCTAATCGCTTTTTAAAATGTAAATTGTGTCAAAGCAGCTTAATATAGATTAAAATCTAGTAAATTAAAACTGTTTCAGTTCAGTTGTCAAATTTAAAGTTCAGTTTAGTTAGTTTAGGGCAACCCTCATTCTGATTACGCCTAGGATTACCCCTATATACATTTTGGAGAGAGCAAAATGCGTCCCAGGAGCTGTTTTTTTGCATGTTTTGTTTTCATGAATCCACCAGGGGGCGATGTGTACGCTTTTTCAGATTTCAAATTTCTCTCTTGCATGCCATTCATGCCTGCTGTTCTCACGTAAATCCACCAGAGGCCCCTGTCGACTGACTGACTGACTAACCGACCGATTCTCCCACCTTCCCCTAAACCAACCAATAGGGTTTTAAAAAGCACCACTTGACCCTGATTTTTACCACGTTTTCAAATTTTACCACATTCTCATCGCTATTTACTTATTTTTGGCTTCTGTTTTTGTCTTAGCTGTTTTTTTGCAGCCGTTCTTCACCGGACTTGAACCCCATTGTCACAGTCAGCTCTTCTTTGCGCCTCAAGTCTGCTGACGTACACATTGAGCTACTAGATAAACTGGTAACAGCGGAAAAGCCGTCCATACGGAGGTAAGCGGTCATCTGGTAAGAGAGAAAAGGAACGGTGTTACACCGCCCCATATTGTTTGTTTTAAAAATGAAATCCAGCAATATGTAGCTCTGTCTACAAAACTCGTGATCTCCAGAAATGTATATAGGAGATTCTGAATTAGTTTTCAAAATGAGCCTATCTTGTTTAGTTCAGTGTAAAGCAAATGTTACTACATAAAGCTGAAGTACTGAAGAGAAACTTCGACTGAAGAGCAACTACTGCATTTCAGAGTTTAAGCACATAGCACTTTGTTTCTTTACACACTTTAGTCAAATTTTGTCATATTAAATGACTTACAAATATATCTCAAAATGATTGTTTTAATAATCATTTCTCATGTTCAAGTACTGAGGTGTGAAAAATATTGCTCCCCTTGATACATGTTAGTTTTGTGTTTGCTTTTGAGATCTTTTAGAGTGCTTCACTTTGTCTGATAGATTTTATATAAGTGATTTTTTAATTAAAAAGCTCTGGCAAAAACCAAGCCATGGTGTGGTAAGTGAAATTTGAAACCGCTCTTTAGAGAATCTGTTTAATCTTTTTATGATTTAGATAAGGAGGGTGCAATTACTGTTTTATAGATATTTTATACATATTTCTTTTGTGTAATATTGAAATTTGTTTGATGACCTAAATCCCTAAAGTGTGACAAATATCCCAAATATGTATTTAATATAGTATATGTTTATAAAATATTTTAGTCATGCATAGGATTTTTAAAATAGCTGTTATGTCCAGTGTTGTTTGTATTTATGATTAATTTATGTAGCACTGTGGTCCTGCGAGACACAACATTTCATTTCTCTGTTTGTCCAAACATGCAGTGGATAGGCAATAAAGCTTGACTTGACTTAATACATAATGAATAAATATAAAATAAGGAAGAGGCCAATATACTTTTTCACAGAATGTATATATATATATATATATATATATATATATATATATATATATATATATATATATATATATATATCACATATTTGTGTTGAAATATAATTAAACCATATGTCAGTTTGCCATAAATACTTGTCAGCACATTCAGCAATCAAACAAGCAATTACAAAATTACATACAACGATGTATCTAAGTCCTACTTCATTGGGTCAAAAATACAATATGATATAATGACAGCAGATAAAATGAGATCACATCAAAAACTAAAATTCTTGTTCAATAATAATCCTGCCTGTTTACCATAAACTTTCATCATACATACAGTATGAGTGTTTCCCAACCCTGTTCCTGAAGGCACACCAACAGTACACATTTTAAACCTCTTCCTATTCAAACACAGATGAATTAAATCATCAGAACATTAAAAGAGACTCGAAAATCTGTAATGAATGGTTCAGATAAGGGAGACATCCAAAATATGTACTGTCTGTGTGCCTTTAGGAACAGAGATAGAAAACACTGATGTATAGAATTGGCATTGACATTCTGCTGTAAATGCTTCCCTTTGTATTACAAGTAAGCCATGACGGCATATATATTTTGATGTCTTTGACTTATAGAGAAAACAAAAGCTAAGGACGACCAGCATTGTCTCCCTCTATAGTTTCATACATACATTTATCTAAAGTCATTTACAGAAGAGTAGACCTCCGATGCATCTCACATTGATAAACATCTGAACTGATCCACCGGCCATCATTTGTCTGCCCGCCTTGCATTTATCCATGCTGACATAGCTCTTCCAGTTACAGCACAACCTGTCAATTAACCGCCATGTTGATGAATGACATTGTCATTAAGTGATAGGCTACGCTGTATTGCCAGTGTGATTAGGTGGCCTCTCGGGTGCCGGAGGAAAAAGCTGCTCAGCATCAAACTGAGGTATGGCAAGGCTCAGGGCCCTTAACATGCACGGCATCAGGCAGACATTAAAATGAAAAAGAACTGCACTACAGGTAAAACATGAGCTGAGCAAACATGGCACACTAAAGAGAGGAGGAGAAAACCCATGAGTGTGTGTGGACAGGTGTTCACTGTTGGCTGCTCTCTCTTACTAATTCACTGCTAATTAATGGACTGTGTAATGAGATCATAAACTGATGTGTCAACAGACAGGAGCGTAGAGGGGTGGATGTGTTACTGTGATCTTACAGTATTTCGACAGCTGATGAATTGCAATGAGATGCTCGTAGGCTGAAACTGGTGTCTAATTTTTCAAGATGAACGGGCCATTTATTTTTATTTATTTATTTATTTATTTATTTATTTATTATATAAAACATACTGTTTTAGTGGTAAAAGTACAAGAAAGGTACCTCACATTTACCTTACATTTCTTATTTACTAATTAGTTGTGATAAATGCAATCTTACAAATAAAATTTTTGTTAATTAAATTGAGGAGTGAAGTTTAAATGTCTTGAAAATGTCTTACAAAGGTTGAATTTATTTGATCAAATTACAATAGAAATATTACAGTTTTCTTTATTTCATATAAGGGGCAACACGGTGGCTCAGTGGTTAGCACTGTCACCTCACAACAGGAAGGTCGCTGGTTCAAGTCCTGGCTGGGCCAGTTGGTATATTGTGTGGAGTTTGCGTGTTCTCCCTGTGTTGGTGTGGGTTTCCTCCAGGTGCTCCAGTTTCCCCCACAGTCCAAAGACATGCAGTACAGGTGAATTGAATTGGTCATAGTGTAGAAGTGTGTGTGTCGAGAAGTGTGTATGGATGTTTCCCGGTACTAGGTTGCAGCTGGAAGGGCATCCGCTGTGTAAAACATATGCTGGATAAGTTGGTGGTTCATTCCGCTGTGGCGATCCATGATGAATAAAGGAACTAAGCTAAAGGAAAATGCATGAATTATTTTCATAAAAAAGTTCTTTATTTGTGTATACAAATCATTTAGTTACTTTACTTATTAAACGTAAAGTGACAATTTGACTTTGTAAGGGTGTATCGATTAGTCAAATGACAGAACCAACAGCATGGGTAAAAGTTAAATGCATGTAAGCCTTTTTAGCACGTGTGAAAATAAATATTTTTATTTGTTAAAATTTATTTAATCTGTTTCCAACTATAAAATTTAATCTGACTCCAATTTATAATCATTTAAAGTTAGATTTATCCAATTCAAGCTAAACACATTGTAGGTTGTAATTTATTCTAATTTAGATCGATATTAATACCTTTTTTTCAGTTAATGGTTCATCATTTACCTAAGTCGCTTAGAGACAGTATGCTGGCCAGTTCCATCTGCTCACATTCATATCCTCACCTGTTCTGGTTCTTAGATAGAGGATATAACAGTAAACTAATTAGTAGTAATATTAAGCCACCCATGCTTGCTCACACATAAAGAAAGTTTTATTTAACCACTGGATTATATCATACTAAGTCAGTGATTGTCAGAAATCAACAGGTCTCTAATGCTGTGCCTATGCTCCATCCATTAAGATGTATGAACAAATCCTAGTTGTAGGTTGTGGAAACATCAGCCTAAACAATCTACTAGATTTAAATGATTTCAGGAGATATTAAACAAGAATATTACATTTATCTCTCAGGCAAAGATTTTTCATTCCAATTCACATAATTCAATAAATAAACCAATGCAGAAATGTACAACAACTACCCAAAGATACATTTAAGAGTTCGAGATTAATACCTGACTGTGTAGAAGTACATTGCAGCATAGAAGCCTTGGTGCAGAGCTCAGAGACTCACACACTGCCACTGGGTATCCGGTAGGGTTGGGTATCGTTTTTTTTTTTTTTTTTTTTTGATACCGGTGCCAAAACGGTGCCTGAACCGATACTTTTTAGCCACAAAATAATGGTGGATACTTCTAAAAAAATATTTTATTTGACAAAATATTTTTAAAAATGTATTTTAATAGAACAATATAATTACAATTTGAAGTAAACATCAATTCATATTGTATTACATTAATAGATTTCCTTTGATCATTAGTTGGTTAGCATGAATTTAAGATTTGCATTATGAAATTACATTAGCTTACTATTAACCTGTGGGGGGCGGGCAGAAAATACTTAAAACATTATTCGAAGTCATTTTTTTTCCATGCATCACTCAGTCTTCATAAACAAGGTAATTAAATAACTTAAACTCAAAATAATCTTCCTTGTTCTTTTATTTGACAAGTAACGTTATACTGTATACTGTGTATATACCAAGTGTGCCGCAAGCCTACGTTTGAGTGAAGGTTTCGGCCGTTAGATCGCCCCCTGGGGGCTGGCTGCAGTACAAGTCATAAAGCCCGCCTCCTCCGTGTTAATGAAGGAGACTTGAGCCCAAATAAAAAAAAAATATTACACTTGCAATAAAATGTCCCGAAAGATAGTTCTGGTCGATTAAGGCACTGGTTATTGTGCTGAAATAGGTGCAGATCTTCATTTTTGTAAACAGTTTGTTTTTAGCAGTAATTTAATGCTGGGCGTGTCATCGTGATTGACAGCTGTGATTGACAGTTTCTCAAAGCGCGGCGTCTGCGCTTCGGCAGGAGACTGAAGTAGACTGAAATGTTATTATTCGATTTCTGTGTTATTTTACCATGACAAAATGAGTTCAGCAGTAAACTATAGTTTCTGACATACATGATCCTGGTGGAACACTGTTTATTCGCTAAGTTCAGGGCTTTTTTCGGGCTTTGTTAGTTTGCTGATACACGCCTAGCCACCCAGATAGCAAAACACAGTTCCGGCTAGATTCTCGCCTGCCGGAGACTTATCTCTTAGAGCTCAGACTGACTAATGTTACCTCTGCTGGACCTACTCCGGATGCGGATTCACTACCCAATTCCAGCCCGAGTCAATCGAGCCAGATGCGGCGGCCGAGCGAGCAGGCGCTGCCGCATGCGAGCCGGAATCAGCCCGCGACGCCGCGAGTAAGTTATGCGCTGCGGCCTGGAGCTGGCGCGATTGAATATATAAAACCCTCATATTTGTTAACGTTATTACATCCATTTGTGTTGATATGACAGCAAACGCATGCTGAGAAGTTCGGGGGGCGTAGTTGATTTTACATAAAGCGTTTGATTGGAAGCTCGACTCATTTTCGCGGCTCCTCCTCTGGCTCCATCAGACAATCCTTCTGCGCATGTCTGGCTCCAATTTCAGCAGTCTTTTGCGACAGTTTGTGCCCGTCAAGCAGGCGTTTTGCCCTCAAGGCGTTCAATGGGAAAAAGGGCTGTCGCGTCGTCCATATTTTTTACAGTCATTGGTATATACATTTCTAACATTCAAGTACATCAAGGCACATTGTTGCACCTGTAAACTTTAAAGAGCCCATATTATGGGTTTTTGAAAATCCCCCTCCATGTAGTGTGTAACACAGCTCTAAGTGAAGTGAAGTATCCAGCTAAGGCTTAAATCTGTTAGTGTACAGCGTTTAAAACTGTTGATTCATCTATAAAAGAGTCGACTCATAGTGCTTCAAACGAGTCGCCTTGATACCGATTCATTAGGTGTTTCGCCATGTGCACGCGCAAACCCGGGAGATTTCAAACCTGAGGCCCCGCCCTCTGACGCAGAAACGCAGACACACACACACACCCACAAACACACACACACACACAAACATGCCGGTCGATTGAAGTCACACTGCAGATGGATATATTGAGTCTCTACCCAAAGATGAAACCTCAGCATTATAGCCAAGCAGTTGGAAACTACTGGAAACTTCTGGAAACTACATGCTACAAAGAATACTTCATCAGCGTTTGTTAAAGGAAGGATCAGTAAAGAGTAACTTACTGATGGACGTCAGGATGGATTTTTCTTCCTCCATTTCTCAAGTGTAAGTACGTGCGATTAAAGTTGCCTCGTTGACTCTAGCTTGCAAATGTATTTAGTTGTGATTTGTTACTTGTAACCGCGTGTACTGTATCAGGTTAACTGGCTATATTTTCTTATCGCGTGCAAAGTCACGTTAAAAACACGACGCGTGCTGCTTTGTTAACGGAGCTCCGTGGACGAGGAGAAGTGTGTGTATCTGTGTGTGCGTGTGCGTGTGCGCTCGCTGTCGTCCGGAGGTGTGTGTGTTTGTGTGTGTGTGCGCGCGCGTTGTCGTCCGGAGCAGGGTTAAGTGCGTGTGTGTGTGTGTGTGTGTGAGTGTGCAATATGTGTGTGTGTGTCTGTGAAAAGAGCAGAGTGAGAAGCTAGGAGATCTCCTCAACTGTTTTTGGAGTTTTTGCTCAATAAAATAGTTAGTTGTCTGTATTTTCAAGTCCATAGTCTGTATTTACATTGACCCACTGCCAGCTAATATCCACGCCTACACTATCGAGAGTGTATGAACTGTGATTACTTTTATATTGCTGATTAGCTGTTTGGCATTTCACTCTCTGACTGAAGGCAGTCGACCAATCGCAACAGGCTGTCATTGGTCCAATCAGCGCAGATTAGCTTCGCGCTTAGGAGGGGTTTGGGAACAAATTAATCACTGGACGATTCATACAGGAGTCGCTGGGATAATTAGGTAAAAATAAATGCAGATTATAAGACCATGAAAGTGATTTTTGACCTTGCATGCATATTAAACTGTTGTTGGAGACCCTTACAACCAAGATATGACCCTATTTCATGTATAATATGGGCTCTTTAACAGATAGGTCTATAGTTGAAGTCAATTTATTATGCCTTCCCATTAATTTAAAATAATGCTTCTGAATTTTTTTTTAAAGTGTTTCCTAAAAATAATTATTCTGGAGTCATAACAAGTCCTATTTCTTATTGTTTTTTATAATTTAATAAATAATAAAAATAAGGTCAGTATTATTAGCCTCCTTAGGAAATTACTGTATATTTTTGATTAACACAACAAATCAGTTACAAAATAATTTGACTAATTATTTCAACTTTCGTAGTTAACTGATCCAGTTTAAATTACACTTTAATCTGAATAAAAAAAAACCTATAGGATACTTAAAGGGACTCTGTCTGAATACAACTGTCTTGCAAAATAACTAGTAAAATGCTCTGCACTGACTGTCACTATAGGGACGATAAAACAGTAGATATTATAAATGAGTTAGTTAAACTATTATGTTTAGTTTAACTAAATCCCGTGTTGAAGACGGAAATCAAAAATTAATAAAGGCAAAACTAAACGAGCCCTCAAATGTGTCAATAAGTTTGACATGTTTCCCACTTACACGCAACTTTTGTAAAGACAGTTGCTGTGTAAGAATCCTTGCTTGTAAAATGCGATTTAGAATGCTTAGTTTAAGCAAATTGGATGAACGTGATCACGCGTGTAGATCTGAAGAGTGTCGCTCTCGCTCATTGTAAACCAGGCTGTTTTGTACTGTGGGCGTTGCGTGCGTCTGTTCCCTAGTGACAATAACAAATGCCTGATATCGCTGTCTATATTCCTCAATGTTGTTTAGAATTAAATGTTTAGTGATGCTGTGACCCAACGCCTATGTGTGCCTTTTTTCATGCATCCCTTTGATGCTTCTTACATTCTTGCCGCAGCACCGAAATTAGGCACCGAAATTCATGCGCTGATTTAATACCGGTACAAACCGGTTACCATGGTACCGGCTATTATCCGGGCTACAGGATCACACTTTTGCACCTTTCCCTTAGATACTCAAATCACAACAAAAGATCATAAATTCTAGACAATAAAAGCTTTACAAAGACCCTTGCCTGGTCATGAGTTGATGTGAACACCATTTTTCCTGGAGTGGAGCTTATCAAAGCCAAAACCCAGATCAACATATACAAGTGAAATTGTGAAATATTACAGTGAAATCGAAATCACTTTACTAATCACACAGAGACATCTAAAATGATACCAAACATGTATATACTGTAGAGGCACAAGATACTCCATATTAATAACTTGTGTGTGATCTGCTCTGGTGGAGAAGATAAAGTCAGAGAGGGAGGCTCATGGTTGAGACAGTTGAATAACTGGTTTCATATGATCTTTTTCTCGGATGAGAAAGTTCATTGTTTTAAAGTTTATAGAGACTTAGCCATCCTTACAACTTTACTTAAAAAGGGCAAACTCATTGTAACTTGGTTGAATTGTTAAGTTCACTTAATGTTTTTTTTTTAAAGTTTTTATAATTACAAGCAAAGTTTATTTATTTCATTTTAAGACAATGAGTTTACTTTTTTTCCTAAGTAAAATCAACTAATTGGTTTAAAAACAACGGATTTAATCACTTTTTTAAGGTAAGTGAACTAATCTGTTTATTTTAAAAGCAACAACCTTGAATTTTTTTAAAAAGTAAAATCAACTAATCAGTTTAAAAGCAATGGGTTTAGTCATTTTTTTAAGTGTAGTCACCAAATAAGTTTTTACAGTGTATTCTATGGAAACTAATGCCATATTTTTAAAGTTTTTGATCAAAATTATAAAAAACACAGCATTTCCGTACATGTAAGTTTGTTGCTTTTTGTTGTTTGTGTATGTGTGTTTTACAAAAGCATCAAGTTTTTTCATTTTGCAAGTGCTAATGTTCTCATGTTATCCAAACTGTGTTACATAACTAATAATGCTCACATGTATAATTAATTTAGAATTAAATGAGGGAAACCTGTTTTATCTATATTTGCATGCCAGCGGCGTGTTCAAACATTTCATTCCTCTAGAGTGCTGAACATCAGTCTCACGCTCATTTCCCAGCCTTCCCTCCCTTTTTATTTTTCCCTCCACCTGTATGTTCATTAATTCATTATTTCTCTCTCATATCTTCCCATGCACTAAAGTTTTCCCTCTCAGACAACCATGGATTTATTCAAGTCACTTAAAACACACATGACGCTGCACAGCCAAATCCCCTGAATATGAACACTCTGAGGATTTAGTTGAGAAAAGGATTTAAGTAGTCATTTGAGTGGTTATTTGACATTGAGATACTATTATTTATTACATTTTTTTTCTCTCTATGATTTTACTTTTATATTTTTCTTTTACTCACTTGCTTGCTTTGTTTCAGCTTATTCCATGTAGTGATAGGCAGTTTGGATCATTTTACTGACTCGGACCTTTGAGTCTTGTTCATCGAATCTTTTTCGTAACATTAACATGTTACGAGATCCTTCCAAACACATCTACAGCTAGCCCAAACGTTGATCACACTACAAGTAAGTCATAGCTAGAATGCCACTATACAATGCAATGCTGCTAAGAAGGGGAAAATAATACTTCTTTGTTTACTTGGTGTTTCATCTAGCTCTGCTCAACTCTTCTTCTTCAAATTTGAGTCGTTCGTTCACCTGACAATGACGGTTCCATATAAGTTTTACCAACGCAAACAGTCTGAGCCGGAAACACTGCTGATTATTTCACCTTTTGAGTCTTTGGGTTTATGAGTTGTTCATTCATAATGTGACAGCATGTAAAGGGCTGACATGACTCAAAACTAAAGACTTAAGAAATGAACAGATCAAATCTTTTTCCGGCTCTGAATGCAAATGATCCGTCTTTCACGTAATTAACGAACAAATCACACCAAGGACTCGAGAGATGAACAAATCAAATCTGTTTGTGGCTCTGACTGCATATGATTGGCTTCTGTCTTTCAAGTGATGAACGAATTACTCAAACTCCAGAAAAGACTCGAAAAATGAACTAATTTTCTCCTCGGCCTGCACAAATGTGTTCATGTGCGAATTAACAAATCACTCCCTGAGAGTACTCTTCTTCTCGAGTCACATAAAAGATTCATTCAAAATAAATAAATCGTTCAAGAATGACCCATCACTATTCCATATCAGAGGTCACATTTTTTTATCAGTGGATGCCCTTCTCGATGGTTTTACAACCATCAGTGCTGGGAAACACACACACACACCCACATTGCATGCTTTTAGACTATGAGGGAAACGCACGCGAACTCAAGGAAAGTATGCAAACTCCACCCAGAATTGCATCCTGTCCTGGTCCAGCCGAGACTCCAACAAGCAACCTACTTGCTGTGAAGTGACAGTGCTAAACACAGAGCCACCCTACGTGTTTTTAGGTTAAGATTTGAAATTTTTGTTTTTTGCTACCACAGATATACCCGTTTACCATGCTGACACCTTCGCCCCATTTTCTGCTGGTTTACATGACCTGGTCTCATCCAGATTCTTACATACCCTGATTGTTCCAACCTGTATCCAAGCTTCATTGTGGTAGCTGTCTATGCTGGCTTCCTCATTCTCCACCAGCTCCATCTCAGTCTCATGAACAACAGTTCTGGGTCTCCACCTTTCCACGCTCCAGTCATCTCTTTGGTTCCATTATGAGCCCTTCTGTCAAAAGTTTACAATGATGGCAATGATGATGGCAATGGTGATGACAATTATGGCGTTAATAACTACATAAAACATAATATGATTTTTTATTTATTTTTAATTTCAGCTGATGCTTATTTGGTTCACATATTGATTTTTATAGTTTACTTAACTATAATGACCCTGTTAGTTGTCACTTTAACCAACAACCTGTGAATTCAACCCTATAAAATTCAGTTTTTTTTTATATTATTTTGAATTTTATTCCTTCACAACAACAAACTGCAAAGTCACATTCAAGTTTAGCTTAAATATAACTTTGTAGTGATGCTAAAGTTTTAAAAGCAGGGTCACTCATCATTTGTAGTGTAGGAAATATTGCAAACCACACAGAAATCAAATATTTCAGTGTGATTGTTTCCAGTTATTAAAGTAAGATATTAGTTTGGAAAAATAAATCATTAAATCATTAAATTTCTTGTCCATATTGGCGCTAAGAGTATTTATAGCAAACATGAGATCGTCATTGCTAACTGACAAAGAGGTGTAGCTGTTAACATCCTCTCCTTTAGCTCCAATTAAGCTGGCTTTCATTTCTTTTGCTTCTTCCTCATCAGCTCCTTTATCTCCCTTGCCAATATTTAATGTACTGGGTTGCAGTAGTATAATCACATGTAGATCGATCCAAGTGAGAAAATTAGGTTTGGTCAGATGGAGCAAAAGAAAGCACTTCTATTCCATTTCACGACATTGGAAGTCGCCAAAGTAAGATATTAGTAATAAGACAGAGGTGAATTCTCTTTCTATATGTTCTTCTGAGTTCGATTAACCTGTCGATTTGGGTAAATCTTTCAGCTCACACACTGACCAACCAGTCACTTTATCTCCAGCAGCATCCTCAGAGGGGCAGCTCTTGTTGACAGAATGACCCACTCATGCGTACTTACAAACACACACACTTAAAAACAAGTCCATAGAGGTGTGTAGCTGACAAGTGTCAAAACACCAGGCTGACAGGGCATCACTCAAGAGTCTAACACATTTGTGCCACAAGACTGACTACCATTTCTCTCTTTGTTTCTGTCTCACTTATAGTACAAGACACACACATGCAAACACACACACGCACACAACACAGATACACAATTTCTATTGATAGTAGTAAACCTCCTTCCCTCTTGGTTTCAGACCTGGATTTTCAAAGCACTGACCATGACATATTGGTTACAGACGGTGAACAAAATGAAAATTGAAGCTAAGTCTTACACATGTAATCTAACAGATATAAACGGACCAACACAATCTCAATTTGGCAATGGCAATTTGTAGCTGTTTTATGCTTTGCTTATTAGCAGCTTATTTGTATAATGTGACGTTTTGTACCTGCTTCTGTTCCTGCTCATGTTACCGGCTCCCAGACCTTATACAAACAAAGCAGAATCATATAAGAAAATGTCAGTTTACAACATCAAGCTGTTTTTAATGTTTAAAAACGAATGGAAGTGAATGAGACTGGAAGTCTCGAACCTAAAAGATTCAAATGGCTGCGCCCGCTCATATGCAAACAATAAAGAGAATAGCATTGCTTGAATGCAGTTTAATATGACCTCGAGCTGCCAGTCTCTGAGTTAACCTACTAACACGCCACACTGCCCTCTACAGGTGTGGTGCTAAAATACATGAATCATTTCATTTACTCAACTTAGCATTAAACAGAAAATTTTGGAAGTTTTAATATGAATGTTGCAACATAGGCTTATTTTGCAAACAAAGCCCTATATAGGTTTCTGGAGATCGCAAATAATGTAGTCAGAGCTACATATGACTGCACTTAGTTTTTAAAAAGAACATGGGATAGTATGACGCCGTTCCTTTTCATGCTTACCAGCTGACTGCTTACCTCTGTATGGATGGCTTTCCCACTGTTTGCCCAGTTGCCCTGTAGCCCGGAGTTAACCGCGACAATGGAGTTCAAGTCCAGTGAAGAACTGTCGCGTTTGGCGTGATCAAAACAGAACAAAAACAAAAAGGTGAGGATCCAAGTGCAGATATTTATTTACAGTGCAACAAACAAGGTGATCAAAATACAAAGTAACAAATAAACGACCAAACTAGAAACTAAAACAGAGACAAGGCTCAGAAACAATAACTCTACAAACTAGACTTTATCAAAAAATACAAGAACAAGATCAAGAAACTCGGTAGCAAGACATACTAGAACTGGGGACAAAGAACGACAAGGAAGACAAAGCAGACAAACGACGCAGTGACAAACAGAGGTGAAATGGTTGTATAAATAGTCCAGGAAATTAACAGGAAACAGGAGCAGCTGTGAGCCAATCAGTGTACGTGGACCGGGTGTAATGCGCATGGTATGTAAGAACTTGTAGTCTTTTGGGCGCTATAGTAAATTTTCAGAGTCTGTGAACTACAGCGCCCTCCGGTGGTCACTGACCGTCATGACAAGAACAGCTGCAGAAAACGGGTAAGACAAAAACAAGAGCTAAAAAATAAAATAAACAAGTAAAAAACATGGGGAGAATGTGGTAAAATCTGAAAACGTGGTTCTTTCTCTGGATAGCTTTTGAAAAGACTGGTTGGGTTTAGGGAATGGCACTGGCAAGAGAAATTTATGATCAAAAAGCATACACAGTGGCCTCTGGTGGATTCACAAAAACAAAACCTTTAAAAAAGCATATTTTGGAATTTCTCCAGAAATGTATATAGGGGTACATAATTATAATGAGCCTGGGTTTCATCCTTACCTTTCTTTTCTGTAGAGAATTTTTTAGGACATTTTCAGAAATTGTGAAACTTGTTTAATGTATAGCAGATGTTGGTATTCAGCAGCTGGTTTTGTTTGGCATTTTACAGCTTATACATATTGTTTTGAAATGCATATCATAACCACTGTTTTCACATGAATGTAATTTTGTCTCAAATCTTGGCAATGAAAGCAAAAGAAAAACAAAATTTGCTCTTTAAAACTGATGTGAGCAAATAAATTGCTCAAACCACCACCACCACCACCACCACCACCACCACCACCACCACCACAACAACAACAACAACAACAACAACAACAACAACGATAAATGTTTCAAACCAAGGTTTATCGTGATTAAGAATGTACAGTATCACAGTCATGCTATGTGTTTTTTTTTGGGTTACACTTTAGAATAACTATCCGTTATAACTTGTTAACAGTCCATTAATAAACTGTTAGTTAATGAGTTATAAATGACTTGTTAAATAAAAGTTAATAGTTTGTTAATTATTTATAGCTGTACCTTATAGATGGCCAACAGATAACTTACAAGCTGTTTGTTAACACGTTATAAATGACTTGTTAACTGTATTTTAATGATTTATAACTATACCTTATAAATTAGTTATAGATCATGAACAAGCTGTTAGTAAATTACTTACTAAAGACTTGTTAAGTGTCAGTTAATAGTTTATGTATGTTATTGGGACGTTATTCTAAAGTTGCAATTATTCTTCATTTATTAACTGTTAGTAAATGAGGAATAGCTGCAACCTTAGAATAACGTCCCAATAACATACACAAGCTAATAACTAACACTAATATATTAACTCACACTCTACAAATCAGTTGTTCATAGTTTGTTAACAATCCAATAACACCAGTGAAACTTTTGTAGAATTTTTCTAATAAAAGAAATTTGTGTTTATTTTGTTTTCATGTTGCACAAAAAGTGCCCAAACCTCATGGGTTTGTATTTTGTTGTATTGTGCTGTTCTGCCATGTGAAGGCTCAGCATGTGTGTTTCTATACATTAAACACAATGTTCAGCGTTTCATCTGTGGAGTTTCTTTGGTAAAATACAGCACACAGAAAAGCCTATGAGTGGAACAAGGTTAAGGTACAAACATTTTAGAATTTAAATATTACATCAAATTTCTGTGGCTTGAACTTGTTCCATCGTTTTGCTGTTCTATAAAGATTCACTGGTATTAGTAGATTGTTAACAAACTATAAACAACTGATCCGTGGAGTGTGAGTTAATATATTAGTGTTAGATATTAGCTTGTGTATGTTATTGGGACGTTATTCTGAGGTTGCAACTATTCCTCATTTACTAACAGTTAATAAATGAAGAATAGTTGCAACTAGAATGACGTCCCAATAACAAACATAAACTATTAACTGACACTTAACAAGTCTTTAGTAAGTAATTTACTAACAGTTTGTTCATGATCTGTTACTAATTTATTAGGTATAGTTATAAATCATTAAAATACAGTTAACAAGTCATTTATAACTTGTTAACTAACAGCTTGTAAGTTATCTACTGGCCATCTATAAGGTACAGCTATAAATAATTAACAAACTATTAATTTTTATTTAACAACTCATTTATAACTTATTAACTTACAGTTTATTAATGGACTATTAACTAGTTATAACGGATAGTTATTCTAAAGCGTTACCTTTTTTTGTATTGTTTAAAGATTTAACATTTATGAATTGGATTATATGCTCAAACATTCATTCATTCATTTTCTTTTCAGCTTAGTCTTATTATTTATCTGGGGTCTCCACAGCAGAATGAACCGCCAACCTATCCAGCACTTGTTTCACACAGCGTATGCCCTTCCAGCCACAACCCATCTTTGGGAAACATCCATGCACACCCATTCACACTCATACACTAAAGACAATTTAGCCTACAAATCACCTGTACCGCATGTCTTTGGACTGTGGGGGAAACCAGAGCACCTGGAGGAAACCCATGCAAGTGCAGGGAGAACAGGCAAACTCCAAACAGAAATGCCAACTGACCCAGCCAAGGCCCGAACGAGCAACCTACTCCACTGCGTCGCCATGCTCAAACCTATCAAATGCATTTAAAGAGAGAGAGCCCATATGCCCACTCTTCTGATTGGCTGTCATGATGAATTGTGCGAATTCACTGTCAGGTAATTTTTTTAGTTATGCAGTTTCATTTCATCTGAATCTTACAATTGATGGCTAAAAGTTTACAAACTCATAGAACCTGTATGTTTAGCCTTTTTTTTTTTAAGGAAGGGATAGTTCACAAAAAAGAAAAGAAAATGCTGTCCTCATTTACTCACTCTCCAGTTTCTTCCTTCTTCCTTCTGTTGAACACAAAGGAAGATATTTGAAGAATGTTGAATAAAACAACCATTCACTTAATATTTTATGGAAGTCAATTGCTGCTTCTTCCCAACACTGCCCCAAATATCTTGTGAGGTCACCAGAAGAAAGAAATTCATAATAATTTAGATTTCAATTTTACAATTTAAATTTTTAGGTGTACTATCCCTTTAAGTTGTCACTTGCACCGTGCGAGCACTGCAGAATAATTGAAATTATGTAATTATGCCATGGTGAGAACGCAGCATGGGGTGGTTTAATCTTTCATATGTTTTTTTAAAAATGTATGATTCCATACATATCACATTCACACGAAATCAGCACCTCGTGAATTAATTAAACACCCCTTAAGATTTAAATTGGTTTTATTATCAGGCTAAATGAAAGCCTTAAAACATCTGTACTTAACATGTTGTTGACTCGTCATAAAACATCTTAGCATGCTAATCTCAGGCCTATATTGCACCACACATTTGATTCAGAGCACTAAAGCAGCTTTGTGTCCTTTATCAAGTACAGTCTTTCCCAAAGGAGCAATTAAAAACAGCTGTGCATGAAGCTTCAGCTACAAAAGACCTAAACATCTGACTAGCCAAACAAAGCAAAATATTCATGCTCATATATCCCTTAACACACAACCCGAGTTGCTATATTTTTTTGTATTCCATCTGTTTTATTATGTTAGTATTTATAGCCTGCACGAGTGTGCATTTCCCTTCTGAATTATCTGACAGCTTTGTATCACTGGCTTTCAGCTTGACTTTTCTCTACACCGTAGAATCCTATTAATCATCATAACACTCCGATCCCTACGTCTTCTCCCCTCTCCTTTCTTCTCCTCCTTTCCCTGCATCTTTATCATATTCTTCCCCTTTCCTTCTCCCTGTCCCAACGAGCCCTTGTAGAATAATGTGTGTTAAGACCTAGACATCACTTCACTTTCATTAAGGAAGAGTGCTTCTCTTCTTTCTTTAATGAGTTTCTGGGGGACAACAGCTGCCCCAATATGATGGCTGCTTTATATGAACCTGATTTATGAGGCATTTACACTGGGAAAAAATGAGAGATGACAATAGAGAAGGTGAAGGAGAAAGAGATAGAGACAAAGTGAGACAGAGAGAGAGAAAGAGAGCAGTGTCTAATTCTCAGGGGTGATATAAAGAAGAAAAGCTGTGATTAACTCCCATATCTGATCTGTTATTATTCTCTCCCAAATGAAAATCCAGACACGAGGATATATAAATCCCCTTGGCGCACACTCTTTCTCGCACATACACACAGGCTCGAATAACTCACCCCCATTAGCACTTCAACTCAGCGCTGGAGCTCCACCTGTGACACTGCAGTGATGTGTGTGTTTGTGTGCCTTGATAACTGACAGGAAATGAGGATTTTGAGCTGCCGTGTGTAATTTAAATTCACAAGAAGGGAGCGGGAATGTTTGATATGATAGTATGAGATTGAGGGCATGTTCCTTTAGAGATTAAATCACAAAGGAGGTGTGTATAGACAGTAAGTCAAACGCTGAATGATGTTTGGTTGTGTTAGTGGTTCTCGCTGATGTGGAGGGTACACTGAAATAAGATTCAGATTTTTCTGAACTATTTTGAATCTGTTCAAACAGAATGCAAATCTGATTCAGGTAGTGTAGTGGAATGAAAAATTAAGATAGTAATACACTACCTGACAAAAGTCATGTCGTCGATCCCTGTTGTAAGAGCAACACATAATAACTTGACTTCTAGTTGAAACTAGTGGCTGAAGGTAGATTTTTCCTGATGAATCATCTGCTGAACTGCATTCCAATCATCACAAATACTGCAGAAGACCTATTGGAACCTGCATGGACCCAAGATTCTCACAGAAATCTGTCAAGTTTGGTGAAGGAAAAGTCATGGTTTGGGGTTACATTCAGTATGGGGGCGTGCAAGACATCTGCAGAATGGAGGTATCAGCCTGAGGTATCAAGACATTTGTGATGCCCATTACATTACAAACCACTGGAGAGGGCAAATTCTTCAGCAGGATAGTGCTCCTTCTCATACATCAGCCTCTTCATCAAAGTTCCTGAAAGCAAAGAAGGTCAAGGTGCTCCAGGATTGGCCAGCTCAGTCACCAGAGCTGAACATTATTGAGCATGTCTGGGGTAAGATGAAGAGGGAGGCATTGAAGATGAATCCAAAGAATTTTGATGATCTCTGGGAGTCCTGCAAGAACACTTTCTTTGCCATTCCAGATCACTTTATTATTAAGTTACTTGAGTCATTGCAGAAATGTATGGATGCAGTCCTCCAAGCTCATGGGAGTCATACGCAATATTCATTCTTTCTCCACTGCACCATGATTTTATATTCTATACCGTACATTATTCCTGTTAAGTGACAAGACTTTTGTCTAAGCAAAGTCAGACTGTCCTAATTCAATAAATAAAAATCAAGGTATGATCATCTTTTATTTTGGTAAAATAAGCGTAATCTAGAGGCCTTTGCCTTATAAGCAACTGATAAGAAATGATCAACTAGAAGTCAAGTTATTTGTTGTTCCTAAAACTTGGATAGGTGAATAGACTTTACACCATTTTTAAGTTGAACATCTCTGCTAGCAAATCTAATGAACAAAATGTGTTCTAATATCTATTCTATATTCTATATCTATCTGAGGACACAATATATGTCAACTTAACAATATACACATTAAAATAACAATAAAAATTACATTCAAGCTGACGTTATGCCTCTTTGGGCGCAGAATATATTTGAATGGCTGTAGGGATGGTTTACAGATTGACCCAAAGATTGACCAGTTTGGTAGATGAAGAAGAGCACAAGTCAGAGATTTAAATAAATAAATCAAGTTTACTGAAGATAGTTTGCAGTTACATCAACAGAAGCCAGCTTCAACACTCGCAAAGAGTTCCTATATAGGCCGCTCTGCTTACAATCACTAATCAATAACAATTATACTCTCACATGACGTCATTAACTGCGTCATACATATAAGTGTTCTAACCTGATTGGTTAAAACACAGATAGACTAGGAAAATTTCCACGTGGGTGCATGCGTACAATTCTGAACATTAGCTTAAGCATAAACGTCAGACATCCCTTAGACTGAGTAGAGCTGACTCCAGACCTGTGAAACAGATCAACAATCAAATAAAACACACACACTTAAAGTACTCTCTATTTCTTATCCAAGGCTGAGTGTACTCTCAATCACTTGAATCACTTTAAAAGAATTAACCGTAAAAATTGCAAAATCACTTTAGACATTTTAGATAGTATTACTCGTAGAAATAACTATAGAAACAGTTGCTTCCAGTCCTCAGCCCTCAGTTCCACTCAAGGTCTCCGTGACCTCTGACCTAGTTGGATGGCTTCTGAAAATAGTTATAAAGAGACTGGCAAATGCACTGAACATTCTTATATTAAGCAATGTGTTAACTTATTCATTAATTAAAATCAATTCACAGTTAAATACTGAGAAACAGGATGATAAAAAGGATAAACGTTGGTCCATGATGAGACGGATTTGAAAGCAGAAATCCGAATCCTTCATGGGCTTTCCCGCATTTTACCTTCAGAAAATGCTTTGTTACCTGAGAACTCTATAATTTGTTTTCAAAATAAGAGTCCCACAAAAATAGGAAATATAATATGCTGTATTTAACTTAGACAATACAGGGGAAAATATACAATTGCTGTAATGTCTAGGTACAGGTATATTAAGATTTCCATTTAGTGGCACCTTTAAGAATACAACAACAACAACAACAACAACAACAACAACAACAACAACAACAACAAAACAATAGTAAACAATTCCACTGAGGACTGTTTTTCTGCTAACATTTTGGTCAAACACTTCTGTTTAGCACAAGGCTATTCAACTGACAGCCACAGATTGCACTGGAATGAAAATGTGAATTCTCTTTTTGCATCTTGTATTGTTTCAAATATAGTTAAGGTCAATTATTCAGTCTCATTCATGTTTAAAAAAAAACAATATCAGTGGTTGTTCATTTGTACATCCATATTAACGTTGAGCATTCAAGCAAGTTATTAGGCATTGTTTTCCGTGATTATGATGCCTGTATATTTGTCGCTTTGATATGCCATCTATGCAGAGTGAAATTGCTCTAAATAGGCAAATTAACCATAATGTAATTGGCTCATATTGTGTGATGGGTTGTGGGGGGCTGTGGGGGCGTCCCGTTCACCAGAGCACTAATTCCTACACAGCCATTAGAAAGCCGTTTAGTGCATGAGAATGAGCTGTAAAATATCACTGAGGTTTTCAAGAGTGGATTTATGCTGCTGTTTTGTATCCGTGGGGACTATCCGGCACTAGCAGTATTGCGATAAACATGGACCTGGAGAGAAGTTAATGGGCCCATAAGCTCGGCTTATAGGTCTGGCTCTGTTTGTTCTATCAGATGGGGTGAAGTCCAATGAATTTATAAGCAGTTCATATAGTAGCCTAGGGGCCACTCCAGTTATGTGGCCACTCGCGGTGGTCAGAGCTTCAAGCCTGTGTTTATCAATATGCAATGTACGTACACATTTAGATTCTGGGCAGGTTCTCATTCAGTGAAGCTGAATCTCTTTCTGTGACATCACAAGATGGATGGTTTGCTTGTCTGATTGGTCCTTTTGCCACATGTTGCCCTTTCCAATGCTCCCCTGTGAATGTGACAGGATGGAACGCTTCACTTTTGGGATTGTCAGGTGTGGTTTATATGAATGATGGTTTATCAGTTTGACACTTGACTGGGTATTTAAATAAAGACAGTTTAAATCTGATATTTGTCAGCATGTCTTAAAGAGACAGATCACACTGGTGCACATTTGTCCTTAAACTTGTGTTTTTAATCTGCTTTTCGTGTGTAATTGGTTGATCGGTAGTTAATTAGTTTGTGGAAGTAGGAGGACTCTATATTTTCTCACCTCACAAACATTTACAGAGTAAGTGTATATTTATTACATTTATTTAAAAATGCATATACAGTTGAAGTCAGAATTATTAGCCCCCTGAATTATTAGACCCTCTGTTTATTTCCCCCCCAGTCTCTGTTTAACGGAGAGAAGATTTTTTCAACACATTTCTAAACATAATAGTTTTTATAAGTCATCTCTAATAACTGATTTATTTTATCTTTGCCATGATGATAGTAAATAATATTTGACTAGATATTTTTCAAGACACTTCTATCCAGCTTAAAGTGACATTAACTTAAGGCTTAACTAGGTTAATTAGGTTAACTAGGCAGGTTAGGGTAATTAGGCAAGTTATTGTATAATGGTGGTTTGTTCTGTAGACTATCGAAAAAAAGTTAGCTTAAAGGGGCTAATAATTTTGACCTTAAAATGTTTTTTAAAAAAAATTAAAAACTGCTTTTATTCTAGCTGGAATAAAACAAAAAGACTTTCTCCAGAAGGAAAAAAAAAGACACTTTGAAAATGTCATTGCTCTGTTAAACAGGAATATTTGGGTAGAAAAAAAATCAAAAGGGGGCTAATAATTCTGACTTCAACTGTATATATTTCAACTAAAATATTTACATTATACAATACAAAATCTGTCGATTTATCAATATTAAAATGCATATAGCAAAATAATTTCATACAGTACATACAGTATGTCAGTATGATTTGTACTTTTATTTTATATACTTTTTACCATTAATCAATATTCAGAATTAAATTTATTATGTTGAGCATTTTTCCATTTATAAGGGAAAAAGCTTTGTTATGGATGTGACAGATAAGAAATTGGCACTTGTGTGACTGCTAAATTAAATATAATATTTTGAAAAGATTGACAGAAACATTTGTTTCCACAGACATTTAGTAGCACAACTGTTTTCAATAGATGCTAATGTTTCTTGAACATTTACTTAGAATATTTATATTGTAGATGGGTGACGCATAGGCACAGTAGGTAGTGCTGTTGCCTCACAGCAAGAAGGTTGCTGGTTTGAACCTCAGCTGAGTCAGTTGGCATTTCTGTGTGGAGGCTCTTTGCTGATACATACATAGATCTACATTTCTGGGCGCAGTGATTTACGTTCCTAGAGGTACGTCTGCGTGCAGTTTTATTTTTGCAAATCCATCAGAGACCACTTTTCTACACTTTCTGATAATCTCAAATTTCTCTCGCACATCCTCTTCTTACGTAAATCCACCAGAGGGCACAATATACACTTCAGCCAACCAGGCCTACTTGCTTTCGACTGACTGACCGACTGATCCACTTACTCTCTTCCCTAAACCCAACCAATAGTGTTCTCAAAAGCAAAAACAATGAAAAGCCATCATGGCCGTTTGATTTCATCACATTTTCAGCCTGTTGTTTATTTATTTTAAATGTTTTTTCTTTGGTTTTACCTGGTATCTGGAATCTTCGCCAGAACCGAACTTCTACTATCATCACGATGAACTCCTCTCTGCATCCAAAGTCCATCGTGGAGAGCTACTGCTAACACTGGAAAAATCTTCCACACAGAGGTAAGTGTTCAGCAGTAGCGTCAAAAAAGACCAGAATCTGTCTGTGTCATACAGCCCCATAACATTCATTTTACAGGTGAAATGGAGCCAGACATACCTCTGGGTACATATTTCACAGTCTCCAGAAATGTAGACAGGGGTACATATCCACAATGAGCCTGTGTTGCATGAAATGTATAATGATATATGCTAAAGCATGCTCTGATTCATGTTTTAAGATCGACATGTAAATGAAAACAGCAGGGTTACACAATACAATATCAAGATATAGAGTTTATTATAGACTAGACTCTTTCCCAGCACATTTTAGTTGAGGACATTTTTTAACCACTGAACAGAACAGCACTTATAAAAGATGTAATATTATATTCATCCAATAAAAGTCGAAGCAATCAGTGCAGATATAACCAGATTAGTAAAAAAGAAATAAACCCCCTGAGCCCTTGGATCTGGTCTCTTGTGCTGCAGCACCATGGACAGCGCCAGAGTGAAGCGACTTTACTGGCTGCATGTCAACCAATCACAGCTGCAGCCTCTCGACGCTCATCAACGACAAGGACAAAAGGAGCGCGAGCATCTGTGTCTGATGAGTAACAAGCGGAGGACACGTGCCCATGCCAGATCCTCACTTCATCTCTTCACAGCAAGTGACTGGACCACCAACAACTTCACATCTGCACCACTGATCATCATGCCTGAATGTGCTGCGTTGTAAAGAAATACAGCAAAACCATTTTACATTCTAAAATAATGTAAATACGTTGTTTATTTTGCCTTACATTTTTCATTTGGCTTGGCTTGCTGGTTAATAATGCATGTAATAAATATTATTAATATTGTTATTTCTATTATTAATAAAAACTCTTTTATACCAAAAGTGAAATGTGAAGCCAATAAACCTCAGTCTGATAAATTGTAAATTCACATGTGTACAGTCGAGCCAAAAAAACCTTCTGGATTGTTCTAAGAATTGGAATATGCAATATTTCTATGACAAATATGAATATTTCTCATTTTTAAAATAATTTTAAGAGGTGCTAATTCTGTTTTAATGAAAGTGAGATGATTAAATACATGTTTACATTTAAGTTAGTACTAGAAACTCTCTTGTTAACACATTGTACACCAAACATCTACACTTACTCTTAATTTTCAACATCAGAACTATGAGATAGTAAATGACAAAACAAAGTAACTTAAATTTCTTTCAGCTTAGTCTCTTTATTCATTTGAGGTCGCCACAACGGAATGAACCGACACATTATCCAGCATATGTTTAACACAGTGGATGACCTTCCAGCTGCAACCCAGTACTGGGAATCACCCATACACATGCATTCACATTCTGTCACAATCACCAGTGATCTAGTCCATACAGATTGATGGAGGACTACAAATCTGCCACAAAAAGAACTACAAATCCTTTCATGCACCACACACTCACACCTGTTTTCCGCTGATTGCCAACACACACAGCTAAAACTATTCATTGACTGATTCAAGCACTATATAAACATCACACGCATGCACAAACACATATCTGACACTTCATTCAGATCTTAATAAACCTAACTAGTAGCAAATAAAGGTAAGTATAATCTGGCAAGGGTGCATTTTCTCTACCAGACCTGTCCCGCTTAGAAAGGTTATTCAAAGTAAGGTTCAGTTTGACTTAGGTGAGGTATAGTTAGTATAAATGCGAAAACGGAAATACTTGGGTTCACTTTTTGCCTCGTCTATCATAATTGGTCATTAAAGCTGCAAAGTTTTTCCTGAATTTTGCTAACCTCCTACAATTGCTTGAGATTTCATTATGACAAAAGCACTGGATCTGTTTAGATATATATTGTGTTGTGTGTCACCAATTGTTCAGCACCATTCTTCAAACTGCTTGAGGGTCAGTACATTTCCCAACTATCCTTTTAACATTAAAACACTAATTATTCTGCAAGGCCAAAAGTCATAGCAAAAATGTTTCAAAAAAGTTTGTTCTTAAAAAAGCACATTTTATTTTCAGATACCATTTGGTTTGATATTGTGTAACTAATGCAATTACGTTAATTTGAAGGTGGTCAGATGGTGTTTGAGGGCCACTGTACTTTCCAAGTCTCAATCTGTCATGTGAAAGTTAATTAATGCTGTTATTAAGTATATTTCTGCTTGACTACACCATAGTGCGATCAAACCATATGGAAGACCATCCCCCAAGGTAACCAGAGTGATCCTTTGATGTTTATTTTTGCTGATCTCTGTCTTCAGAGATAAAGCATGAAAGCAGTTTTGTGACGCAGTTGCACACACGCCGCATAACTGATCCACTTTTAAAGTTATGACTTTGTGGAGAAAAATTAAATACAGTGTAACTACATAACTGATGTTTTTAGGTTTATTTGATTAATTACATTGCTCTAAACTTCAAATCTATGTTGAATGGTAATGATTTCCTTGTTTTTATTAACTGTAATTTACTTTTAATTACCTATTTTTTGCAGCTCTGCATTTACAAAAGAATTATTTCCAGTTTGTTTACCCACTAAGGAACCTTTAAAGTATTGAAAGGAGTAGCAACAGTACACAGGGAAATGTTACTCTCGTTCACCCCTTCTCTTAAAAAGAGCCAAAGAGTCAACAAATAATAAAAGTACACAACCACACACAAAAACAAGCTTGTTCAATCTGCTCAGCTCCTCTCCAGAAGTTTCTGATCATTTTTCAGAAACACTCACACATAGGCGCAGATATACGCACATATGAATATTTTATAATAAAGTAAGAACACAACTAATAAAAGTGAAAAAGTACAACCTGCCAGGCTTTACATGACAGCAGGTTCACCTCAAGCTTCCCTATAAAAACCCACACTTCTTAATTAGTGGTTTTCTACAAATATTTTCCAGTTTTATGCCTTTTAGTCGGTGCACCCAGAACTATCGGTTCATTTTATCTGGCAATTCACAACCGCGTATAAATTTAATTATAAACAGCTGGCTTGTGAATGGCGCTAATTAAGAGAAGGGGAAATGAGGGGAACAGCAGGTCCGAGGCAGACAGCCCTCCCCCATGAGAGAGCAGGAGGGACGCGTTTGACAGACAGATGCATTGAGCTTTACAGTGATGAAAATCATGATGCCGTGCACATAGTCAGTAGTCTATTAGGAATGACACAGCATACTAAGGTCAAAATACAAACACACGCGCGCACGCACGCACGCACGCACACACACACACACACACACACACACACACACACAGGGGTCTCAAATAACTCACCCGATTAGCACATACAGCCTACATGTATGCAGTGCTCTGCATAATTGAGTACACCTCATTTTGAAAATTATTTTTTTTATATATTTCTCAGTCAATATAGGCAATGTATTATGGTGCATTAAAAAAAACTGATTTATTAAACAGATGTAATATTAAAAATAATATTTTAGTCACCAAATATGTTTAGAAATGGAAAAATAACACAATTAAACTCAAGCAAAATACTGCAAAAAATAAAATAAAATAAATAACAACCTTCAAAATTTCAACAATTTTTTTCTTTTTTTTTTCTTTTCTTATTTTTTTTATTCATATTTAATATTTTTCTGTAATATATCAATTTAGGTGTTTGCAAGGCGAGAGGGGAGTTTGAGTTCAGGTAGATCTCGAGAACATCCCTGCTTTATAGCCAATGGATTGCTCTAAAGAGATAACTGTATGTGGTGCCGATTTGGATAAGTCGATTAACTTAAGTTGCATGTTTTTAGATGGTGGGAGGAAACAGATGAATCCGAGTGAAACCCATGTGCGCATAGGGAAACATGTAAACTCTGCACAGATACGTTATTTGGCTTGATAAGGACTAGAACCAGTGACGTTCTTGCTGTGAGGCAACAGTGCTAAACGCTGGGCCACCGTGCCACCAATCTAGGAAAAGAGGAGGAGTATGGGTGGAAGAGGGGATTGTTCAAAACAAAGATGGCTGTCATATGGAACTTAGGGTAATCGTCTGATTGGTGAATCATGAAAGCAAGCAATCTTAAGCACGTGATCCTCTCACAATTAGATTATAAATAAACTTAATCTAAACCTTTATGAGTTTCTGTTGAGCACAAAAGAAGATATTTTAAAGAAATCTGGAACCTGGAATCATTGACTTCCATAGTATTTGTTTTTTTTTTCCTCTATGTAAGTCAGTTATTAATCTTTCAGCTCTTCATTTGTGTTCAACCAAAAAAATAAACTCCTAAAAAGTTTGGAACCACTTGAGGGGGAGTAAATAGTGTGTAAATTATATATATTTTTGGGTGAACTGTCCCTTTTACGTATTATTATCATTATTATTATTATGGGTATTATTATTTATTAACATCATAATTATAATAGACAGACATCATTTTGAAAATCCTTTTCTGAAGCTTGCGATTCTACAATTTTTTTTTTCTTGCCTATTTTTTGTAACTCAACCCAACAACAACTTCTTCCCACAAATCATCTGCTCTTTTTTTATCATAGATTTTGTTTGGCTTTTGTGTTACCTCATTTTTACACTCTTGTTAAAGGTTGAATAATTTCTTGTTCCTAGTCACCAAGAAAAAAAAAAAAAAAATTGTAAATGAGGATATACTTCTAAAATATTTTCCTCATCTGATTTCATAGGGTTGACAATAATTGTGGAACACTTATATTTAATGACAAAGATATTTATTTCTGATAAAACTGTGCTGTGATTGCAGTTGTTTGTTCTTAACACAGAACAGAGTTCAAAAGGTTTAAAATGTTAAAAGCATTATTCATAAATAAACAAAAGACAGTGTTAATGCAATTGTAATGTTTATTTAATGAGGACTACACAGTAAAATAAATGAATTTAGAGTAAAATGAGTGAGATGCTGTCACCTAGAGAAATCTTGCCAAGGCACATTTTGTACTGTGCACTGGGTCGACAGGTCATGTGACTCAGCAGAGGGATTTTTCGCTTTGCTCTGCGATAAACATTCAGGCTGTGTATTTTGCAGTGGGGTCAGAGAGAGGTGATCTCACATCATTCTGCTGGTTAGAGCAGTTTGAAATTCTGTTTGGTATTTGGTGCTGTATGCAGACTTACATAATGGCTATTCAGTAGTTTTATCCTACTCCCTTATATAGAAGTGCGTAGATTGCAATGCAACAAGTATTTAATAGTGAAACAGGTCACCTTGTCATACCACTTGTTTATATCCACCCATTAATCAGTGTCTGATTACCGGAGAAGCTTTGTTTCATGTTATTATATGCTGTAAGATATCACTTTGAGCAATTTTGCAAATACTGAGGATCTGTTGTGAATTTGTCACCAAGAGACATTGTTCTGTCAGAATAGTTTTAAAACAGACGGTCCAAAACGGAAGACACATAAACAGGAAATGTCTGGCTGAGCGAGCAGGCTAATTAACTTGAAAAACTATAAAAATGTAAATTTGCAATTTGGTACCACAGGCAGCTAATTAACTGCAGTGGGACAGTTAGGAGCAAATTTAATTTACTAAAGGAAAGTGGAGAGGGGGGAAATCTGATTTCCCTGGACCAATCGATTGGACATCGTGGAATACTTACAACTACACGAGAGAGAGAGAATAACCTAAACCAAAACAAATATGAAAAAAAAAAAAAAGTTCATTATTAAAAAAAAAGAAGGTAAAGTTCTAATAAAAGGTTAATAAAACATCATTAAAAAATCTCGTGTTCTTGTGTCCAGTGGAACCTCAAAAATCCCTTTTACACATATTGAACATCCACATTTTATAGGGATTTTAAGGATTTTTATATGGTACACAATGTGTGTTTTTTTTTAAATCCCTAAAACCTAATAATTGAAAATAATTGTCCTTGCAAGGACCAAAATTTTTTTCATGCAGGTCAATCTTTTTAGGTATTATTTTTGTGGATGTCAGGGTTCTGCCACTCTGATCTTGTAAATTCTTGTTTTGGTGGCGGATCTCGGACACTACTCGTGTCTGGTCCTGTTTCTGTCTCTGTGTGCGCGCGCGCCGTCGTGGGTGTACGCAGAGTGTGTGCGCTCCTGCTTGACGCGGCCGCGCGCGCGCTCTGCGTCCCTCAGACGCGTGCGCTCTTGTACTCGTGTTTGTGTTTTCGTCTGTCAGCAGCATGAGGTTTCATTCCCAGCGTCTCAGTCTTGTTGGTTTCGGTTTTGGTCGGCGCTGGGATGAAGCATGCATGCTGCATATGTGAGCGCATGGTGAGTGTTTTCATTCATCGTGTCTTGCGTCTTTTGTCAAAGCACGTGGCTCGGTGTTTACATTGTGGTCACGTGCTTTTGTCGTGTGCTTCAGTGTTGTGTTATGTGAGCGCATGGCTTGTATTGTCTTTCTGTGTCATGCGCTCTCCCGTCTATTGTCTTGTCCCACCCACCTTGTTACCTTGTTTGTAATTATTATTTTCACCTGTCCGCCTGTCTGTTTATTGGTTTGTCTTTCCTATTTATTCTCCTAGTGTGCTCTGTTCTGTGCTGGTCCGTTATTGATTGTTCCCTTCCCTGTTGCTGATTTCTTTTCTACAACAGCGGTTTAAAGTATTGTCTTGAAAAGTTCCAGATCTTGTCTAGTTGTGTGTGTAATATAATGTTGTTTTTTTCCCCACATGGGGAGATTTGAGTTTTGTTTTTGTTTTATTTTTCATTAAACTCTTCATTCCCTGCATTTGGGTCCTCGCCTCCTCTTCACCACCCCCATACCGTGACAGTGGAAACATTTTATCTGGAATACTTGAATTTAACATTTATAACATTAGGAATACCTAAACTACATATTTATAAAATTGGGAATAGCCAAACGGCGGTTCATTCTGCTGTGGCGACCCCAGATTAATAAAGGGACTAAGCCGCAAAGAAAATGAATGAATTAATGAAGGAATACCTAAATCTCATTTATATTGAGAATACCAAAACCACTCTTGCACTGCACATTTACCATGCCTCAAAGCACTGTCAAAAACTTTCAGGTCAAATGCAGGTCAGTTAGAGCCAGCAGCCTCTGCTACAGGTGAGTCACATGACCTCTGACTCTACTTTAATTAATCTCTGAATTCATCTTTACTTTTATATTGCTTTTACAATGTAGATTGTGTCAAAGCAGCTTAACATAGAAGTTCCAGCAAACTGAAAATGTGTTGGTCCAGTTTTCAGAATTGAATTTAGGTTTAGTTCATTTGAGTGTGGTTTAATTGAAAGTCCAAACAGTGAAGTGGAAACCCATCAATGTGCAGCTCCACAAGTCCCAAAACCAAGCAAGCCAGTGGCGAAATGAAGTGGCGAGGAACAAACTTCACCAATTGACGAAAGTGAAGGCAAAAACCTTGAGAGAATCTAGGCTCAGTTGGGCAAGACCATTTCTTGTCTGGCCAAACTTCTTGTGCAGAGCTGCAGTTTAGGTGCTGGAGGCTGGAGAATGCTGGTTGTCTATTGTGGAGAAGCTGCAGGTGCGAGCAGGTCACCAGTGGGTGTTCAGGCTGGCCCACAGGATCAATGCGTAGACTCTTCTGTCACTTGGGTCTTTTAGGAGGTCTCATGCTCTTTACTCCTCCACCACCGCCACAGCATCTGCTCGGGATACGGCCTGGTCAAGGATTATAGAGACCTCGGGATAATAAAAAACTAACATAGGCATAGATGTCATTCAAAATTATAATGTCTTTTGGGAAGAGTTCCTTGAAATTTGATGCTATCTTTTTTTCAGAAATTCCAAAAACAGGTCTGCATTACATGAAATACAGCTTTGGGAGCATGTTTTCAGGGTGTTTGCAGGAGCCGGAGGTGCAGTCGGTGTTTCAGAGCTCCAGTGAAGGATCTGAAAGACAGAAAGTGATTGAGAACAAACTCCCAAATCGAACCTCGAACAAACATCATTTGAGTGCGGTTATGATAATGAGATTTAATCACAACACAAGTTCAGCTGTTGTTTTTGCATTTTGCCTTGTGGGTACACATTTAGTGCGAGTGTCGGGGGGCAAAACTAGCTTTATGGGTATTTATTGAGCTTTATTTTAGTAGAACGCAGTGCTGAAGATTTGAGATGCCATTTTAGCAGATGGAAACAGGAAGACGCAGGATGCCCATGCTTTTATTGGGCCATGAAAAAGATAATCGCTCCCAAACGTCTGATTTCAGAGCAACCCAAAACCACTCGTTACTTTGCATGTTAATGCACTTTACTGATGCGAGCAATCTCAAAGGGGCGAAGTGTGTGCGCTTGGGTCAGGCTTTGCTTATATTTTGCCTCCAAAAAGATAGCGAAACCTCAAATCATGCATATTGTGGTGGGAAATGGCTTAATAAACATATTTAAATAATAGGTTCATAAAAATGTAAAAATGCAAAATCCTTTCTGCCAGGGTTACATTTAGGTCAGGGGATAGAAAATAACATTGACTCTGTATAAAAACAAACGAAGATGGAAAGCATACATCAAGACACAGTAGAATAACATACATATGTATCTTTTTTTAACACTATTGAGCCTACGCAGCATTTCATATAAATGCGAAACATATTCAGCACAGTTAGCTCGAAGCTAGCTTGAGCTCTGAGAGAAGACAGGCTGCCAGGATAAATTTACAAGCAGCTATTTATCCTTTTCTTTCCTCCTTTCCCTCTCTCACTCGCTCTGTCCTCCCATGGCAGTAGCTGCAGTTTGTTATCTTTGCAGCCCTGTAAAAGTTTTATCTCATAGAAGGAGAGGGATGACCCTGTCAGGCAGTGGTCTGACTTACGGCCCGCTGTAAACAAAGCAGAGAAAGGAGATTAATCGCTGGGAGTGGCATTGGGATGGAGGATGCTGGGACAGAAAAGCGGCAGCAGGTAGTATGCTGTCTTATCAGGCCTACGGCCCTGAGCCCCGTGAGGTGGAGATCACAGATAAAATGCAAAGCGACTGGAAACCTAGAGGGTTCGACAATAGGGTTGTTGAAGAACTGAAAAAAACCCCACTGTAGGTTTAACTTTTAGCTATTTGTGTTTGTGGGTGGGTGCGTGTGTGTGTGTGTGTGTGTGTGTGTGTGTGGGGGGGGGTTTGCATGTTTTTGTGACGTATATGGACACCAATTTTTATAATGACATGGGTGTGACATAAGTATTATAAGCAGAAAGTGACATACAATTATAGGCCCACACAAAAATTCATGTGCAGAAATCTGCAAATAATTAAGTCTATTTACTTATGTAAATTACTGCAAATTCATATTTATTCAGTTTTTAATATTGATTTTAGTAATTTTTTTATTAATATGTAAATGTTTAAAAGATTTTCCCAGTGCAGGGTTGCAGCTGGATGGGCGTTCACTGCATAAAACTTACCAATACCAGATCAATACCAGAGTAATTGGCAATTCATTCTGCTGTGGCAACCCTTGATAAATCAGGCAATGAGCCAAAGGAAAACGAATGAATGAATGTTCAATATATAGTAATAAAGTAATACTTTCTCTATCTTTTAGATTTATTTTATGAGAGACTTTGTATACCAAACAAGTTCTAAGTGGAATTGTAAGCCTAAAGTTAGTTTTTTTAATGTGTTAGGTTTTTAGTAATTATACTCTCAAAATCATTTCAAATAAATCTGCAGAATTTTTCTACAATATTCTAAACAGAAAGAGCAAAAAATGATCTCAGATTCTGTTTCAAAAACCTTAGATACAGAATATGTGTGTGTGTGTGTGTGTGTGTGTGTGTGTGTGTGTGTGTGTTTTGGTTGCAACACAGGCTCATTCTGAAAACGCAGCCCTATATAAATTTCTGGAGATTGCAAATTATGTAGCCAAAAGTTTATATGACTGGATTTCATCTTTAAAATGAACACTACAGGGCAGTATGATGCCCTTCCTTTTCACGCTTACCAGCTGACCTTCGTATGGACTAACTGGTTTCCCCAGTTAGCTCGCCACTTATGTCAGCAGATTTTAGACACAGACCGGAGTTGACCATGAAAATAAAATTCACGTCCGGGGAAGAACGGTTCCAGAAAGCAGGTGAGACAAAAACAGAAGCCAAAAAAATAAAATAAGCAAGTAAATAGCAGAGTAAGAATGTGGTAAAATCTGAAAATCTTAAAATTTTAATAAAGCAATTCTGCACAAAGATTCATGTAGGAGATACTATAGGGTTAGTTAGGTCTAGGATTGATGTAGGGCAATATAATAAACAGATTATGTTGTGTGAAAACAGCAAGATGTATCAAATCTGAAAGCTTTTTATTGTACTTTCATTGGTCTCTTTGTCTTGTGTTTGTGTACATACAAATACAAATACAAATACAGCCCTAAAAACACTATGTAAAAACAAAACAACAAATTTAAAATTACTCAAGAACTTGAAACAAGGGATTGAATGTGAACAGTATATTTTTGAAAATGTTGCATCATAGAGCTAAATATTTTTCCATGTCTGCCAAATGTCCAGAAAAGTCGAGCAAGTAATGCAGATATTTGAGACATCCACACTTGAGGTACCAGAAGAGATGACCTTAATAACAAAATTAATTTCTTTGTCAGATAAACCAAAATGAAAAACATATGTTCGGCACAAGAATTAAACACTCCACTAAAACTCTCCACTAAACAGATAACAGATACAATTCTAAAGAGAAACAAAATTGTGGCTTGAGAAGAGGTCATAGTCACAGTACAAAAGGGTAAAGAAATAGTATCTTGCACTTTTGCAATAAAAATAAAAATTGAAAGAATTTCTGTACATTAGATGAAATTGCATGAAATTAATTATATGATACGTATTTTGGTAAGTTAATGAATCCACAATGAAGTTCGTTTGAAGTACAAATTGTTAATTACAAAAGTAAATCCCATAACTTAAATTTTTTCCCCGAGCAAATTATTTTTAAAAAGATAATCAGAAAAGGCAAAATGAACAACTCAAAATAGGGTTAGGGTTAACCCTATGTCTACTTTTATATAAACCTGTCATACTTTGTTACATTTTTTTTTATGTTCAAATCTCAGGTAGCTTTTATAAAAGGTTTTATAAAATGACTCAATTTTAGGTATTCAAAAGCTTTGGTTTTAAACCCACAATGCAAATCATATGATAATGACTTTTGGGTAATCCGGTTATATATTGATGTTATAAAGCTACTATTAGAAATTGCAGTATCTCTCTAATGGAAATGGGCACTTTAGACAAAGTCATTAAACTGAAGCCAACAAAAGCAAATGAAATGAAACCAGCATCAAAAAACAACAAATGCACAGTGTTAATCAAAATGCATCCATTAAACTGAACAATTAAAATGTTTGCTTCAGTAAAAGGCCAGCCAACAGCAAAATGATGTTTTAAATGGTGCCTTATGATAGATCCAGCAAATGAAATCAGCAACAAAGGAAAACACAACAATAAAAGGGTATGTGATTGGAATAGCAAACCTATGCAGCAGCTCTAACAAGTCTCAAACGAGTGTGACCCATTATCTCTATCTATAGAGCTGACAGAAGTGAATATGCCTGCAGGTCTGACTGCAAATTATTTAACAGATGTTCTGAATAAAACAGGTGTAGCTATAGAATTTCACTGGGGGTAATGAAATCCTGTGGTTTAAAGAGAGCTCTTACAAAATTTGACCATGGTTTTACAACAGATAAAACCAAAACATGGCTGACAACAAATTAACTGTAGTTTTGCTGCATTGTAGTTTAATCATGGTGTTTGGAGTAAAACTGTGATGATACAGTTTGTAATCATTAATCATTCATGCATTCGTCTTAGTCCCTTTATTTATCAGGGGTCGCCACAGCAGATCGGTTCACCTGGAGGAAACCCTCACGAACATAGGGAGAACATGCAAACTCCATACATAAATGCCAACTGACCCAGCCGAGACTCGAACTAGCAACCTTCTTTCTGTGAGGCAACAGTGCTACCCACTGAGCCACTGTGTCACCCTAATCATTAATGAGAACAGCAAAAAAACAACAACAAAACCTGGTTACAACACTTACTATTTTAAGATTGCGGGTTAATTTTTGTAAGGGCTAAAAGACCACCACAGCATGGTTGGATATAAGAATTTGCAAATATAACTTCTACAGACATTAAGTAAACTACCAACGCAATCTCAGGGCAATTCGTAACTTTTTGACTTAGTGGCTAATTCATATGAATTTGTACGATTTGTACAATTCAGTACGATTTGCTTATCACCCAATGACGGTTGGGGTTAGGGGTGGGGTTAAGTGCCACGCCTCCTTTTTAAAATCGTACATTTTTGTACGACTGAACTTGTACAAATTCGTACGAATTAGCCACTAAACTGACAAAACGTAAAATACTTACGTTACCTCGTAATGACTTACATTTTGACAAAGAATTACTAGTTTGTGTATTTTTGCTCTACAAACTTAATAATTTCCAAATGGTTGCATGTTCCTTGATGAATAAGTGTGTTAGAATGAATCCATTTAAGTGAACTACTAAGTGATAAACACAATCCTTGCATCCCAATTTGCTTCCAATCCATATAAAAAGTATTAGAGTTTATTATTCTTGAAACTATAAAAGGTTGTGGATATGCAGTAGTTTTGAAATTGTGAAGAAGAGAGTCTCATTTTTGATCAAATGATTCAAACAATATTAAAAACTAAAATCAAACAAAAAGTGCTTCAGGGGTGGTAAGTGAAATAGTTACAAGGTTTTTATTATTGTTACAGCCAGCCCAGGTTCGCCCCACAATCACCCCTATTGCAGTAAAGCTGCGGTCACACTGGGCTTTTCCTCCCATAGACTTCCATACATACGAATGCGTCAGACCGGAAACGCAGGGTCATGAGTCAAGTTTCGCAGGTTGCTGTGGTGCAAAGTTCAAGCTTGGTGAATTCTGACCTGCGAAATCGCATCCCTTGACTGCGTGAGACTATTCGAGGATCAAAACATAATCTCTTTGGACAGAAATTTAAAACATGGACCAATTGCTTGCTTTTTTTAATGTCTAATAAGCTTTTTTAATCCCGCCCCTTTTCGCAGCGCCACACGACAGAATATCACATGCTCAAACTCTAATGCAGGGGTGGCCAACCCTGTTCCTGAAGAGCTACCTTCCTGCAGATTTCAGTTGCAACCCATATCAAACACACCTGCCTAATTATCATGTGGTTTTCAGGTCCTAACTAATTGGTTCAGGTGTGTTTGATATGGGTAGCAAATGAAATCTGCAGTAAGGTGGCTCTCCAGGAACAGGGTTGGCCACCCCTGCTCTAATGTGACTGCAGCTTAATCTGCATTGTGATTAGCCACACACCTGCACATCATCACCATTCATAACCTCAGCCCCCACAAAACCTGCACCTTGCTCAATTCTCTGGCTGTTTCTCTATATGCGTTCTTCAGCGGTCTTGTGTCCTCGTGTTCTCGTGTAACGTTATCATCAACTTTCAACGTTCTGTTCCAATACTCAAAAACACTATGTTTAGACGTCTATTAAACATCTTTTAAAAACAATGCTTGCTGGATTGGACTTGTGATTTAAGCAAATTGTTTGAGCAGATTAGTCAAAGACTCATTCATGAGGACCTTCATTAATAATAACTGATGAATAATAATAATACATATAAAGTTTTTTCCTATAATAATTCTTCAATAAATAAGAATAAATATAACATATTCAATAAATATTCTTCACTTCAAACATAATTCCTACAGCATAATGAATAAAGTCTACATCATTTTAAAAATTTTTTTATTTTGCTTGTTCAGACTACCTATTTAAAATGATTTGAAACAACACCATTCATGAGATTTTATTGGGAACAACTCAATTTTTCCTGTTCAATCCACATAAATTTGTTACAAGTGTTAAGCTAATCAATTTGTGTTCGGACAACAGGATTGAATTGTGTGAAACCCTGCATTATTTACAGTCTAGTTTATTGTATTTCAGTATGGTATTTTTAACATATCGACCAAAATAAATCACAATCATTTATTCCACTGCAAGTGTGCTGAACTTTTGTAAATTGTGTGTGTCAAAACACAAGAGGTTTTATCTCTGCAAACAAGCTATTATAATGGAATAAGCCCCAGTCTCCCAATAGTCTTTTGTGGAAATGATAATTAATATTTTAAAGGCTTCATGATGCAGAGAGAAGTAAATAAATAAATAAAAGCAGAGGAAGCTGAGCATTCTGGGATTGTATTGGGCAGGAATTGAAAGAGAAGGAGTGAAGAACGCAGGAAACTCTGCCTTGAGTTCATGCCAAGACACAGAAAAAGCAGCTGAATGAGAAGTGAATGTTTATTAATTTGAGGCCTTTTATCTGTGTAATCAGTCGTGAAGGGTGTTTTTCTGAGTGAAGCAATGAAGATGCAAACATGGTTTGAACAAAGCTTCAACAAATGGACAAATTTAACAAATCTCTTTAAGAAGAGAGATCCAAAGGGAGCAATTAACCTTCCAATTTTAAAGAACAGCTGCAGGGTTTAGCTAGCTGCTCAATTTTGAAATACAGCCACCTGAGGGGAAGTGTTTAAAGTTTTAATAATCATTTTCATTATGAAGTGTGCACACTCTTCATGGCTTTGCTTCAGTGGATAAATGCCTTAGGTGACCAAAGCAAACACACCTTATCAAAAGTATGTTTTGAATTAATCTTTCTGACTTTCAAATCCATCTAAACTTTGTGTTTGTTTAATTAATGCCCAATTGGCAACATATAAGCCTGTGTAATATTACAGAAAATGTATAGTGTGATAATAAAATAATATTTGTTATTTATTCTGAGATATCATAATAGATTTTGTTGAATTGTGCAAATTAATTTTTTTTAGGCAAAAGCTTGGACAGTGTGACAATAACAAGCTGAAAACATTGGGGATTTGGTACATTTACAATTTGAAAATTTCCTTCATTCATTTTCTTGTCGGCTTAGTCCCTTTATTAATACGGGGTCACCACAGCGGAAAGAACCGCCAACTTATCCAGCAAATTTTTTACACAGCGGATGCCATTTCCAACCGCAACACATCTCTGGGAAACATCCACACACACACTATGGACAATTTAGCCTACCCAATTCATCTGTACTGCATGTCTTTGGACTGTGGGAGAAACCAGAGCACCCGGAGGAAACCCACACGAAGGCAGGGAGAACATGCAAACTCCTCACAGAAACACCAACTGAGCCGAGGTTCGAACCAGCGACCTTCTTGCTGTGAGGCGACAGCACTACCTACTGCGCCACTGCCTCGCCATTTGAATTTTTCAGTCTACAATAATATTATAACTTATAAATATATATTTATGATATAAATATATAGCGCTGAGCATAAAGGAATTATCCCCTATTTTAAAAATTAACATTTTCACTAATTTCTCAGTGAATATAGGCAATATTTGTTTATGAATTTGAACACATACTGTACATTTATTAAAATATTTGTATAATATGTTTTGGTCACTGAATATCTTTAGAAATAAAAATATAACACAATGAAGTTAATGCAAATTATACACACACCAACACAAACTACAAAAATTTTGTTTCTCTTGATTTTTGCTCTTTTTAAAATTATTATTTAATCTTTTCCCCTTACAGATACATTTGGGCTATTAAATTTTAAGAGACATTGTAAGTTATTTTGCTAGATTAACTCCAAATTTGGCTTTAATACAGACTATTCTAATGCATATGCACAAATATAATATATTGATGCATTATGTAGAAAATATTAATGTAAATGAGGAATTTGTGAGGGGTTACTCATATGCTGAACACTCTTTATATATAATACAATGTATATGTTTCATCTCAATATTCATTTTAATATTATTAATAGCTACTATTTTTCAGCTCAATCTGTGATAAACATTGCATTTAATCAGTGATGGAAAGAGTACTGAAAAATCATACTTCAGTAAAAGTACCATTACTTGCCTAAAAATTTAGTGCAAGTAAAGTAAAAGTATCTGTTGTAAATATTACTCAAAGTATGAGTAAAAAGTAGCCCTTTTCTAAAGTACTCAAGAGTAGTAAGTAGTGAGTATTATTCTGTGAAAAGCTGATGCGTTTACATGTAATTTGTGGATGTGTGTAAACGTAACATTCTGTAGTGCAGTTAGTTATTGCCCAGCAGGCAGACAATGTTATAAGACGTTAATATTAGGTTAGATTAGGTTGTGATGTCAGGAGACCAAAATTCAATGTCTAGCCAGCATCTAATGATGATCTTACTTTGATGTCCAATAATGACATCAAATGACGTTGATTTTTGGTTGATTTTAGGTTGTGTTGGAAAGTGACTAAAATCCAACGTCAAGCCAACATCTTAAACCAACGTCAAATTGACGTCAAATACTGACATTATTCGTCTGGTACGGAAACCAAAATCCAACATCTGATAGATGTCATAGTGGTAACGTCCACACAATGTCGAGCTGTAAAGTCATTAAATGTTGATATTTGGTTGATTTTAGGTTGAACATTAGACATTGACGTCGGCCTGACATTAAGGTCAGAGGTCAACCCGATTTTTGATTCTAATCAAATCGCATTATCCATTTGTGGATTTGTGATTAGTTACTTTACACCACTGCATTTATATGAAGTAATTTCACATTTTTGTTGAGAAATGGCAAATATTAAAAAGCATTTTGTATCTTTTCGAATTGAGAACAGAAATCATCTTTGACAGAGATAATAATTCCACAGACAGTGCAGAAACGCGCCGGATGCGAGTTCTCCAGCTTGGACTTTGACTGAATAAGAGCTCTGTGAAGCTCACAGACAATTTATCCCCCCGAGGAAAACCGAGCTGACTCTTCATAACAGCTGATCTCTGCAAGATTTATTAAAATGCTGTTTACTGGGAAATTGCTGAATGAAAATATTAAACTGCTCTGATGTGGTTTCAGCTGAACTTAAATCAAACAGAGTGTACATCACGGCAGTTCTGGCAGGGATATTTTGTGTACACAGCGCAAAGATGAAAGAGAGAATGATTCTCGCTGTCGTTATGAACAGTGTTGTTACCACTTCAAGAAGTTTCTCTGATTAGTTTTGGCTCCCACAGGTAAAGTTATGGTCAGCAATCCCAGAATTGTTAGACCTGTACCGCAAACTAACAACATCCCCAGATAATCTGAAACTGCCTAAGGAGCACTAAGACCATGTCCATTCCACTATGCGAGAAAGTTGAAAATACCAACTAACATCAAGGTTTGCTCGAGCAAGTTTTTTCACCCTCAAACCTTTTTTAGCTGGAGTATCAGAGTCTGGCATGAAATTCTGAAAAAGAAGCAAAATTTCTCCAGCTGAACAGCGAGGATGTTTGTTGTTTGTTCAGAGAAGTTTACTGACCTTGCTGCTCCTCGTGCATGTTGGGATTCTCCTTATTTAAAGAGAATAAATATTATTTAGCTCGTTCTGCAGCATCTTAAACCTGCTGGAGGACAAACATTAAAGCTGCGCATCTCAAGCGAGAACAATAAGAGCCACGTTTTTAAATCCCTGTCAGCAATTTCATTTTATAGGGAAAACACAATAAAAGCTCTAGTCCGTTGGGCGTCACAAAGGTTTGGTCTTTGGGCTCTGTAATAGAGGGTGCACAGAGTATAATGTGAAGTTATAAACACATTGGTTTTTAATATGTAAACATAAGGAGGTTATGAGGCACAAGCAGATGTATGGGATTCTGTGCTGAGCAGACTGCTATAAAAAGATAAGCCTGAAAAAAAACTGGCATTATAAAAATCAAACCTCCCCCTCCTTTCTTAGTACCAATAATGCATCTAAATACTTACATTAATATCCATGTCCTAATAATATTTTTGTTATAGTATTACCTTTTTCTTTTTAATTCGCCTTTAAAAATTACAGTATATACAGAAGCTGTGCTGTGAAAAATGTTGGCAAAACATTCTGTTTATTCTTATATCTATCTTCTCTTTTGATATATTGATGTTTATGTTGCTGTTACTGCTATTTGTTATTATTATTTTTTTTGCAACCCATGTAATGTCTATTATTTATCAAACTGTTGCAATAAAAATGTCTAAATTTTATTGTATATTGGTGAAAAGTCTAGTGCAGTATTAAGCAATTCTAAAATCTGATATATTAATGTTAAAATACAAGTACTAACAAGCATAGGATAGAGGAGTTGGATCAAAACAGAATACACCCTAATTAAAAAAAACGACTACTTTACTGGGTTGGAAGAGTTACTCATCTTAGAAGATCTTGTTTGAATGGGACAAGATAGAATTAGAAGACAGTGTATTTGTCATGGTTAGATGGAGGACCCAAACCAGAATGAGTGTTTATTGACAATATTATGTGAAATGGGTATTAGGTGGAGCACAGTTCTATAAACAGAGTAGTGCTGGTGAGACTTAGATGGAGCTGACAAAGGAAAGGGGTAGTGATGGAATGTCCTGGATTGTGCAGTGAATAATCACAGAATGCCAGGAGACTGAGCAGTGAGGTTAGGCCAGACAAAAGGTGGTGAAGGCCATGGACTAGCCACTGCAGACCAGAGAACCCAGAGAGATGTCCCCTCACCAGTAGCAGCCTGACAGAGGAAACCAGCAATCAGGGATTAATAGAAGGACAGGGCTGGCCTGGGGCAGAAAGACAAGACACAAAGACAGACAGGGGGATCTAAATGAAGAAACAAAACAAACCAAGTAACGACTGAAGCTATTAAAAATAAAAAATAAAAATTAAACAGGAAGAAATAAAAATCAATAGGAGAAGAAAACATTTAAAGCTACTTGACTAAACAAACAAAACAAAAAATAGACTAACTTAACTAGCACATTTAAGGATAAGCCAGGAAAGACACTGAAGATCTACTGAAAAAGACAAACATTAGACAACGACAACTCAAATAACAGTATAGAGAAAACAAGCATAGTCAAGTCACATGCAATAATGAACAAAGTCATGAGGGACGGGAGCACAATCTTATTCTTCGCTGACGAGAGGGCGCAACCATTTGAATCTTTTTGGCTCGAGACTTCCGGTCTCATTTACTTCCATTCATTTTTAGACATTAAAAACTGCTCATTACTGTTTGATGTTGCAAACTGATATTTTCTTATTATATTATTCTACTTGGTTTGTATAGTCATGCAAACATTTGTTTGTAGGGCAAGTAGTTTGACCGTTTTCTGCCGTTTATTATTCCTAGTCATTTCTCCCATAGGCGACTGAATCGGCCGTTCTAAAACAATCGTGAAAACAGGCGCACTTCCGCATTTTAGAATAAGGTCAATATAAAGGGAGGAAAGAACATGAGGGCCAGGTGTAGACACTAAGACTTATGAGAACTAGATGAGAGCTAAATAAGGGGGGCGTGGCATCTGGAAACAGGGAGGAAGGAACAGAGGAGCACATGGTGAACACAAACACAGGTCGAACCATGTGCTCAGACACAAGATAAACATAGACACATGGACAGTAGACAACAAAATGATCAGAATCAGAAATGAAAGACAAGGACTATGACAGTAACACAAAACAATAAGAGGAATGTACGTATTATAGTAACAAATGCTGAGAAATGTTCACTCTTATGTGGTGTGTCTTTTTAGTGAATCAAAAACATATAATGCAAAATGTCAGATTAATAAACAATTGACCCTTTATGAGCAGTATCAAATTACTTACTGTACCAAATAATCAAAAACAAATGACTCACTAACAAACTAGCAAGAAGAAGATGTGCAAGTAAATCAGTTTGAATAGGTTTAAACCCCACTCCAGTAGACCAGCACTTGAAATCTTGTGAAATTTGTTGACCAATTTAGATGATTGAAAGCTTAGTCAGTTGATGCCACAGTTGGTGCTTTTCCTGCAAATTGATTCCCGGCTCACGATTATGGCACAAAGAGCCATTGTTGTCATTCTGCAGCCAAGTCTATAATGGTGTCGCTGAATGCATCGCTTGAATGTTCTGTTACTGACATCAGGAGAGTGATGTGTGGCTCTCTCCAGCACAAAGCATATGTTAGACCGGTGCTCAACTAAAATCAACACACCATCTGAACAATTTGAGACTCTAGTGGACCTCATTGGTCATAGACAGAGCTGTTGCTGATGGATCATCTTGGTAGCAGTTCTATAGCAATTCTGTCTGGTTCTTTCTGTTTGTTTTTCTCTATTTCCTGGACCACATTACTTAAAAACTCTTTGATCCATTCTAGTCTCCTGTAGCCAGATCTTTGACAAAATGTGCCGTCTGAGGCTTGATGAACTCAGACAGGCAATGAATATGATTGTGTGTGGGTGTGTGTAGCGCGGGTCTAATACAGTCTGTTTATCCTCACTGGTGAGGGTAATGCCAGTTATCATTCAAGCATTCAGCTCAAGAAGGCAGACAAATCTGCGAGAAGCTCTTTTTCTTTCTCTCTCTCGCTCGCTCTTCTGTCTTCTTATGCAGTTTGCTGGGGAAAATCCTGTCGAGATCCATTATTTGGGTTTATGCACCCTGATCCATCCTGTCAGTAAATTCTTGGCACAAGCTGTTTAGTCACTATTATGGATTAATATTCATACAGGGAAAACAAATAGAGCAAGAAATTATTTGTCAAACAAGGACAATTTGCCGCAGAAACAATCACAGCTGATTCTTTGACCAACAGATACAATATTGCCTGTTTTTGCTTTGGCTCCACATATATTTAGCAGTTTTTTTTTAAATAAAAAATATTGAAAACAGGATAACTGTTGTTCATTACAGAGTGACAAATTAGATTTAGATTTATCAAAACTGAAATTTTACATAAAACTTTTGTTGATAAAGAAAAGTATTGTGAATAAATTAGTCAAAAAGAACAAAATTATCACATCCAGCTAAACTGGCACCAAATACCAAAAAGAGAAATGAAATAGGAAAAGCCAATGTGGGTTCTTTCATACTGTATAACTTACTTGTAGTTCAGAAAAGAAAACAATATGAACATGCGGCGGCCACTTAAGACAGATTTAAAATGTAACAATACTGAACCACTTTGATGACAGACTTTGGCTAAGAGATTTAAGAATGACCAAAACAAGATTTCAGATGTGTGCAGTGTGGTCAGTCTGTTGGTTTGTTCATTAAAATTGCCTCAACCACGTCATTTTTGTTGTCATGATATGATCTGTCAAAACAAAATCACATCACTTTTTTGATGTGCATGCTATGTATAGGGCGATTAAAAAAGAATACCCCAACTTTGAAAATCTGTATTTAATCAAAGAAACATGATGACCACAGCACTTGTTATGACAAAATGAGCAACCAGATGAAACTTCAGAGCTTCCTTAAATTGACGACAGAAAAAGCTTAGCTCTCCTTTTCTTCTTTGAAGAGTTGTTGATTTTCAAAGTTGTGGTATTCTTTTTGAATCACCCTGTATACTGATGAGTTTCCATCATATATACAAAATGTATTATCTAATAAAACTTCATTTTTTCTATGCGCATCTTTAAAATTTAAGAGCACTTTGGTGTTTCCATTAGGCATTTTTCTTCAATATTACAAAATGAGCATGAAATAGATGGAAACGCAGCTAAAGAGTTGTTGTTTTTTATTTCAGTTGATTAAAATAGCTGCTGTGTGCATATCTCCATTAAGTCCACCAGACTTTAGTGTGCACATTTATCACTAACAGAAGAGTGATATGGTTTGATTGCCTAATAGTTTTGCACATTTAAAAATGACAGCCTACATCTTTCATAGATGGATGCTGCTGCAATTTACGTAGGTTAAAAATGCAGAAATACTTTCCAAACTGTAAATCTGTCATAACTGGCTAAGCAGCATAGTGAACGTAATAAAACAAAACTATTGCCCTAATTCTCTGCTGAACTTCACATTTACTGTATATATAGCCTTGTCTCAAAAGGGAGGAAAAAACACAAATTACAAAATTCTCTTGTGTGGGTTTATTAGGTGCAAACTTTCCATCCTGCCAAGAGGGACATAGAGACACAATCTCCCAGGAGAAAAACTGAGCCAAGGGATCTGTCTTAGAGTGAGCTAGCTGAGAACACAGGAATAACATCTAAAAAACTCACCACGGCCTGACACACTCACATTAAACACATATAAATACCCAGACATGCACAGATGTGATATTTCCAGTCTCTTGCCCCTCCCTATGCAGTAAACAATCAAATTTGTGAACAACCTACAATATAGCATAGTCTAATTAAAAGTTAGACCAACAAGAGTAAAAAAGCTGTTCAAGAGGATATTGCATGCAAAAATTATTATTCTGTCAGTTCTCATCGCATATTTATTCTCTTAAAATATAAAAATAAATAATACATGAATGGTCTATTGGGATTCCAGCTGGAACTTCAAAATGACATCAAATTAACATTGACGTCAAAAACATGTCAAAATGCAAATCAATTTGATATTAAAACCTTAATGTCCATTTGACATCCACACATTGATGTCCTTTTGACCATTAAAATAATGACACAAAATGTGTGACAAACTTAAAAAAAAAAAAAACGAACACTGATCAAAATTACAGAACACTTTCAGAAACTTGCAGTTACAGTATGACGTGCAGTTCCTTCACTCAAAGCAGCCAAACATGCAGAGCAGGTAAAGCAGACAGATGAAGCTGAAAACAATCAAATAATGAAATGGCCAACCCTAAGTCCTGATGTAAACCTGAAAGAGAATCTCTAGAAAATCATTGGTGACAAAGTTATTGCTTGTTACAAACTCAATAGAGCCAGTAAACTGTTGAAGACATCAAAGATGAGATAATCAAGATCAAGGTCAGTGTGTGTAAGAGAATTCTTTGTTGATGATTATTTTTCCATTACTAGTTTAAATATTGCATTATTTACAAACTGGCTTTGATCTGGACATGTGCCAGTGTAAATGTGTACACCAACGCACAAAATGCCACGAGTAAAAGCATTGAAAAGCATCTGCTACCTTAAAAAATGGCCAAAATTTTTGTTTATGTGCCTTTAAAGTTACTGTAAAACACAACCTGATGGTATTTAAGAATAAAGTGGTCTAGATAGGGTCATTATTGATATGTATCCCTATATACATTTCTAGAGATCGCAAAATAAATCTTAGGAGGTAAGTTTTTTTTTGCAGGTTTTGTATTTTTTAAATCCACCAGAGGCCACGTACACAGTTTTAAATCTGAAATTTCTCTCACGAGTGTTCTCACGTAAATCCACCAGAGGCCGCTGTCGACTGGGTGACTGACTGACAGACAAATCATCCCACCCATCCCCTTCCCTAAACCCAACGTATAGTGTTTTCAAAAGCATCGACTGACTTCATCACCCCCTTTTCTAAACCCAACCGACAGTGTTTTTAGAAATTGCAGTCATCTTTTACCATGTTCTCACCCTGTTATTTACTTGTTTATTTTATTGTTTGCCTTTTTTTGTTTTACTTGCTTTCTGGAACTGTTCTTCACCGCAGTCAATTCCTCTCTGTATTTTAAATCAGCCTATGTATGTGGCAAGCCACTGGGCAAACTGGTAACAGTGGAAAGGTCAGCCACACAGAGGTAAAGGGTCAGCTGGCAGAGCGAAAACAAACAGAAGCGTGATTTTAAAGCAGGGAATGGTTCATCACCATTGAAGTGTTGAAAAAAGTCTCAAAAAACTCTGGCGATGAGCACAAACGAAAAACATCCCAGCGTGCACAAGGCTGAAGACTTTTCAGTATTACTATGGTAAACTGTGAGGCAAGAAATAAAAAATAAAACTTATTTTCCCCTGTGGTTTCCAGGCAACACCATTTCCCCTCTAAGCACTGTACGCTGGGAAAGCTGATACAGAGCCTGAATCCTGAGAAGCTCTCCCTTTTTCTTTCTCCTGCCTGGGATTGAAATGAGAATCCCGGGGTGATCTGACGCAGGCTCTCGGCTCTCTGAGGTTTTGTCATGAAAATGAGTGAAACATACTTCAGTTTGTCTTTCAGTAGGGATTCTCTAGGGGGTTGTGTGAAGGGCTGCACTATTTTATTTCACGACTCATTGATCTGTTGCACTTGGCTCACATATTCAGCCTTTTAATGCCATACTGTATGTGCATCAGTGTGTATTTTGTATGTGTACACTACCAAGGTTGTGTCTTGATTGTTCATGATCACATGACAGATGAGGTAAGGATGGAGGCTGTGGAGACAGTTGAGGTCATATACGTCTCCTTTGTTTGGTGCCCTCGTGTAAAGTGGGGAGCAAATGTTAAATGCTTTCTTTTGCCAGACAAGATAGCAGAGCAAAGGTCAAAGTCAGAATGGTGGGAAGATTCGGGACATTTCTATACAGAGATATGACCTATAAGGGTGTAGCTCTTTTCCCTATATATTAAAGCTTTTTTTCACTCTTCATGCGTTTGTCTCACACGCCCACACTGATATGGTGAAATATTGGCTCAGAATGTAGCATGAACAATTTTTTTTTTATCATTCACTCAACCTAAACTAAAAAGTGTTTCAGTGTACAGATGACAACACTGTCAAACATGATCCCCATTCAGATGGATTCACTAAAACAACCCTATTTATAAAAATGCCCCTATACCATCATCCAAAAATCTGAAAACAAGTTCAGTAATACATTCCAATTAAAGGAGCAAATGACAACAAGCAATTCAACCAGCTTTTTAAGGTCTCAAAACTCAGGGTTTCTAGTAGTACCTAGAACAGCAAATTCTACTAAAGGTGGTCGAACCTTCTCATTTATGGCTCCTAAACAATAGCCTTCCTGATAATGTCCAAGGCTCAGACAATCTCTCTCAGTTCAAAATTAGATTAAAGACCTGTCCTTTTAGCAAAGCTTACACACAATGCATCACATCATGGTATGATGCATGAGTGTGCTCCAGGCAGCCTTTAGAGATAAGGCAGTGCTATTGATGCAATCCAATACCTGTGAAGAAATTATGTCAACTCAAGGTATCTGGACCAGGCCATATAGAGCTGATTCTGTGGTGGTCATGTAGGAGCGGAGTGCATGAGACTAATTCCTGCAAGACCACAGTGACAGGCGAGTCTTTGCATTGATCCCATAGGCCAACCTATTCACATGCCGGTGACATACCAACATCTGCAGGGCTGCAGTTCTCTATGTTGAATGTCCGGCATTCTCCAGCCTCCGGCACCTAGACTATAGCTCGGCACAGAAAGTTTGGCCAGAGGAGAAATGATTGTGCCCAACTGAGCCTGGTTTCTCATGAGGTTTTTTCTTACATTTTCATCAATTGATGAAGTTTTGTTCCTCGCCACTGGCTTTGGGACTTGTGGAGTTGCACATCGATGGATTTGCTCTTCAGTGTTTGGACTTTCAACAGTGAATCTTAAACTTCACTAAACTGAACCAAATTGAACTTCAACTCTGAAAACTGGACTGACACAGTTTCAATTTACTAGAACTTCTATGTTAAGCTGCTTCGACACAATCTACATCGCAATAGCACTATATAAATAAGCATGACTTGAAGTACACCGGAAGGGACACAGTTTTGTTTGTGCTTTTACTGGTTGATAAATCCCTCAGATTTATTAGATATTTAAACTTGTTGGTCAGACCCTGCGATAAATAGTTAACACTTTTAGTGAGCTGTCTATTAGTATTGAAACAACGTATTTTGATTTCTGTCATGTCTACAAACGTTACATTAATTAAATGATATATTTTAAGAAACTAACACCAAAAGGAATTCTCTGTGAAAATCAGATGTGGAAAATAATTTGGCGTGCAAAAGTGCATTGTGGGTATTTTCTTTTTATAATAATTCATTAGCGTTTTTTCACCTTTATAAAGAAAGGACAGTAGAGGTTGCAGACAGGACAGAATTAAGAACAGAGAGAGAGGGGAAGGGTCAGCATAGGACTTCTAGCTGGAAGTCAAACTCAGGTCACTGTGAGCACCATGGTGCTACAGTATATGTTGGCTCACTTAAGAACTGGACTAGTTATTAAGTGTACATGGGTTGTACAAGCAATATTGTGGTGCATTGTGGGATTAATTAAGTGCCCATTATGGTTTTGGGCAGCACTACAAATATGTTTCTTCAAATAGTGCACTGTTTAAAGTCCACATGAAGCTGCGACTGTTTTTTTTTTTTTTTTTTTTTTTTTTTTGTGATGCAGTTCCTAGAGAAATGGAATGTTAAATGAGAAACAGTGGGTGTGGCTTGTTTTTTCTATGGCAAGCTGAATGTAGTAAAGTAGACATTTCATTCAAAAAATTGGTAAAAGAGTTTGAAGAGAGTTATTACAACCTAACAGACACTTCCTTGCTAGTCATGCCAAATTTCTAAGATATACGCAATCAATTTAACTGAAAAAAAAAACAGGAGGTGGATTTACAGATTTCAATTAAAGATTAGAAGAGCAAACAATTCTTTTCTTAATGACATGTACAGATGAGTTGTTAACAAAACTAGCAATGTCAACTAACAAAACCATATGATTTGTTTTGATTTCATGGGCACTTTAAGGGTATGAGGGGCATTTTTGTATACAGCCTCTGTATTAAGAATGCTAACCCAGTAGTTGGAAATATTCTTTGTAAAGTCTTTGTACATATCAGAATGCTTAAATCCCTTTGGTCAGTTTAATGCATCCTAACTGAATAAAATTCTGAATTAAAAGTATTCAAATAATTTTACACATATTAAAAGTATTTCAAATATTATATTGATAACATTATTGTTACAATAATGCATTGCAATGTAAATAGACATAACATATAGCATTGAAATACTGAGATATTTTAAAAGAAAATAACTTATTTTAACTAATAACTCATTTATATTAACTGATTTCATTTTCCACCGTGGAATGAACTGCCAACTTATTCAGCATATGTTTCATGCAGCGGATGCCCTTTCAGCTGCAACCCAGCACAGGGAAACAACCACACATGCTACCCTTCTTAAATATGTAACTGTATATTTCTATATCCCAAACTCCACCTCCCTCATTACGGAGTTAACATTAATGAGACTCACATCATGGATTCAGCATGTGCCAGATGTGTAGATGCACATGTTTGCCAATAATAAAAAAGTGTGAAAAACCTGTTGGTTTAAACTGTTGTGCTAAAACTGCTATGTGACTGCACAAACGAAAGCTGCTAGTGGCGCTCAGCTTGTGTAAGTCTTTGATTTCATTATGTTAATCATTCTCACCTGTGCGCTGGGCTCAGAAAGTCTGCTGCTGTGTGTGATTGCAAGGAGGTGCTAATAATATTTTACTTAAACGCCATCTGCTAAGACTACTGAGATGTTGAGAGGGGAAAGAGAGAAAGACAGCATGAAAAGAGAGAGAGAGAGAGAGAGCGAGAGAGAGAGAGAGAGAGAGAGAGACCGTCTTCAGCCAAACATGATTCTAATGAGAAAACTTGCAGTACATGTAAGTGTCTGAAAGTTTTGCATCATATTTGTGTCTTCATTTAAAGCTAGCTGTGTGGGTTTTTACAACAGTAACATTTTCACAGTGCTTCAGTAGAGTAAGCAGGCAGTATTAAAAGTGCAAAAACTTTTTTTTTTTCCTCTCTCTGCTGCGTTTGACCTTTCGGATGTCACTGAGGGAATATAATACAGTATGTTTAGAGGCACATTTGATTCCCTGAAGATTCAGCTGGAGAACAAAGATGACCCCACAGATGACCTCTGTAAACAGAATTAGATTCAGCAGGATAATATTAAAGACAATATGAATCAATACTTTTAATGTTTGCTTTCTTAGGGCACACCATTTTTAATTAAATACCTTTTTGAATTTTTGCTGTTCATCTACATGACAACAGCATATTTGAGGAATCTGTAAATCCAAACTGTCTGTGTAAACCACAAAAAAAAAAAAAAAAATTTATGCATGGGGTGTGTTCAGTCTACTATTTTAATAATAATAAAAATGATTAATTGCTATGTATACCTAAGATGGAGCTTATGCAAGGGCTCCAAGATGAGAGTTATATCACCAGCTCTGGCCCCAAACATATTTTAGCTGCCAAATATAGCATATATTGAAGTTTGTGTAATTAATGACTTATAAACTCCAACAAAATCATCACATTAGTCAATAAGGCAAAAAATAAAAAATAAACATGAATCTCTCATTAACAGCACATGGTGTAAACATGCTTTTAACACCATTATAAGATGAAAGAAGGATGTACTGTAACAGTATTTTGCAGAAAATTCTCAAATGACAGGCTAGCATTTAAGACAACTCCAACATTTTAAAATTTACTTTATAACTTTAAGGTAACACTATTTATAGACAAAGTGAAGAGGCTGCATTTTGCATGTGATGAGCCATAGAGAATAACTTCTTTTTGGCACTATTTAGGTGCAGAAAATTATTTGACATCCAGATCTTAATCTCAGCATAGCATTAATCTCTCACAGCAGTGGGTTTAAGAGATCTTAATGTAATCCTGCTGGTCCTATGCTACCCAACCCACTCCGAGCTGGTATCACTAGAGCACTCAGAGGAGTGAGGCTCACCTGCACAGCACCAACTTGCTGGCCTCCGTTACACTCACCCCACTAAACACTCCCATCCGGGTCATGGCACCAATGTAACCCCGCCGGTCCTACACCACCCAACCCGCTCTGAGCTGTTATCAAACCGGCAACCTTCCGCATGGAAGTCGTTTGCTCTAACAAGGAGGCTAAAGATCATGGCCTCTAGCGTCTGTCGCTAGAGCACCTTTAGAAGACAGAGGAGTGAGGTTTACCTGAACAGCCCCTACTGGCTGGCCTCACTTACATTAACAACCAATCAAGTAAGCATTATGAAAAAGTGAAAGACAAAGGACTGAGCCTTAGGGGACACCAGTACAGAGAGGAGTTAACAAAATAGTGGCAGACTATAGGACCATCTACTAGTCTTGCCTCCATAATTCAAAGTTTTCCATGTATTTTTCATGGCTTCATGTAGAAATAATTTTAACACTGTTGTTGTCTGCAGGCGAAACATTTAAAACAAACATAAAGGAAAACGTTTGTGGTACATTGTTGTCAACTTCTTGTACCATTAATGCCTTGTTATTTTTTTGTATCCATGTTAGTCTTAAAGAAAATGTCTTCAATCTTTATCAAAATGCAATAATTTTATTATTTTCAATCTATGAAACATAATTAATATTACTGTGAATTTACTTAGACCAGAGATGCACACACAATTTCTTAAGAAGAGTCAAAAAACAAAGTTGATTGAGGGTTGTGGCCAAATTAAAAGTTGCCATGGGTAATTTCCTAATTTATTTTATAATATTCAAAAGTAAATAACAAAAATACTTAATCATATTATCTAATGAGCTATTTATTTTAAAATCGTATGATGAATTCATTACAATAAAACCAATTATTTCAAACAAATAATAAAACCAGGCTTTACTGAAAGTCAATATAGCCAGATTCCTATCTATCCATCACTTTGACCATTTTTTTTTTTTTACATGCAATGCCCACTTTGCACTTTGCACTTAAATGGCAAATCACCTTGGCTTTATAGAAAACAGAATATTAGAATTGCACTTAAGGATGAAAATACACTGAAATAGAAGATTTCAAGTGATGTTTCTCTGGCTTTCACTGATTAAAGAAAGTAGCCCTATCTGAATATAATCCAGTCTATATTAAAGTTTTATTCTGCGGCATTTAGATTAGGCTCAGTTAATAATTCTCAGGCAAATGAAAAAAGGCAAAAGGGGCAGTCAGTCAGATCAAAGATTGGATTTAGACAGAATGAGTGAATAATCACCAGGAAAGATTAAAACAGGCCAACCGTGGATGACAACAACAGAAAAATAAAACAAATTACAAGGCCTCAAAATGTCCCTGCTGGATATTGATTGTTGTATGGATCTGATTGTCCAGATCTGATCTGGAAAATTAGTTTGTTGTTTTTTACTGCCTTAAAGGAGAAAAGTGATTGTATTTGAAAAAACACAGCCCCAAGTGTAATAATGGCTGAACAATAATGATTTTCAAGTCATATACTGTATGTACAAGTATCCTGTAAGTAAAAAATAAAGTAAAACGGCAGCAGGTGAAGAAGATTTTATTCTCTCTGTGTGAAGTATTTTCTAAGTGTAAAGCAGTTCATTTTCTCTTCTCAAAATGTATGGAGTGTTTGCAGCAAACATGCCAGTGTGTGTTAAAAATACAGTGATGTGTCTGTGTAAGATGAATATGTCTGCACAGGAGCAACACTAGGAGAAGGCTATAAGGCTGAAGAATGATTGTGTAGAATAACTGAATATGTAAAGCACTGATTATACATGTTAAATACTTGTATGAAGCTATATGTGTGAGAAGTTAGAGAGTAACATATTATAAAGTTATTATCCTATCATGACAATGTATGTAAACACTTAGTTCCTTTGCATAAGTTGCATCTATACTTTGCTAACATAGACCTGTAACATCTCTGTTGACATGAGCTAGTGGGCTGAGAGCCAAGAATAGTAGGACCCATTAGACTAGAAACCTATTTAAAAATGGTCAAGAGTTAAAAGGAGACATCTAGGGGTGTGTCAAATAACCCGTATAAAGATTTTGGAAACACACAGAAACTTTAGAAGGAGCAGGAGAGACTTTGGAAAGAGAGAACCAGAGATAGGAAGTGTCTAGGAGAGACATCACAATGCTCTGGGGTCTGCTCTTTCTTGGCTTTATTATGGAGAATAAAGTCTATTTTCTGATATTCAAAACCTCTGGTCTGATAATTTCTAATTGATAAGAAGTCGAATCACGACACAGGCTGTAAAAAAATGTAATTTACTATAAAGGCTCATATTAAAAAATAGCGCTAATATTTGACTTATTTGCTTAAAACTAAATGTGAATTTGCTGTAAAATTACGATTAGAGTATCATATATATGTGAAAAAAATTACCATAGTATTTTACACTGTTTTACTTTATAAAAGGATCAAAGGTTTCTTTCAAAACCAAAAATCATATGGATCCCTGATGTACAAAAATTACACAAACACAGAAGCAAACACATACCCACACAAAGTAATTTCACTAGTTACATTTTAAATTCATTCTGCTTTAGGATCGGTTTGAATGGCCACGACACATCCATCTAGCTCTGAGAGGCATTATTCTCGCTCGGTGACTTTCAACTCTACGGCATTTGATCTTGCACTAATGCATATATTCACCAGAATGTGATGTGTGAGGAGGCTGCGACGGCTTTTGAGCTTGTGAATTATTAGCATATACTCTCTCAAAACAGCAGCGCGAGGATCGGTGGAGACGGGAGACGACAAGTACACAACCTGAAACCAAACATAAGAGAGCAGTGGCACATGCTCTGAGAAACCCTTACGCTGATGAATCTTCATGATGCTGTACAGAAAAGTGCTCTCAGATGCATTGTTTACCATTCTGTTTCCTCTTCATTACAGTCGCTGTTTCATTCCTGACAGAGCGGAGATGCTGATGCGTCGTATCTCTGCTTGTCCTGTAGAGAAACTTGAACCCGCAGCCCTAATGGGCCGTTTGGGGGAAGCTGATTGGCATATCCGATGAGTCCTGTCGCCTGTGTTCTGTGTGTCCAGCCCAGCTCCTGCTACTGTTAGTCTGAGGCGTGCATTTTCCTCTGTTAATGGTCCTGCAGCAGCAAACTTTCGGGTGATCGCTGTCTAATTGCTGCCTGTGTCAGTGGATGCCAGATCAGCCCGGAGAGAAACGGCCAAATGAGACACACATCAAACGCCAGCAGAGGCCGAGATGATGAAGATGAAGGTCCGCTGTTTACTCATTACACACACATCATGTGTGTGCGGCGGAGGCAGTGGGACTGAGACCTTGGCACATCAAAAACGGGCCTCGCGCACATACACATCATTAGTGCCATGAGAATGGCATAAATGAGGCCCACGCACTCAGCATCTAATGGTTTGTGTCTGGGGGCAATTCTTTTAGCAATGTCATATGGAAAAACAGCACGATAGCAGTAAAAATATGTGAAAACGTCCAGCATGTGTCATTTTGCTGAGACGGAGATGGAGGATAAATATAAATACCACATCTAATTGATTTGGTTGCTAGGGAGTGTTAGCGCCGATGCAGTAAGAAAATGATCACAAATGGCCCTAATAGTAGCACAGCATTGCAAATATTTCCTTTCAAACACACACGCACAAGGCATTTCCTTCCTCGACGGAGTCATAAAAACCAAATAGGAGTTTTCAGAGAAACTGCTTGCACACCACACTGAAGATTAATTACTGTAGCCGACTGCTGAGAAGAGTCCAGAGGCAAAGACACACCAGAGATTAAAAGTGCCAAACTCTTATAGTGGAATGATTTAGTGCGGTGAAATTCTCTCTAGATTTAGCAGACAATGTGCTTGTAAACCTGTAGGATACAGCGTCACTGCTTAAGCGGTTGATGCAGGATGGACACTATGGCGACACTGGGGTGGAGCAGTGGGGAATGTTTTGTTCCCTGGGCTTGGCATGAGGGAGGCCCTGGTGCAGTGCACAGAGGACTAAGATCCACTAGACTGGAAACTTTAAAGTAGGTCAAATGATGGACTAAAATGATTTCAAATATGTAACTTTTAAGTAAAGATTGCTGTATGTCACTGGTGTTTTTAACTAGTGAAAAGATGATAAAGAATATATACACTCACTGGCAACTTTATTAGGTACACCTGCCCAACTGCTCGTTAACGCAAATTTCTTACCAGCCAATCACATGGCAGCAACTCAATGCATTTAGGCATGTAGACAGAGGATCTGCTGCAGGTAAAATCGAGCATCAGAATGGGGTTCACCAAAATGGGACAATAGAAGATTGGAAAAATGTTTTGATGGTAGGGTCACAATTTGGCATCAACAACATACAAACATGGATCGCTCCTGCCTTCTATCAATGGTTCAGGCTGGTGGTGTTGGTGTAATGGTGTGGGGGATATTTGTTTGGGCCACAGCCTACCCGGGAATTATTGCTTACCATGTCCCTCCTTAATGACCATAGTGTACCCATCTTCTTCTGATGGCTACTTCCAGCAGGATAACATACCATGTCATAAAGCACGAATCATTTCAAACTGGTTTCTTTAACATGACAATGAGTATGTTTTCATGGACACCGATAATTTAATTTTAATGCGATTAAGACAATACTCTGATTTCTATTTTTATACTTATTTTTTTTATTTTATTTTTTGTTTCAATTAATCAGATTAAGGTCATAACAGAACTAAAGAAAAATCGAATTAAGAAATGTGGAGTATGCTGATTTTAGTTGCATTATTGAAGTGCAGTACAGACATGTAAACACCTTAACCTGAACTATTACCGCCATGTAGGACTTTTTGCTGCTATTTGCGACAAGATAGTCCACACACACACAGCTGTTTGACACTCTTTGCACCTACCGAGTCAGTGAAGACCACAGACACCTGCATTGTGAAGTGCGGAGTTTTTTTCTTCTTCTATTAATCATGCTATATGAACTTAAACTAAAACAACACTCTTCCAGCAGTTCATAGTTGCATCCAATATCTGGTTTATCACAGGGGGCATGCATGAAATGTTCTCTAATGAAAATGAAAAATGAAATGCGGATAGTGTGGTGACGCAATGACAATAATCGAATTATGCGCTATGACATTGAAAACAGGATCATGAAAGGAACATTCAAAAAGGAACTCATGTAAATTAAGGCAAATAATTCAATAACTGTAAACGTATTCACTGAGTTCACTGTACTCAAATGGCCTCCACAGTCACCAGATCTCAATTCAACAGAGCACTTTTGTGATGTGGTGAACGGGAGAATAGCATTAGGGATGTGCAGTGAACAAATCTACAGAAACTGCGTGATGCTATCATGTCAATATGGACCAAAATGTCTGAAGAATATTTCCAGTACCTTGTTGAATCTATGCCATGAAGGATTAAGGCAATTCTGAAGGCAAAAGGGCATCCAACCCGGTACTAGTAAGGTGTACCTAATAAACTGGCCGGTGAGTGATAGACTATTTAGAAAGAGGTGATATATATATATATATATATATGATATATATATATATATATATATATATATATATATATATATATATATATATATATATATATATATATATATACATATATATATATATATATATATATATATATATATATATATATATACATATATATATATATATATATATATATATATATATAAATATATATATATATATATATATATATATATATATATATACATATATATATATGTATATATATATATATATGTATATATATATATATATATATATATATATATGTATATATATATATATATATATATATATATATATATATATATATATATATATATATATATATATATATATATATATATGAATGTAAACTTTGAATCTCATTCATCTGTCCCTCCCCACTTTAAATGTCTGCTACACCCCTGTATATACTGTGTAAATTATTAATGCATAAAACATTTAAAATGGTGAACTAAATATGATACATTTCAATATTTATCACATTTAATAATAGCCTTATTTCAAACATAAAATCAATGTAAAATATTGAATAAAATGTTCAAAATTGTAAAATATTTCTTTAAAGGATTGATATTATATTATATTATATTATATTATATTATATTATATTATATTATATTATATTATATATATAAAAAAAACTGAGAAGCCTAGGCTACTTACGATTGGAACTTTATAAATGATTTCAGGCCCTGAACAGACACATACGAATGTTACTTTACTGATCTCAAGTTTGTTTTTAAAAATACAAAAGCGAGCTATAGTAAATCGATTATTGTTTTTCCACAATATTATTATACTACAATGATTTCTCATCTCCTATTTATTTAATGACGTTTGATGAACGACTAGAGGGCGCATGATGTTTCTATGGCGAGATGAACAATAACATCCGGGTTTCTTTTAACCCTACATAGCAACCGCAGCGCGTCCTCAGCCCTTGGCAACTCAAACAGACGAGCATTAATGCGACGCCATTGAGTTATTAGCAGGTGTCCTCGGTGGAGTTTTGTTTCTGTTTATCGGTATCGAACTTAAAATATTGTTTGGTTAGCAATGTGTACAAAAATGAGAACCTTTGAACCTTTGGCTAAAGGAGAACTGAAAACGCAGGGCTTTACAGTGATGTCCACAATGAAGAATTCGGTGGTGAGTGCATTTTAGGTTTGTTATTTCGGTTTATAAGTATTTGATTTACTTTTATTTAGTTAGAATAATCATAAAAACAGAACACTAACGTTACTCGTAGCGAACGCAGATCATAAACAGCAGAACTTTTTGCAGCAAAACATAATATCACTGCAAATGCAGATGTTGTTTTACTTTTATTTTGAACAGTAACTCGATTGCTACCGTTACGACAGTAAGATTAGTGGTTAGCGTTAATATTTTCTTATCTTTTTCTTAATAAGTCGTAAAGCCTTGACTGTCATGAAATGATTATGCAATTTATTTATTTAGTTCCCAAATTATATTTTTTAGCCTATTCATCACATAACCTACAAGTGTAGCAACAAGTGTACATTAGGCCTTTTAAACGTTCATTTCTTTTTGGAATTTTCAGTGTGACTACACTAACGTTATATCTGCATTATTTATACTACATAAAAATATAAAAACTATATATTATATAAAAATTGAGAATAGTGTATGTGAATTGTGGGCAGCACGGTGGATCAGTGGTTGGCACTGTCACCTCACAGCAAGAAAGCTGCTGGGTCAGTTGGCATTTCTGTGTGGAGTTTGCAACTTTGCATGTTCTCCCCATGTTAGCGAGGGTTTCCTCTGGGTGCTCCGGTTTCCCCCACAGTCTAAAGATAGTCTACAATACTGTAGGTGAATTGAATAAACTTAATCGGCTGTAGTGTATGAGTGTGTGAATGTGAGAGTCTCTGGGTATTCCCCAGCACTTGGTTGCTGCTGGTAGGGCATCATCTGTGTAAAACATATGCTGGAATAGTTGGCAGTTCATTCTGCTGTGGCGACCACTGAAGAATAAAGGTTAGCAAAATGAATAAATGAATATATGTGAATTATGTTGTGAATTTGTTTTTGCATGACAAGGAGGTGTGATCAAGCTTCTGTTTATGTTCGCTGATCAATATTTGTATGTGAATGAAAAGCAAAGCAAAATCGTTTCATCATTTTAAGTGTCTTTAAAAAACTTGAACAGTTAATGTGAATATATTTTTTTATCTGTTTTGCTTGAAATCTTTCAGCGGAGATAAGAGAAATCTCTAACAAAATTTCTTCATTTGTGTTCTGAAAATTAATGGAAGTTTTATGGCTTTGGAACGACATGGGGTGAGTTAATGGCATAAATGATTTCAAACTCCTTCTAACTTTCAACTGTAATGGTTACTTTTTTGATGTGAAGCTATCACAATTGATATATGCAACTGACAAATCTCAGGAGGGTGCAGCCTTCACAATGAGACACGATGAATATAAACCACCTACATGCTTCTAAAGACATCAGTAAACAACATATCGAATCATCTTGTTGACTTACATCTTTCATATATGTTAATGGCCTAGTAGAGAGCATTTTGCAGTAATGCTCTTCTGTTTTTAAAACTGCTAATGGTATTGTGTCTTGTTTAATGTGCTTGTGACTGAGTTAATGTCATACTGTATCACTTATTAAAACACTATTTTTTTATTTATTTCACAAACGGATTTAGACATTAAACCATTGACTTGGGATGTATGAATTACATTAAGTTGGAACATTAATCAAACTAATTAATAATTTATTCATGTATGATAATAATTTTTTATGATATGTAATATCTTGAACTTCTATTTTTAGTATAAAATGTGCAAAGATATGCATCAAGCAGACAATTTTATTTTTTGTTATGTGTGTAGTTTTTAAAGTCAGCACAATACTTAAGTTAAGTTTGTCCTTTTTCTCCTACCATGATTTAAATCAAATTTAAAACAAGAAATCAAATGTAGGGTGGTGCATGACCAATTGGATCATTGGAAGATGGGCATTGATAACAAATTGAGCAAGATTTGAATGGCAGTTTGTACCTAGTTGTGGAGAATCACCGCCAGTACTCGGAATGCTTTCAGATGCCCACTGTTGATGAGGATGAGAAAAAAATTTACAGACGGAATCTTGTAATGTAAAGTATCTGCTCACACTGTGCTATTTGAGCCACGAATTGGTCATCTGAGAGAAATCCTAACAGATTCCTATAATTCTGGGCTAAAATCTGTATTCTTTGATTGTTGGTATGACATGTTCAGCGTCAGCCACTTAATAGCTGTTGCAATCAAATTGTCTCTTTGATAAAAAGTTGGCAGTGTCAGTAGTCATACACTTTGCTGCAGTGTGACTTAAGGCATTACTGTGTGTTTGTCATGAGGTTACATTTCAGAACGCAGTATAGTGAATGTGTCATGGATAAATTACGTCAAATTCTGGGGTGAGTTTTCTAGTGTGTTCGTGTTTGGCAAATCTTGATTGTCCTCAGTCTGACATTATGACAACTGAGGCCTTACAGTGACATGGGAGTCATGTGTGTGCAGTCTGACAGGCTGCAATTGCAGTGTGAGCTGGGCTTTAGTTTGAACCACTGCCTCTCCCAAAGGGAGGGCAGAAACAAGACAAGCCCTGATAGCCTTATCCTAAAAGCATTCCATGTGACCAGAAGCAAAAAAAGTTTTTTTGAGGGGGAGGGAAGGTTAGGGTATTTGATTAATATAATGAGAGCAAAAAATATATATTTTTTACTAAATGATGAAGTGCACAGATACATTGTTTATAACAAGCACTATACATATAAAAATAAGTACATTTTATGGAGTCAATTTAGGGCCATATATTCTTGCAAAATAAAAGAAAGTTTTTCAAGCAAAAAATAAAGTATTGCACAAAAAACTCAAATCTCCAAAAATCACAAAGCAATTTTTAGTTTTTAGCTACATTTTTTTAAACTCTGCTTTATTTTTATTTGCAGTTCTTTTTTGTTTGCAAGTTGAATTTTTATTTCTCAAATCTTAATTTTCCCTTTGCAGTTCTTTCTTTTTGTTAGCTAAATGAATCTTTATTTCTCAAAAGGAAATTTTTGCTTTATGATTTTTGGATACTTGCATTTATTTATTTATTTATTTTTTTGCTCAATACCTTATATTTTGTTTGCAAAACTTGTATTTTGCAAGCATATATGGCCCTAGATTGACTCCATAACATTTTGATGTCATGCCGACTTTAATCTGAAAACAAAAAACAAAGAGGATATTTGCTATCTGTAACATTGTTGAGGATAGATTATGGATTTTGATAGATTAGATATGTAATAGACTAAGTGTTTTTTTCTCTTTATCTGCTTTTCTTTCTTTCTTTTTTTATCTTTTCTTTTCTTACTAGCATCTATAAAACAAACAAGTGTCACTTCAAAATGGAGTTTCTGCTTGCTTTACACATTTACTTCAACACAATGAGGATCCCATTTTTCAGCACTCTGCTGACAGTTACCCATCATTCTCATGCCCCACGACATCACCCCCATCAGTGCAGGCTGGGGTATAATTGCCTAAAATGGGCTCGTATTTTGATAGCGTCTACGAGTTGGCCAGAGATGAAGATGTATTAGATGCCTGTAACAACTATAAAAGCCCATCAGTTTAAACTGGCAGCTCTTATCGCACTGTTGAAAGATTGTTTTTTCTTATTTTTGATTCAATCTGTGCAGTAGTTGAGAGGCATTTTCAAACATAAGGATGGATTTAGAAAATGAATCTGCCATATTATGTAACTTATGTGCAGGCCTCAGATTTGTGTCAAACTAGAGGTGCATTTATTAAAGCCACACACCATGAAATGAGCTATTTCACAACATGGATTGTGTTCATTTATTCTTTGTTTTTAAATTCACAATTATTAACACATGCACAGACACACACATGTCCTTTTGCCCACAGTTACTTCACTAATGAGCCTGTTTAGCATCTGCATGTGACTAATTAATTACCCTCCTTAACTCGTGGCTAAACCCTCGCTCCTGAGTTTAAACTGACCTAAATTTCCCACATGTGCTAATTAAGGTTGTGATCTAGACTGTGGACCCTCACAGGAGATGATGAGTGTTGTTGAGGGCATGTCTCTTAATTTATGACTGTTCCTCATTATAGCCATCAACTCACATCAGTGACAACCAACTCACTGTTAAGTTTAATTTATAATTATTTCCTGGAGTCAAACATCTGTTTGTTTGCATGTTGTCCTGATGAAAAAAAAATATTTTGCTTGGACCAACCAGTTTTCCTCAGATTTCTAAATTATTATCAGGTATTGAATATTATATAGTGTGTTAATCTGTGATTAATTATTATTGAAATTAGCTGTTGAGCATCTGTTTTTTTTTTTGTACATGTCAGATAACCCATAGAACTTTCCAGTTTTATTGATGCTTTTATGAGATTAGTCTCGCTGTAATGAGTTAGAGTGGTGAAAAAGGTTAGATCCAAAATAGCAGCTTTATTTAAGAATCGCTATACAGGCAAGGTCAACACAGTGACAGACAGGAGCATGCAGGTAATCTAAAGAGTGGTCAATATCCCAGGCAAATAGTCGAGGCAGAAAGCAAAACAATGTAAATAATAAACAAACAAGGGTCAGAAACTTGACAAAGTTCTAATAACTTAGAACTGCTCATTAGAGTGAAAACAAAACTCAGAAACAATGTGTGTGAGGTGTGTATGTAGTCCATATCATTAGTCGTGAACAGCTTAAGCTGTGTGTGCATAATTGAGAGGTGGTGTGGGGCTTGTGTGTAAGTGAAGTGCATGATGGGATCTGTAGTTCAATTAAGTGGCAGATTTGTAGTTTGAGTGAATGACAAGGAGTGTTCTCCAGCTATCTGTGAAAGCTGGTGATCATAACAGCGCCCCCCTCCAGGAGCGGATTCCAGATGCTCCCTTAACAATCCAGGAGGAAGGTGGAATGGAGGCGGAACAGGGGGAGGAACAGAGAGCCAGGTCCATGCAGCGAAGGTAGGCCTGGAGCATGAAGCTGCCGAGGGCCTTGAGCATGAAGCTGTGGGAGGCTCTGCATCAGCAGGCATTAGCAGGTCAGAAACCCTAGTGGGTCAGGAGGCTCTGGGTCAAGAGGCACTGGCAGATCAAACAACCCAAGTTGATCAGGAGGCTCTTGGTCAGGAGGCACTAGCCGGTCAGATAACCACAGTGTGTCAGGAGGCTCTGGGTCTGGAGGCACCAGCAGATCAGACAATCCAAGTGGGTCAGGAGGCATTAGTGGTTCAGGCAGCTAAATTGACGGCAATGGCAACTTGGAGGTCAGGCGACAGCATCTATGGTTGCCACATCTGTAGCTCCGGAGGCAGCCATATACAGTAGGTCACTGCAGATGGCCTGGATCGTGGAGCTGTGGAGGGCCTGGAGCTTAGATATTTGGAGGACCAGGAGTGTAAAGCTGTGAAGGACCATTAGTAATTTACTTCTTTTTTTACATTAGAATAATAAAATTGTTGCAAAAAATAATTACATGACTTGTGGCCAGAAGTACTGTAATAATAAAATGCCCTTTCCATTTTTGTTTGCTTTACCCCTAAAATTTACAGAGCAGCGCAGATTTATAATTAAGCTGACTCATTTCTATAGCTTTTTTTTATTATTTAAATATGAACTATGGCTTTGATCAGTATAAAAATGTGTCTGCCCTTCATCTTGAGTTTTTAATGGGATCTATTATGCTTTTTATACTTTCAGCTTCATTTAGCGTGTAACATTGCAGTTTGAGCATGAAAAAGTTATGGAGAGTTATAAAGCATAATGTCTTCTTCAAGGCGAGGGATTCTCTATATCACTTAGCAACTGTTTTTAAAATTACTTAGTATTATTTTCCTCTCTATAGTCTGGGAACGAACACAATATATGTAAAACTGGAAAAAATCTAGGGGTGTCAAAATTAATTGTTTCTTTGTTGCATTGTGATGCAGAAGTGGGAAATTCTGTATTAGTTCTATAATAGATCACACTGGTTAAATAACTAGCACGACGGTGTCAATTTTAGCATAACTTGATTCCTAGAGTGCCGCAGCTCTGCACAGTTTTACTCCAATCCTAATCAAACACAGTTGATCCAACTAATCAAGATGTGAGCTGGAGGTGGTTGGAGCTAAACTATGCAGAGCTGTTGCCCTCCAGATTGAGACTGAGACCACTGAATTATAGCATATGCGCTATGTCACAGTTGCATACTATGATGGGGGAGGCGAGGCGCAAATGCAAGTAAATAAAATGTTCAAACTACTTTTTTTGCTGGGACAGTTTTTCACTGACGCTGAAGATACAGTAGAACCCTATATGATTGCTATGGAATTAAAGAAAATATAGCTACTCTAAAGCTCTCTCTCTCTTTCTCTCTCTCTCTCTCTCTCTCTCTCTCTCTCCCCCTCTTCTCTCTCTCTTCCACTGTACATCCTTTGACCTGGTGGCACATCCGCCCATCGGAGGATTTATCTCTTATAAATCCTCCGATGCCAATAAAGAAATTTGATACATGGAAATAGATGCAAATTACATACAAAAAAAAACAAGCTCATGGAATTACATGAGAGTTCTACATCTTGTATAAAACATACATTAAAAGCAAAAATGTTCTGCATTATGTGAATGCCCCCAAAATTACGACAGAATTTATTTATTTATTTTTTTTTTTGGTGAAAAAAACTATTCATACTATTATTTTTTTTTTAAATCTTGAATATAAATCTGTCCAAATAGAATGGCTGATTTAACCAGCTCAGTTCACTGAATGTGGGACATTGCAGAAATAACTTGCTGTCTTTTAATAGTGCGGGATTATCATCATCTGCGTATCGACACAGTCCTGCTTTCAAAGCTGCTAATCTACAGCATATTGACACAGCAGCCCACATACCCTACTGGCTGCATTAAACATTTAGAGGTGTGTGGCTCATTATGTGTGTTAGAGGTAGAAGAGTCAGAGTCTGATTCATCCAGCAGTCACATCCTCTCTCTGATGGCAAGCTCATCACTGGGAGGCGTTAATATCTCTTATACCTCTGTCTGTTTAGAAATGCAAGCCAGACGAAGGATCTGTTAAGTTCGTTACACAACAAAGTATGTCATAGAGTCTGTGGTACAGTATGTGCAGTTTTCAAAAAAATGGGAACGATGTACATGTACATCTTCTGTCAAACTCACAAACAGATCAGCTTTGAGCGTTGTCTTACTGATTACAGGATGTCTTTCATTACTGTTGGTGATTGCAACAGAAAGAGACAGAGAGAGACGGACTGGAATGTTTTTCTTTCATTTTGTATTCTTCTTTATATTTTGTCTGTATACGCTGTGTAAATGAATGACTGACTGCCAGGGAGTGTTTGCTTTTATGCTTGTTGTGAAAGGGAGGTTTTGGCACAGGAGTGATTTTTGATATTTGTGCATGTTGCATGGCATGAGGTTTACTGTACAGTCATGAGTGTGTTAAGATCTGTTGATCTCAAAGAGCAGAGTATAAATTTAAAACAGTAGCCTATATGTTTATTTCAAGAGCCTTGTTTGTTGATCTAGTGAAGGGATTCTCAACTACTAGGTTGTGACACGAAATTGGTCACAGATGTGTTCTGATAGGAAAAGAGGAACATTACTGCATTTGGAGTTCTAAAAGGAGGCATCTTTTGTTCTTTCCCCTTTTAGAGCTTGTGTTCTCCCATTTGAGATCTCCAGATTGATGTTGTATACAGTGTCAGGGTTGCAGACAGAAATGAAAACCAGGGCTAAAAAAAGTGCTATTAAATTAAACTTAAATTAAAAAAATCCATTATTTAATTTTTGCTGAGAAATAAATATTGTATGACATGCCATTATTAGGAAGAATGAAACTTCTGTCATATAAAAATTTTGTTTGTTAAGGCATTGGCCATTGTGAAGCAATGTATGTGGCTTCGCTCTTGGACACAGCCAGTGATTTCATTACTTTCTGCAGGTCATAAACAAAACCTCTCTCCACCAAGGGCCCTCCATAATCTAGCTACTTACATTCCTGGACATTTAGCATCGCTTCAACACACCGCTGACCAGAGATCTGTCTTTGAAACTATTAATATCTACCTCTCTCTCTTGTCCTTTCATGCGGTCACTGATGTATGGTCAGCCTGGGTGGTGAGCAGCATGATTTGCTGATAACAGCAAGGCCATTTGATACCTTTAAAGCTGTGAATCTTGAAGCACACAGGCTTATTATGCTGCCAGGTATTTGTGGCCATAGAAACTGAATCAATACAAGGCCTTGCATCACCTTCTTTTCTCCCATTTATCCTGCCACAGAGGATGAGAGGAAGAACATTTTATATTTTCACATGGAGGTCTTTACCTCCCTTTAGAGTGGGGAAACACATAGGCTTTTCCATGCCCTGGGGCAGGCGCAGGTCCATGTTATGGATGAAATGCATTTCTGGGAGACAGAAGGGAAAGAAATATAGTGAAAATCTCTAAAGGGCACAAGTAGATGTTCGTACACATTCATTCATTCAAGTTGGAGAGGTCAGCCTACTTATAAGCAATCTGACATCTGTTTGAATCCCATCCATCCATCCATCCCTCTACCTTCATCCATCCATCCATCCATCCCTCTCCCTCCACCCATTCATCCATCCCTCTCCCTTCTACTATCCATCCATCCCTCTCCCTTCACCCAACCATTCAACCATCCATCCATCCCTCTCCCTTCACCCATCCACCCATCCCTCTTCCTTTACTCATCCATCCATCCATCCATCCATCCATCCATCCATCCATCCATCCATCCATTTATCTTCTTTCACCCATCCATCTAATTTTACCCATCCACCCATCCATCCATCCATCCATCCATCCATCCATCCATCCATCCATCCATCCATCCATCTCTCTCTCTCTCCCTTCACCCATTCATCCATCCCTTTCCTTTCACCCATGCATCCATCCATCCATCCATCCATCCATCCATCTTTCTCCCTTCATTCATCCATCCATCCATCCATCCATCCATAATTTCAAATAAAACACGAAGACAGGGTGGGGCATATAGTAGCTCCTCCCCTTTAGCAAAACAGCCAATAGCATTTATTTTTAGTGAGAGTGGCTGAGATCAAGGGCATCAAAAGAAAAGCAAATGATATGCATATTGAAGGTATTGGACATGTGAGTGAGATACTATGGAACATTTGATGGTTCAGAAGATTTTGTGTTGATCCATTTAAGTTGAAGTGACTGCAAGTGACTTAAAATGTGTGTTTCCATCCACATATCCATTCATCCATCTGTAAACCTGTCTCTCTCCATCTATCCCTCTTTTAATCTGTCTGTCGACCTCCATCATCCATCTATTCATCCATCCCTTAAACTGTCTTTCTCCCCACCCATCTGTCATCATTAAATTTTTAAGTCCGTCTATGTCCATCCATCCAGCTCTAAGCCTGTCTGTCTCCATCCATTCCTCACTTAACCTGTCTGTCTGTCGACTTCCATCCATCGGTCCATCCTTCTGCCCATCCGTCTTTCCATCTGCAAACTTGTCTGTTTCCATCCCACCATTCACCCACCCAGCCTTTACCATACAATCTGCTTGTCATGGAGAAATGGATGTGGGAGACAGAGTGTGAGTGTCAGTCACAGGCTCTATTGATTAAATACACTCACTACTCTGAAGGTCTTTGACTGAACACAGCATCTGGAAATGTTATTGCCTGCATAATTTTTCACCTTTCTCCCCTTTCCCTGGGTGCTTTTCTTGCGCATTTCACATTTCAAAAAGCAACATGAAACTGTGGATTAGGACTTTAGAGGCTGCATATGCACGCTAACTTCTAAATGCTTTCTCTCTTTAAAATTAGATAGCTGTGGATTCCTCTGTGCTTTGTAGTTTATCTCCAAAAGTGCCTTATTGTGAAAAAGCTGCTTTAAAGATAAATGGATACTGGGCAGAACTCTGAAGGATGTTTGCATGTGTCACTCTCGGGCTCTATGTGACCTTTTCTTTGGTGAAAAAAAGTGGAATTCTGGATGATGGTTGGCATCTTAAATTAAGTTCTCTTTAAAATGTAGACTATATTTAACCATATCGTTCAGAATGTAATGGCTATAGTGTGATTTTATGCAAGCTAGCTTTATTACATGATATAGCTTTACACTTCTAAAGCATTTTTAAAGTTCTGTGAAATTCTGCCACTCCATATTAAAGGGTCACAAAACACCAAAAACACATTTTTTGAGATGTTGACAAATACATGTCTATGTCTCATGTTGCTAAAAACACTATTAGGACATATATATTTTAATAAATAAGTGAAAATTGGTTGTTTTTGCATTATTTTTTAGCAAATTCATTCCTCCGGTTTGAAAATAAATTTTGAAGCTGCGTCACAGCCATGAGATCATTGTGTACATTTCAGCGTGGAGATTGCATGTCTATTCCGGCTAGTACAATGGGAAGTCATTTGAGTTTTCAGCATTAATTCATAAGAAAGACTTGGCTTAAACTAATCAGCACACTCTATTTTAAATGAGATGCAACTTCATTAATGTGCATGATATAGCTTCAAAAACTGTTTTTACCTGTCACAGTGTTCGGACAGCAGAGAGATGCCATGTTGTGTTGCTAACAGTATTTAAAACAAGTGGAAGAAGAGGAATTGTTTGGAGACATGGATCGTCAGTGTTGTTTATAAATTTGCCACAACAAAGGTTTTGTTTCTATATCCCTGCTATGAGAGCCCAGCTTGCATATGAACCCACATTTGTGGATTACAGTGGTCCGCTAACACGCAACAAAAATATGTTCATAAGAAACATTTTTTACCCGAGAGCTTTGCGCATCTGGAAAGTGTGAAATGTGGATTTGTCACTCGTCTTTAAAAAAAAAAAAAAGACACAGTTTCAGTTGGTATCGATTGTCCTGTCTCTACAGATTTTGTAAGTGTGCAATTAGCATTCGTTGTTTATGTTTATTCAGATGACAAAGTTACTTAGCATCATCAGCAGTACTTTTTTATTTTTTAAAGGTGCTGTATGTAAGTTTTTGACTCTTCTAAAGCTTAAAAATAGCATAATATGTTTGCAGAGTTTATTTTGTTTTCAAGATATGTAGTAAACTATATGCTGCTGCTTTCAGTATATGAAAATAAATGTAATTTAAAATGACATTCAAACTCACATTGTTAGCACAGTATTAACACTGAATAAAGCACATGAGGCGTACCTGAGATGATCATTCAGTTTTCTGTTGTTCACTTGTGAGTTTCTAATATATCTATTTGAGGTGTTGGTTAGGAAAAAAACTGCTTTTAGTATGGAAAATATTCCTTCTATTGCGTGCCGTTGCTTTTATTTCGAACATGGTTTAAATTCCATGCTCCTGTCCTCAATCTGGCAACCTGCACTTGCATTTGTTTTGATCCAGGAGTGCAATGCCTAATTTAACCACTGGGTGTCAAACTTACATACTGCACTTTTAAAGACATACCTTAGTCAAAATTATTTAGTTAATAGTTTACAGTAATATCACCACAATATTATGGACTAAAAGATCCACTGTAAATGCTGCTCTCTGAATGTAAACACGTAAACTCCTTAATCAAACTATTACCGTTGTGTAGGATTTTCACCGTGTATGATTATCGTGGCATTTTGTGACAGGATAGTCTATACACAGACATGGCTATTTGGCGCTAATCTCTGCACCTACCAAGTCTCTGCATCTACAGAGAAATGCATTCGGTGTCGAATTCCATTTAAACAACACTCTTCCAGCAGTTTCTTGCATCCAATATATTTTTGTGTTATGGGGGGCATGCATGAATTGTTACTGAAATGTTCATAGCCCTTTAATATGTTTTTTTTCTGCAGAACACAAGGGTACACATTTCTATAAACATTGCCCTTTCCTATCCAATGGTTGAAAAAAAGAATTGGATGGTTGATGTCTTACAATACCCTCAACAACTATGAAGAAGAAACCTAAGGTCAACATGAAAAAGAAATTAATATATGGCTGATTCCAGCGTTATGGATGTGACATTTGCAGTAAAAATTCAAAACATAAATTCGCAGAGAAAGTATACGTTAACATTATATTGAAGCATCTGTTTATATTTTCCAAAACAACTAACCACAGAGTTATGGGATCAAAAAAATTCAATCTGTGAACATTTTTATACTTTAAATGAGGAAAATAAACAAGCGTTATGGATGTGACAAAAAAAGTCAGCGAGTTTACAGTATACAACATATTTCGCAAAAATTCTGTGAATTAAACTGCACAACCTAAAATAAATAATGCTCAACAAAAGGATAAGAGTTGGCTCTTTATAGAACAAAACTAATTGATTTTATTTTATTTTGACATTTTTGCATTTTTGAGGGAAAAGCTTTGTTATGGATGTGACACTTTTTCGTTATGGATGTGACAGATGTGAAATTGACATTTGTTTGACTTTGGTAAATCAAATATAATAGTTTGAAAACATTGACAAAGACATTTTTAAGTATTTTTAAAGTACTGTAAAACACTTGTCTGAGCAAAAAATGTAGAAACGGTTTCGCTATTTTGGTGAAAACATTTTTCTTTTCATGGCAAGGTTGACATTTTCATGGAATTGCTCATATCTATTCTACAAATACATTTCATTGATCTGATTGCATCACTGTATCATTATTTCAACAGGTTTGGACATTGTGTCAACTTGCTCAACAAAACACTTAGCATTTTTGTGAGCAGTTTATTTACAGAAAACAGATATCAGGGCTTAAAAATGTAAATGGCATGCATAATACAGCGTTTTTTTTTTTTTTTTTTTGCTTATTCATGAGGAACATTTTGACATATATTTTCAGTTTTAGTATGTCATTGTCCTGTAAACACCATCAGTGAGAGTCATGGTGATGCCCAAGATTATGCCGATATGAGTGACAGCAACACAGAAAGGAAATGGTGAAAGGTAAAGCATGACTCAGATAAAGCTAGATAGCATCTGTGACCCATGATTGGGGTTCGATTCTATGTCTTTATGGACAGCAGGCTTAGGAATGTATGATTGGATGCGTTTGTCAATAGTGGTTAGGGTGAGGCAGACAAAAGACAATCGATACGTAACATATGCTAGCTGTTCTGGAGATAAGACGACTTACAGCTGTTTGGCAAGAAGGGAAAACATCAATATCACCTATTCAGGAAAAAATGTAGAAAATAAATTCTCAGTTGAAAAAAAAATTAAATGAACCAATTTTTTTTAGTTTCAAAAGCAAATGGGTTCCTGGAAAGGCAAATATATATTGGAAGGAAAACCAGGAGTCAAAGGTTAATAAAACATTAATGTGCAGATGGAAATGCAGAAAAAAATGCAGAATGCAACAGAGATGAACCTGTTGCCGGAGATGAATATGCAAGGATTTATCAGACGGTGAAATCGTTTTATTAAGACAGACATTGCCCTTGGATCTGGCTCAGGGTCACAGCCAGGATGAACCTGGTGTCGTGGACTATTATTCAGCTCAAGGCTTTGTGACTGCCCACATCATGAGGAGACATGGTTGGAAAGAAATCAATACACTCTGGAAAAGTCACATCATGCCAATATGCTGTACAATGTCATGTATTTGACATTCTTCTTTAAAAATCCATAAGAAGTACATTTCCTTTATCCTGACCTGGATGTTTATAATGGCTGTTGTTAGCCCTGAACAAATTAGATCAAGGGAAAAAAAGATTGGTTAACAGAATAACAAAAGGATGAAATGTGATGCATTGTGATTACACCTGCTAAGCTTGTTTTTCTTCTTTATTCTACGCTTATTTATCTAAATTGACTTACGGTACACTTATTACAGAGACAGTCCTTGTGGATCAACCTCAGGTTAAGTGCCTTGCTCTAGGGTGTGCTGGCTCATGAATTGCCTTTGTGGGTTCAGACTCTTTGGTTTCTAGCCAATTGTAACAGCTGCTACCAACTCTGTGTTTTGCAAGCAGATACGAAGAGGCAAATTTTGAATAGGGACAGATCACTTATGACTGTGATTACAAAAAACGTGTTTTTAAAACTTAGTTCTACTTAATATTCCTTATAGTCCTTTGTTATCAGTTTTTTTTATCTCCTGTTCCAGCACATGTCAAATGTGTTCTATTGGTTGGAAATTTGATGACTGTGGGCCTGAGGTCATTAGGTGTCTTGCTCAAGGGCACCTCAGCTGGGTATCAAAGATGGAGAGAGTGCAGTTCATTCACTCCCCCTTCTTCAGTTCCTGCCGGGTTCAGCAACCTTTCAATTACAAGTCCAACTCCATAACCATTAGGCCACAACTGCCCCTAAATTACTGTATGCCCCTTTGATTATAGTGTTTCACCTTAATGTTTAAGAAACCAGTTTGAGATCATTGTAGCTTGGTGTCTTGGCATGTTATTGATTAGACTTAACAAGTTGCCATAAAGTGATGGACATTGTCAGCAGCAAGACTCTGGGATTTAAATGATGCTCAGTTGGTACTGAGGGGCTCAAAGTGTTATTGCTGATCAAAGCCAAAAAAAATCTAGACATTTCAGGCCAGGAAACCCATTTCCAATCATTTATTGTTCAAATTAGTTGATCCTCTGTGAATTTTAACCATTAAAATCTGGTATCATTGGTGTGCTCTTTTGCTGTTGTAGCTCATCTGCTCCAAGGTTTGATGTCTTCAGAGATGCTCTTCTGCAGGACATAGTCATAATATTACAAAATTGATTAATATTATAAAGAGGTTTGCAGACATTGCACAAAGTTGCACATAAGATTTGGTCAGTTACCCATATGTGCAGCCATACTAGCAACCCTGGAATGCAAACAGAAGTATGGATTGAATGGCTGATGTACAGAACTAATGAAAATACTGCTCTGTCTGGAAGCTGCTAAATCATAACAGAAAAGGGAGACAGGATGCAAAGTTTTGACAAACTTTGATTTTAATAGGTGGGAAAAAAATATGTATGAGCAGTGTTAACTAGTACAAGATACTAGCCTAATAATCAGCTTATTTAAACAGAAATTATAAGAACAAACACAAATATTGACAACATTCATACCCTAAAATTCCTGGCCCATTCCCTCTTTTGCCGAAGACAAGCATACTATTCAAAATCTGTTAAGGACTTTTTCTTCCTTTTTTCTTTCTGCAGATGCAAAGCAGTATAAAAATATAAACTATATTATAACCATATTATTAGCTCTAATTTGATTCGAAGTTGAAACTATTCTGATTTTATAAACATTAAGATCATGATTTTCCAAAAGAAATTTGGGAAACAGTAATTTACAATGTGTCATAAGTAAATGTGACTTGACAAAATGTGCCAAAGGCTTTAGTTAGTTAGTCCTTTTTGTTAGTGTATTAGTTTTTAAATAAATTATTTTGTCATTCTTTTTTTTGTGAGCAGGTACTTCTTCCAGTGTCTCCAGAGAAAACACCCCTGATGTGTTAATCACGACTGGTGGCTCTAAAACAATTGCATATACACTGGATTTGATGATTAGGCTTTTTTATATGGTAGTCCTCAGCAATTAATCGTTCTGATTACTCAAGCAAAAACCACACATCAGCAGTTCATTGGAATTAACAATAGAGCATTTAGGTAGCTAAATGAAACAATGAACAGACTTGTTAACTCTTTTAATGACGTGAAACAATTGTCTAAAGAATGTAATCATCTCTTCTTGTAATTACTGATGACCAGATTGTGGTGACAAATTCATATTCAAACATGAAAAAAGGCTGAACTACTGTAATTGCATGTCAGCTTCTGAGTTTATACACCTGAATGTCAAAAAGAAGTCACTTCTCAAGTTTTAATTACACAATCCTTTTCATATTTTATACTGAGCACAGTGAATGTACTGTAAATGAAATCCCCCTCAGTTTCTTTATGTTCCCAGCATGAGTTTCTAGGTGTGTTTGCATGTTGAAAATGTGCCTGCTGTTTTATTGTGCCATCTTTGTGCAAACTAGGCAGCAGTTTTCTGTGTTAATGTCACCCATAAATTCATACATGAATAATAATTTTGTTTTGTGTCATTTGATGAAGTTCACACGTATACCGGTTGGCAACCAAGCGCCTGCTATCAAGCTTAAAATCGACAGTGGAATAATTTCTTAGTGTTTGTCAGCCAAAAGACGCAGTATCTTGTCATCTCTTCTGAATGTGACAAACGTTATGAGCTTATTATGATGATAAACGCAGCTCTGGTTTAATAATCTCATGGCATTCCGATATAAGAACATTTTCTTCTAAAGAAGCTACTGTAGATGCATAACAGGAAATATGAATAACTGCATCTCTAATTTTCTCATTTAAAATGTCTAGATAGTGGCATGGATCTCTAAGTCTGCTTCTTGACAGCAAATACTGCAGCAACAATCTAAGCAGAGCTGCTGGACAACCTTTTAAAAAAATCATTGAGATTATACACATCTGGATAGATTCACTCTTAAAGGTGTCCTGCTGCTAAATAGAATCCAGTGCGTGTCTGTTGGTTAATGGTCATGGCTGTTATTCTTTGTAGTGCTGTTAAATTGGTCTGTCCAGAATAGATGGACGTCTGATTACTGATCATTGCAGTAAATGTATGTGTGACAAGACTGATCAATGTGCTTGATTCATTGAGCTGGCTAAGCAAAACCCAGCAGTGACCAGAAGTGAGTGTGGGTGTGCGTGTGTGTGCCTCTGTGTAGGACACAAAGAGCTAGATGCAGTCTTTAGTCACATAATATATTTGCTTGTATACAGTAGTATCATACATAAACAAATTGTCACCTTAGATTTCTAAGGTTCTATCTGACATTTTTTGTCAAAATTAAGTTATTCACATATTCTTAATTCACATATTCTGATCTTTTTTTATAAGTTGTTTACATTTTAAGACTTTTCATTTAAAAAACAAAAAAGGTTTTATCTACAATGTCAAACTCTATCTTAGCTCTATAAGATTCTTTCTGTGAGCCAATCAGCATTTTGAATGCAAGCATGTGAACCAATCTACACTGCTACACTGACAGCAGAAAAACCACAAAGAAAGACAAAATCTGAGGCGACTAAATTATGCCGTGTCACACAGAATTTAGAAGAAACCTGAAACTGAAAAGAGGTGTTTAAAAGTGATGACTTAGAAGCATTTTTTGACATTGAGATGAAATGTTACATTTTACATTTTTGAAAAAAAAAAACAGTTATTAAAAAATGTAATATAGTAAATGTGAAATATTTGTATTTGTGTATATATAGTCAGTGAAACATTTTTTATTGTTTATTAAACCTATTTGCTAATTGTCTGTTTTCTTTTAAAGTTTTCAAATTTGATATAAAGTCTTTATTTCATGGGGCATATAATGCAACAAAATAATATTCAATAGTTCATATAAAGCATAAAATTTGACAAATACTGTTATATTAATTACTTACAAATTAATAGCTGCACTGAATAAAATATTTGCTTTCAGCCTTGTATTCTTAATTTGAAAAAAAAAAATATTCCTCCTAAAACATTAATTGTTACAGAAAGCAAAACATTTACTTTTTCAAGCATGAACGTATTGCTACAACACCAATGTTTTTCTTTTTGTAAAAGAAAGATTTCTTGTATTTCTTGATAAGTAATGCTTCAATTAATGATCTAGCAGGTTCTATCTTAGCCCTGTTTTTTTTTTTTTTTACCACAACTTGCAAATGTAAGAGAATTTTGATAATTTACATTTAGAGTACATTTAGGGTCTCTGTCATGTCAATGCAGGAAAGAGAACTGTTACACACATAGTTTTTGCTATATGGAATGCAAAAACTTTAAAGCTCAAGATCTCAAAATTATTCAGAACGCAGATAGAACCTTACAATTCCAAGGTGATGAAATATCCACTAATTCATTTAATCTTATTCATCCACTATACTACATTCAAAGAAATGCGGAAACTGATTTTTATTAACACATTTTTATTTTCGTTTTACTTGCATGCTGCTGAGGGTGAAGTTTACATTAATATGTGAAATTACATTCATTTACATTTCAATAAAAATTGAGATCTCTACAGGTCAGCTTGAATTCAAAAACTCAAGGTCCGAGTCTGCAATTTAAAATAAATGTTATTTTTTCAAATGGAATCGATTAGACCCATAATGTTAATGGAAATATTACACTCATGCTGTACATTCAATTATGAGGTTAGAGTGATCATCATTGAGTGATGAGTGATTGACATTTCAGCATTTTAGTGCATTCTTGTTTTCATTCTTGGGAAATGCATGTAACATTGTGTTTAAGTGTGCCAAATTATTAGTTTCTAAAATGTTTCAGCATACCAAATATGTTTTAATATGGTGTGTATTTACTTACTGTAAGTGAGACAATTGTGATGCTAATCAACAAGAGAAAGTACCAATAAATGGTCCGTACACCATACCAATCAAGCATTACAACTGTTTATTGGTGGGACATACAGCTGATATCAGTAATGATTATACTAATAATAACAATGATATTTAAAAGCCATATTCAATAATGAGTAATAAAAGTGCATAGAAGGCTTATCACAAGAAATAAAACAAGTGTATAGAAGACAGATTAGGAATGAATAAAACAATGTTAAGCAAGACGACTTATTCTCTCAGAGATGTGCCACCATCTTCCTCTCCAAAGACTGGGGAGCCCATTGCAGTCACATTGGAGGACCAACACATACAGTCGAAGTCAGTAATATTAGCCCCCTTTGAATTTTGAATTATTTTTTAAATATTTCCAAGTGATGTTTAAGAGAGCAAGGGAAGTTTTATAGTGTGTCTGATAATATTTTGTCTTTTGGAGAAAGTGTTATTTATTTATTTCAGCTAGAATAAAAGCAGTTTTAAATTTTTTTAAAAGCTATTTTAAGGACAAAATTATGAGCCCCTTTAAGCTATATTTTCTACAGAACAAGCAACCTTTAAACAATAACTTGCCTAATTACCCTAACCTGCCTAGTTAACCTAATTAACCTAGTTTAAGTGACCTTTAAATGTCACTTTAAGCTGTATAGAAGTGTCTTGAAAAATATCTAGTCAAATATTATGTGCTGTCATCATAGCAAAGATAAAATAAATCAGTTATTTGAAATGAGTTAATAAAACTATTATATTTAGAAATGTGTTGAAAAAATTTCTTTGTTAAACAGAAAAAAATAATCAGGGGGGCTTAAAAATTCAAGGCGGCTAAAAATTGTGACTTCAACTGTATCTTGCGATGTGACAATTGCGGAAGGGCAAAATGCGATATTGATGCTCAAACGATATATTGTGCAGCCCTTGTGCAGATGCTATTTTTAAACATTTTTTGAATCTAAAGATGAGGTACACAGGGTTGAACAGTGGTAGCAAATCTGTTATTTATTAGGCTATCGATTTAATTTTCATTTAGCTTTATTTTTTAAATCCAGTGGTCAGAAAGCCACATTCAACAATATAAAGCATAAGTAAATAAATAAGTGAAATGAATATACTGTATCTTTGCCGACTGCAGGGTTGAAGGCTTTGCACACATCAATATTATTGGGTCTGTCTCGGGTCAGATTTTATTTTAAAAAATGATTTATGCCCTTCAGGTTCAGATAAGATGTTATTCAGATTGATCCAAGTCTAAAAGCTTATTATCATTTTAGATAACAGATAAAAATATTTCTACATTTAAAATATCTAGGCCAATTATATTGTTTATAGCATTATATTTCACTGCTGGTGGTGGTTAACTTATGGACAAAAACAAACTTTATTTTGTTGCCATTTTTTAATTGCTCTTTTCTCATGCAATTGTTTGGATTTAAACTCTAAAAAACATCTTCACTCCCTCAAGTTTTTGTGCTGTAACTGAGTGAAGGTGATGCTTTTATAGGATTATAAGATTATAGAGGAGAGTTTTACTGGGAAAGCTGAAAAATGCAGATGAGGGTTGTTAAAGGAGGATATTTTCACTGTGATTTTGCTTTCTTGTATTTGTGAGCTCTGGAAGTGCTTGAGATCTGTATGTACTGTAAGATCAACTATAGTGTGGCTCTAAGATGTGTTGTTGTACAGTTGCCTTACTGAACCTAGCCGGAGTCGAAATTCATTTATTCGACGTCTGTCTTGTATCAGAGCTATAAGGTTTATAGAAAATCAGTTTTGTGTACCTCTTTTCATCCTTCTATCTCTGACTTTTTCATCATTGAATACTTGATGTTTGTTTCATCCCTCAATCTATTTTGTTCTCCACAGTGAGCGTAGCATGTTTGCATATGTGTTGTCATTTGTCATCAGAATCAGGAGTTACTACTCATACAACAACACTGAAATTCAGCAGGCTATCAGTGTTAAATCAACCTCCAAACCCATTTTCAGGCTCCATTACTCCTGAATTCATTTTTTTCTTACTTGCACTTTTCATATAGAGAAGAAAAGAGAAGAAAATCTCAGAAGTCTAATCTTACTATTACAGATTTGGTAAAAGGCTACATTAGTTTAGAACAGTTTTAGACTTGTTCCAAATCAGACTTTATTTGTTCTGTTGATCAAAATATCAAAGAAGATATTTTGAAGAATGTTGAAAAACTGTAACAATTAACTTTCATAGTGTTTGTTTGTTCTATTACTATGGATATTAGTGGTTACAGGTTTCCAACATTTTTAAAAATATATCTTCTTTTTTTTGTTCAACAGAACAAAATAATAATAATAATAATAAATAAATAAATAAATAAATAAATAAATAAATAAATAAATAAATAAATAAATAAATAAATAAATAAATAAATAAATAAATAAATAAATAAAAAATTGGTTTGGGTCAAATCCAAGGGTGAATCATGGCTGAATTTTTATTTTTGAATTAACTATTCTTTTGTTTGTTGCAAATTGAAAGTTACTGTACACACAAGGAAGACATATATTTTGTAAGCACTACTGTTTTTTAAAAAAAACTATTCTATGGGGTTAACTATTCCTTTAAGTTTGGGAAGAGATCAATTTCAGAATTCATAAAAAGCAGTGCGCTAACGTTGTTATCATTATTCTTATCATGACAATGTTGAATTTTTAGCAGCCATTATACTTAAATATACTTAAAGTCCTTGTAAGCCAAGTCATTTCACTTGGTGGCCATCTTTGAAATACCTCTCGGGCAGTATGGGGAACATCAAATTCTCCAAAACTGTTTGCCAAGCTTAATATTTAATTTCATATTTGTAATCACTAATAAAGCAAATGTCTTTTAAGTTTTGTTTCTAAACATTTGAATCACAAAAATCAGCATTTGGTGATTTGCTCTTGTTCTAGAAATGCGGGGATTCATTCACCATTGACCACTACACTTCTCCTCATTCAAAATTATACAAGTGACATGGTCTTTGGTATACTCACTCAAAAAAATATTTTTGCTGCTTTTTTAAACTACTTATTTAAAATGAGCTAAATAAATACAATTCTTGAGTTTTTTGGGGGGGACAACTTAATTGTTTTACGGTTAACTTATATTTGTAAAAGTCAAACTAACCGATTTGTAGCTTTTGGGACAACATGAGATAATTTTGTTGAACTCAGCATTTTTTTTTTTTTACCAGTGATCCTTCTAATATGATTAGAACTAGAGAAAATATTCCTATTATCAATGCTTAATACAATTTAACATTAACTGTTTCATATTTTTGAGCAAATAAATATAGAGTTCAAAAGAACAGAAACGATCCTCCTGTCAATACTAATCTGCATCCTTTTTTTAATCACTATCTATTTTGGCTTTAATTTAGTAATCAGTAGCTAAGATTTTGTATTATTAGACCTTCTCGCAGTTTTTTATGATGAATCACTGTATCCTTGGCTTTGGAGAAAAGTGTTTACTAAACAACCAATTGTAACTTTCAAAGTTTTTTTAATTACATTATAAATTTTTCATGGTTACTTTTGATCAATTAATGAAAATTAAATGAAAGCATTTCTTACTTTATAATCCCACATCTTAGAACAAGAGTTTGTTTTGCAGGCTGCTGAAAGCCTAAACCAAATGTTCTATCTAAATAAACCAGACAGGGATATTATTTCATAGTTTTATCACCATCACAGAAGGCTGTTGTGCTCATTTAAAACCTCACACTTGCAGTGTAAATGTTATATAATATCCATCTGTCTTGTATAAATTGGATAATTATTTAGCAAAGAAACTTGCATACTGAGAGAAAGACCTTTATGATTTTATTGATCATATTAAATGGATTGATAAGCCATTGTGTCATCTGATAGTTTGGTGCTTGGTGACTTCTCTGGGACTTTTGCTTTAGGTTTTGCATTTGCAGTTGTGGAAAGAGTACTGAAAAATCATACTCAAGTAAAAATGCCACTACCTGAAGTTGTCATAGTGCAAATTAAAGTAAAGTGCAAAGTCAAATTATAAGTAAAATGTAGCCCTTCTAAAAAGTACTCAAGGGAGAAGTTAATGGGCGATTTGGCCTAAAATCAAAATCTCGACTACAATTAATGAACAATTATTTTTATTTTTTGCTCCCATAGTTTACTGATAAGTGTTGTACAGTAAATATGCTCACATATTACAAGTCAGAGATTTTTGAATAAAAGGTGCATTACTTGATTTTAAAATTCTTTTTGAAAACACACACCATCTATAATTATTTATTGAACATCAGCGTTGAAGAACTGAAATTAAAACACACATTGCCTAAAACGAACATTCAATTTTTTTAATAAAAAAGTGAAAATAAATTACTTTTGGAAACAAAATTTATTGATTTCAATGTTTTTAATATTAAATAAATAAAATTAAATAAGAGTAAATAAAATACTTTTGCATATCCTGTGTATAATATTTAAACGGTGTATTTCTTACATCTTCTGTAAACAAATATTTGAATGTAAGTAATAATCTTAATCTAATGGAAAATTTGACGTCTCAAGGCATCTCTGCGCAACATCCAATCATCGTCAATGTAGTGCAAACGTGCGACGTGTAGTTACATTTTTTTGAGAGATGCGTGGGGATGCGACATTGGGATGTGTATGGGATGCGCAAAGGCTGCACTGGACCATATCCGTTTCATTCGATGCGTAGGTATCAATCATGTGACTCACACACGGTCGGGAAGGTAATTGAAAAAATTGACGTGGGAAAATTAGATCGATTATAGGTTCTGAATGTTGATTTCAGCCCTACTTTCTAACTTTAAGTTAAATTATTTGCTATTCATGCACTATAAATTTAAATGTGAGAATGTGAGATTAATTTAATGTGAGAACACGTCACGTTAATGTATTCACGATACACAATATATTAAAATATTATTGTTATCGCAATGATATATAATGCAACATATGTATCGCAGTTGTGTCTTAATTGTTTTTTTTTACGTCAAGAATTTGTGTGTTCTATGGATTGGTTGTTTATATAAATTTGATCAATCAGATGGGGCCTTACTAACTTTATCCCCACCTCTCTAGTAGTTGCTGTTCTGCAATTGGCTAGAAGTGAACCCAGAGCTGAAAATAAGTGAAGACGAGAAAAAATGAGTCACAATATCTGTTGAGGTTTTCAATCATTAATAGGGATTTATAGACAATTTTTTGCACTTTTACACCATTTTAAAAATGTGATTAGATCTGGAAAAATATACATTTTACCTGTTTATTTTAATGTCCTTACATAAATAAATAGTTTTAAAACATAGATAATAAAAATAGCATATTTCTAAGGAATAGTTTTGTAAAAAATATTGTTATCACAAGACTTGACAACAATATTGCATATTTTCCCAGTATCGTACAATCCTAATACGGACCTATAATAAGCAGACAGGTTGATGCTATTACAGCACATGTGAAATCTGTGAAACCTAACCTAAGGGGTAAAAATCTAACTGTGATGATATATTAATTCTTAGATTATGCACTTTGAACCTTGACATACAAGCTTCAAATGTCCAGCAGTATTGCAGCACGGATAGAACCCATGCAGTTTTTGCATTTATTTGAAAATGTAACATTGTGTAGTGAGTTTAGGTATTATTTAGGGTCATTTGGCAATTTTATCATACGCTAGGTATCCTTCATCTTCTCAGCAGACCAAACAATCTCTTTGTATTGCTTGGTACTATTTAGCATCTTCTTGGACATTTTTAATGTATTTGCATTATACATACTTTTTGCAATTGTAAGTGTCTGCATCTCAAGGACGGTTTGCGATTTGTGAATCCCATGTTGATTGGCCAATACTACTTAGTCAAGCAATCATCATAGACAAGAAATAACAAATATATAAAGTACTTACTCCTTGTTAGGGGAAAGAATGCAGTAAAACTACCCCTATAGCATTAAACATTTGTATAAATAAAGGCACACTTTTTGTTTTTTCTACTTAGTAAAATATACAACTCCTGAGAAAAAAAAAAACTACTCAATTACAATAATTTGAGCATTAGTAATTTATTTACACCACTCTGCATGTGTGTTTGTGAATTGCTGGGTGTATGTATGCAGTGTGGAGGTGAATGCTCCATGAATAAAGTGAGGTAATTTAGTTGCCTGCAGCGGTTGTGTGCAGTCTGACCTTATCAGAGCAGCCTCTGTTTTTTTGGCTAAACCTGGTGAGTCACAAGCCACACACACACACATGCACACGCACACACACATTATCAGAAATTGAATGATATTGTCAGGGGAATGTGTCCCATGAGAGTGGAAATGTTAATGCGGGTTTCACCTGCGCGAGCAGAGAGCTGCAGCCTCTCACCAAGCATCCATCAGAGGCTCTCAGAAGCAGTTTAGGAGCCCAGAGAGAGAGCGAGAGAGATGTGGCCTCAGCTTGGGCAGGTGATTGATCACCTTCATGGAATTACACCATCTCCAATGCGAAGTCAGCCTGAGGATTAATGAGCTGCTCTCTCTCTCTGAGGTAGAGCGCTTTCCAGTGATTGAAACACAGCTTTCATAGAAAGGGAAGGCTGAGGACTCACAGCTCACTCCCCAGACGAGTGTGTGTGTTCTCGGGTCAGCAGCAGATAGAATGGACTGAGCTGTCATCGTCTTCCTTCACACAGGAAGTGCTCACTTGACCATCACTTTGTGGAGAACATTTACTTCTTGGCCGTCCATCACTAGCTGAATGTTGTGGGTTAGCATTCTGCTGCCATCTAAATGAATTATTTGATCATGTACTGAAGAGTTATTAAATGCTTGGTTCTGGATTCTGCTTAATGTTTTTAAAGTGTTTAGTGATTTTCAGTGAAACACAGAAGAACTAACTGCAACTTTAATGAATAAATTATTTGGAAACTGACACATGACATGATTTTGCAGTCGCTGTTTTGAACCAGTTATACTTGTTATTAAAGAGATGTTGACATTTTCTGTATATGTGATAAGTGAGAACAATTCATTGATATTTTTTGTGAATAGATTCTCTGATCTTATACATCCTTTTTGTGGCATAAAAACCATACATAATCATTTATTTATAAAAAAAAATAACTTCTTGATATTTTGGAGATTAATTTGGGTAACAATGATCAAGGAGTATTTTGCTGAATGCCTTTATGTGGCAGTGCCTTGACTGAAAAAAAATATTCAAAGATGATTCCTTGGATTTACAAATTTTTTTAAAGTTAAGAGGTTGTAAACTATTTATTTGGGCTGAATTTAAACAAACAAATTAAGTTGAACATTACTAAATTTAAGTTCTTTGTTGAAATTCAACATATTTAAATTTTTTACAACAATTTTGCTGACATAATTTTTTAAGTGTTGGATGGTAAATAAATATGACTAAAACAGACAGTTCTTTGAGTCATTCATTTAAATGAATCATTGATTTATTCAAAATTGCTGATTAATTTAGAAACGGCAAGTTACAATCTTTATAAATAATTCATTGAATTATTCACTGTTTTCATTTGTTCAAAAACAGATTCATATTAGAGACAAAACACCTAAGTAGTGATATGAGATGCACAGATGTTCTTCTCTGGCAAAGTTTGGAACATTTTAATGGTGAAACAAAAAAGAACATCTCAAAATGTAACGCTATATTAACTAATAGTTTGTCTATTACTATTGTATAAAATCAAAACAGCACTCTCATCTTATATACTTAAAAAAAATTTATACATATTAAAAATAACACCCAGACACATTGAAAAAAATTATTCATAGGATTTACTTTTTTAAAGTTGTTTGCAAACAATTTATATGTGCTGAATTTAAACAAACAAATAAAGTTAAACATTACTTCATTTAATTTGTTTGTTAAAATTAAGCCCATATTCATTGTTTGCAAACACTTACCTTAAAATAATTTAGTAAATCTGAATCTTTTTTTCAGTGCAGAGCCGTTTTTGTTTTTACAACTTGAGCTATGGGGTGACTAACTGCACTAGAGACTGCTTTATCACCCAGTGAATGCTTTTGTACTCGCAAGTCATGTTTTTGTTTGTTTCTTGCAAAGAACATGACATAATCAATGATATTAGCTTGCACATCATTAAAACAACAGTTATGGCTTTATTGCAGATAAAAAATATATGGGAAAAATAAATAATATTGCACCGCCCAAGCTAACTTCAAACAGTTGACATCTATAATTCATGTTCACAGCAAGACTGCAAATTTAGTATAATAGAGATTACTCCTGTATTTCATACAGGCACTAAACAATAACTCAATTCACTCCTGCACATGAACTTTGCTTATACCCACAGAAAAGATATGGGATGCGTTTCAAGATATGATTTTATGTGCCAAAAGCGTGATTCTCGTATAAACACATTAGCATAGTTGCTTTGTTAACCATTAGCCTTATGCGTTCATTTAAATTTGAACAACCATAGCAATTAAGCAAAACAGCATCATTGTGTGACTCACTGCATGATTTTATTCATATGAAGTCAGAATATAATGCCAAGGCCTGGAGCAAAGCCCCGGGCCGCTGCATTCTCACTGCAGGGGCCGTCGCGATTTCAACTGTGCTCCTCAATAAACAACTCTCATTTCATTTTCTTTAGCTCGACACATTTTAAGCATCTTGTATGTTTGTGGCGAACACATCAGTTATTTATGCCGTTAATATGAACTTTGTGTGATCTGATAGATTGTATTATATGAGGCAGATGTGGTAAATAATTGATGGTTTGTAGTGTGTCGCTAAAAAAACCGAAAGATGCTTCCTCTCACATCAGAGGGAAAGCAGATTTACATTGGGATGAAAGAGGATCAAAACCATTTCATTTTCTGTGATGATTTTAGAACTGCTATTCTCTCTGATGAGACAGAATTTGACAGGCTTTCTCTCTCTCTTTGTATGTCTTGTAGGTGGTGGGTCCTCCAGCTGCAGGGGCTTTCAGAGAGAGGCCAGCCAAACCCACAGCCTTCCGGAAGTTTTATGAACGTGGAGACTTTCCAATTGCACTGGAACATGACTCCAAAGGCAACCGTATTGCATGGAAGGTATAGAAAAACTTCTCTTTTGCTTCTTTTTTTTTATGTGTACATAGCAACTCTCAACTACATACTAATAACTTGTACATCGATTTCAGATATAACTGTTTAGATATAGTCAGACATAACTTTTAAAATTCAGGAACACAACAAACTTCACTTCACAAGCTACTTCAATGCAAACTATTGCATTGCTTTTTATGCTTTGATTTTTTTTGTCTTGTTTCTAGTCCATTCATTCGTTCTCTTTCAGCTTAGTTCCTTATTTATCAGGGGTTACCACATTGGAAATGAATCGCCAACTATTACTGCATAGGTTTTATGCAGAGGATACCCTTCCAGACGCAACCCAGTAGTGTGAAATAGCCATACATTCTTGCATTCACACACACTCTCATATACTATGACCAATTTAGTTCATCCAATTCACCTATAGACCATTTCAATGTGGTCATGTCATTGGCCCATGAACATTTCCTGCTTGTTATTTAAGTATTTAATAACTGTAAATGTTAAAACTGCTATCGTAACATTATTTATCAATATCTGGCTCTTTTGGAGAAGCTCTCAAAAGCTGTAGAAATAAAAATGAGAAACAGGAAATACATTGAGAGCATTGTTTTTGTTTACATCCCTTAAAATGGTCTATAGACTATGTCTTTGGACTGTGGGGGAAACCAGAGCACCCAGAGGAAACCCATGTGAAGATGCAAACTCTACACAAAAACACCAACTGGCCCAGTCAGGACTCCAACTAGTTACCTTCTTGCCGTGATGCGACTCTGCTAACCACTGAGCAACCATGCCACTGTTTGTAGTCCAAATATCTAAAAATTCTTAATTCAAGGAGCATTTTCTAGACAAGCAAAAGCTATTGTCTTGTTTTAAGAAATATTATCTCAGAATTAAGTGGTTTTTTTCTTAAAACAAGCCAAATAATTTACCAATGGGGTATTTGCAAGTGTATTTGGATACACTTTTCCTAGTTTATTTTAAAAAGGATCAAACTGATCAAACTGAGAAAGCCTTTTTAAAACCTGAACTGAGCTTGACCATGACTTATTTATGTCTTTAGACACATCTTACACCCAGATATGCCAACTTTCATATTATTGAGTAGACGAAATACAGTATGTGATCCGAGTAGTATATCCGAATACATTCACGGTATTAAAAAATGATGAAATGAAATATACCCAGATGACTTAATACTTTTCAAGATTGCAGTAATAGACTCCAGTAGTGACCGCTCATATTCAAGTGCATTAGTGCCTTCCAAGAACCAGCTACTGGTGAATTACAACATAACAAACAATAAAATATTTAGAAATTGCACAAAAAGACAAAATGTACTTTATCACTATAATGAAGTAATGAAATACAATCCCATGAAGCACTTTGAAGGACAGAAGAGAATTAGTAACAAAAGAAAAATATGAAACTATTCATTTGAAGGTTTTGGGTTTTAGCTATCAAAAAATATATTTTAGGTTTATTGCAAAATATGCATATACAGTGTCATGCAAAAGTATTCATACCCACTCATTGTTTCACATTCCACTGTATGTTGGAGCATCATGTTAAATTTGTAAAAAAATAAATTAAAAATAATAATAAATTACCACATGAATCTCTTGACCTTATTCTGCAATAAAGAAGTAAGTGATTTTCTGTAATCTGTGTTCTGTTTTAGAACTTCTGATTAATTTGCCTATGATGAAGGAAGGACTAAAATGAATGACAATAAAGGATCAAACTACTTGCTCTACAAACAAGTGTGCTCATGACAAAACATAAAAATAAAATGCCATATAATAATAAAATACCAGTTTGCAACATAAAGCAGCAGACAAGCTGTCTTTTCAAGTCTATAAATACATGTAAGTGAATGAGACCAGTCTTCAAAGTCTCGTATTTAAAGGAATATGTTCAATACCCTACAAAATGAAAACCAGACAATTTAGCAAAACTATTAAAAAGGAAAAATGAAATTGCATTAGCATTCAAACTCGAAACTTAGTTCTAGCTGAATCACCTTTATTAATTATTACAGCTCCAATTTTTTTGGTATATTTGCCTTTTATTTCAGAAGCTTACCATAAATAGTCAGAATATTCTTTAGAAAAATTTTCAAAAAATGTATATTTAAATGTACAAAAAAGGCTAAACTGTAAAAAATGTCCGTAATTTTAATGGGAAAGTTTAAAAAGCTAAGATTCATTACATTCTTTTCTGCTCACCACCTGCTTTTTCATCAGCACTTTAAAATGCTGGTGTAATAACATTGTATAAGTTATTTAAATACAGTAATTTATCATACTTTTAGAAATTTTGTATTTTAAAGATTAAAGTTCTGGCAAGGTGGCACGGTGGCTCAGTGGTTAGCACTGTCGCCTCATAGCAAGAAGCTTCCCCCACATTCTTAAGGCATGCACTATAGGTCAATTGAATAAACAAATTGGCTGTAGTGTATGAGTGTGTGTGTAAATGCGAGAGTGTATAGGTGTTTCCCAGTACTGGGTTCCGAGAGGAGGGCCATCCGCTGCATAAAACATATGCTGGAATAGTTGTTGGTTCATTACGCTGTGGTGACCTCTGAAATAAAGACTAAACTGAAGGAAAATGACTGAATAAATGAAAGTTCTGGCAAGTTTTGCACATTTTTTTACAGTGTGTAATGACACTCAATATTGTGTTGACTGCACTTCAATAAATAATAACAAAGAAATACATTTTTATGCCTATCCCTACACTACAATAAATGCTTTTCTTAGATTTTTTTTTTTGTTTCTATTCCAAATATCTAAAAATTCTTAAATCAAGAATAATTTTTTTGATATTTGGACTAGAAACAAGACAAAATCTTTTAAATAAAGGTTAAAAAAAGCATTTTTTTTTTGCAGTGTAGTACCTCTTTGATAAAAAAAGGTTTGTGTGTGTGTGTGTGTGTGTGAGAGAGAGAGATACAGTAAGTACAGTATTATTCTTTGAACAAATGTTTGGAGTGCTGATCAGTCTGAGTGTTGCTCATTGTCTCCTCTGCACTGCGGTTTCTCAGTGTGTTTTGTCCAATGTACAGCTTGTATCTGCGGTTGACCTAATAGCAGACTATTTCAGGTCTCCGTGTGCCTGCAGGTTAGACAGTGTTTATTTCATGAAGGTCGGGAGTAGCATTATCAGTGTTAACCTGCTGCGAGCGCACTAATTCAGAGGGATCAGAAAAGCCCCTGCCAAACACAACTTGCAATAAACACACGCTCACCTCTCTCTCCTTCATCTCAGGTTGAAACACTCTGAAAGCCTTGGCATGAATTATTAAAAGCGAATTTCAAAATGAATTTTCCTACGCTTTTGAAAAAATAATGTCTCTTTTTCTTTGTGTTGTTATGAAATTGCTGGGAGCCGACAGGAAGCGGTGTATGAAATTGTAGCTGTCACATCTAATGCATCTGTAATGCTTATTGATTTTCCTTCGCATGCCACTGTTGATTTGATTCTGCTTTTCACACGCAGTATTTACGCGGCTTCGTTCGTTAATATAACACACGTATGCTTGAGTAAAATCATGCCCTTATTGACCCTTGTGATTCGAGGTCGCTTAGAGGTCGTACTTGTGTTGAGAGCATTTGTAAGTGTTTCATTAGGCATATAGTGATCTATTGTAAGTGGCAGCGGTGCATGTGTGTTTGAAAGAAAGTCTGGTTTATTACATGAAGTGTTTGGGTGCAGCTGTGTTAGCGCTGAGAAACCCTTGGGGCAGTAGTTCAAGATGAGGTGACCAGATCAATCTGTCTGAAAGAGGAGGCAGTAATAGAGTCTTGTTTTCATCTGGCTAGTTAATCATTTGATATCAGACCACCACACTTTTGAAATGCTACTGGGTCGATGGTATGACAGTCTGCCTCTATTAATTAATAAAAAAAAGTGTACATATGCCTAGTGATGTGAATAGCCCAATTGTATATGAGCATGTATCAGAGTCAGAATCAGTTTTATTGCAAGTGTGCTTCACACACAAGCAATTTGTTTTGGCTACAGAAGCTTCCAGTGTACATAAAGTGACAAGTGACAACACAAAATAAATATGGAAAAAATAAATATGATAAACATTAACCCTTTCAGGCTCAAATTACATTTTAGAAACCGGCAAAGTCTATGCTTTTAACTGTTGCAAATCAGCTACGCCTGCCTTGAGAGGGTTAAACAGAGATGCAGTTAGTCAAGAAATCGGGATGGCATTGTATATTGATATAAGGTGCTGTGTACAAGTGCGCATGAGAAAGTATTGCAAATATTTATTGCACAGTTCGGGTATATTTAACTGTATGGCCTGAGGAAAGAAACTTTTCCTGTGTCTGGCTGTTTTTGTGCTTGGTGCTCTGAAGCGCCGACCAGACCGTAACAGTTCAAACAGGAAGTATGCCATGATGTGGAGGGTAGTGCCAGGGATTCGTTCAGCAGTCCAGACTATTCGCTGTAGTCTACGGAGGTCGGTTTTGGCAGCTGAGCCAATACTTGGAAAGTTTTTACATTACATTTTTGGTTTATGAAGTAAACATGTCAGGGTCATGGAGATATCTTAATTTTATAATGAAGAAACAAAAGAATATGGTTTGTTTAAAATGTAAAATGTTTATTATAAAATGTGGTACTTTTTGGTTTTTAAACAATGATATTTACGAATAAACAATTCATGATATCAAAAAAAAAGATTTACCTTGGGACAAATATTAAATAAATTGGGACAAAGATGAAAATAATATTTGTGTGTTCTTTCAAATATATTGAGCACTTGAAAATTAATGTTTTCATAAAAACAAAATATGTAAGGTATATAGGGAGATTAAATTGAGTAAATGGTGAGGTAATTTTCATTTTTGGGTGAATTATAGCTTTAAGGGGGTCACACACCGGATGCACCACTTTGGTGTCTGCGGCGCCCAACTATGACTCAGGACACTGTTCATATTTTTGTCGTGCCACAGAGTGCCATCTGAATAGTTTCTTATTAAATAACATGCAAATGTACGCGTCTGGTGTGCAATACTTCCAACTGTCATGTGTGTGCCATGTTGCGGCGCTGAGAAGTGCATCCATTGGTATGACATTCATTTTTCATGTACTTGTTGTTTTAAGACAATTCTTAAAACAACATTCTTAACCATTATTTTTATTTTGTTTTTCACACTTTTTCAGTTTGTCTTCTATTACAATGCACATTTTTAAAGTTTGCACAAAATTAATTTTTGTTTTCTCCAACACTGTGCCATGAATCTTCACTGCAAACTTCACAGTTTTAATTATATATATATATATATATATATATATATATATATATATATATATATATATATATATATATATATATATATATATATATATATCCGCAACCGCTGCATTAAAACATGCTGGATAAGTTGGCGGTTCATTCCGCTGTAGCAACCCCGGATTAGTAAAGGGACTAAGCCGACAAGAAAATAAATGAATGAATGAATACTGTTGGTTTTTACTGAGGGATAATAATTAACCTAATTACGTACAACATTCTATTCTACAGAACTTGGAAATTTGGGCGACACAGTGGCTCAGTGGTTAGCACTGTCACCTCACAGCAAGAGAGTTGCTGGTTCGAGCCCTGGCAGGGCCAGTTGGCTTTTCTGTATGGAGTGCATGTTCTCACTGAAAAGGAATTAGCCAAACCATTCCCAATACCAAAACCCAAAACAAATACATAAACCATTGACTCTAATAATAATAGTGTATGTCAAATAAAACAAGATTTTTGAATCTGACTATATCCAGTGTTCATATTTTGTGCTAGAAGTGTATGCAAATGAGCTCATATTTAATTAAGCAAATCAGCCTTTTAGAAAGCATGTAATGCAAATAAAAATCTGCAATTCTTAATGTAATTAACCAACTGGGGAAGTACGGTAATACCTATTAGTTAATTCATTTACCCTGTTCACCTCCAGTGTCTTGCCTTAAATCAATATTTGTAATCATCTCCTGTGTTGAGTGTGTATCCCCCTCTCCGTGCAGCAGGGAGCAGCAGTGCATTCCTGCAGGCGTTTCAAAGTGTTTCCCCTTCTTCTCTCCTACAGATCTTTCAACTTCACGATAAACATGGTCTTTTCAAAGAAGCGCCTTTCAAGCTAGTTATTGCTTAGCTCATCTGCATCTTTCAACATAGAGTTTGGAACTTTTCCTCATGTGTGAGCAGTCAGATGTGTGTGTATTCTGACAGGAGGTGTATGTGTGTGTTGACATATGAGAACAGACGCCGCTGTTTAAATGTCAAGGGCAGCGTTTGAATGCACAGGGATGTGAAGCAGGAGACTGATATTTTTAGTTTCTTTCTGTGACTCCTCACAATTCTCTCTCGTGCTGTCTCGGCAGTTAAAGCTTTGACATGTGGTGTGTTAAGAACATGTGCGGTAGACTGATAAGAGTAAGCAGGAGGTCTCTTTTTTCTCTCTGGCGTGGTGTGCATCTCTTGCACATGGCCTTGTTGCTATCTGAACAGTCCATCAATTTTATGGTGTTCCAAAGTGTTTTCCAGGGATCTCCATTGAGAGAGAGAGGAGGAGAGAGAGAGGAGGAGAGAGAGGTATCTGATGTCCTGGTCACTGATAGGGATAACGATCTGGCTGTCCCCAACAAACTCATGTCCATGCATTCTATTTTTCATCTTTAAATGCCAACTGAAAAGAAGGAGATTGTGAATGAAGTCCTTAAAGGGGCATTATTATGCAAAAATAACTTTTATAAGTTGTTTAATCAGTTGTGTCGCTACAGCATATGAATATTGACAGCCTATCCGCTTGTTAAGTGGTGACGTGTTTGTCACGTATCTAATACTGTTTCCGGGTCCAAACCGCCATTCATTTGAGTGAAGAAATCATTCGTTTATGATCACGTTTTATTCCTGTCACACATTAAAGTTAAGTTTATATAAAATCATAGTGTTTACAACAATCTCTGGGCTTGCTGCATAACAAATATAAAAAATGTAACAATTTATAAAAAAATTTTATCACTTTCTGGCCATCGGATATTAGGCATGGACATATATACTGCGATCGTGATTTTCGAAAGCCTTAAATCGCTTTGTAAACGTTTATTATTACCATTTCATGAGTCTCCCCATTCAGTTGAATAGAGCGATTGGACCCGGAAGCCGCTTCGCGTGACGTCACACTTAACAAGCGGATAAAAAATTATTAATTCTATTTTTTATAATCACACCTGATGAAAACAGTCTACAGAAACACTTTGATTTGATTTGATTTGATTTTTTTTATTTTCGAACAGAAATATCATACGTTAAATATCATTAACCAAAAATACATTTCAACATGGTCGAAAATGGAGTGGGATGAAGCACAAGCTTTGATTGACATTCTCCCTTTGTAGATATCATCAGAGGGAAAAGCCCCACCTATTAGTGACAATCTCTCTCTCATTAGCCTAATAAACAGCCTTGAGTGAGAGGCAGCCATCCGCCATTTGATTTTTCACTTTACATTGTGAAGATAATGTCAGCGACTAAAGGCCTGTAGGGATACCAGTAGGGATTTTATTGTCATGTCCATAGCGCGATTTACGCATGTTTTGTATGCAATAGTTTTATACTAGTTTATATCGTTTACGTGGCGGATGTTGTGCTCGTGCTCTCTCGTTAACATGCTTAAATACTTGTGCTACATGACAATATAAAAGATTTTTAGTCCTCGTGTTTGAGATTTTGGGTTTGGGACTCTGTTGGAGTCTGTTCTGAAATAAAAACATGGATGAACACTGTAGTCTACAATGTACAATGTAAGGATGCAACGATTAAACTTTCATTAACTGCACTTTAATTCATCACGTAAAGTTATGCCAACTGTGCACTAGTTTCAATTTACAAGCTTGTACACCGAGGCTGATACGCACACACTGGATTAACTATGGCTGAGGCTATTCACTAAGGACCGTGCATATTGCGTCTTTTGCACTTGCAAGTTTGTTAGTTTCATGGGATTCGAGTGGCTTGCATGCACATATTGGGATCAACACGCATACTTTCCAGGCACACATAGTTGAAATAATGTCACGTGACAAGTACTTGACCGATCAGCTTTATGTTTTGCATGGAATATACACATTTCTACTCCAAAGAGAAAAAAAATTTAAAATAAAAATACCAAACTATTTTGTAATATAGCTGATATATCTTAGATTTACATTAGACAAATTTATATATTGTTATTTGTTCTTATTTTCATTTTCAGTTGAAATGGCAAAAACATGTATCACTTATTTTAAATCTGAAGAGAAATGAACTATTGCTTGTTTTTAATAATATTTTGTGCTCTATTATTTGGTTATTAAGCAGCAATACATAACACTTTAAAACACTAACACTAAAATAGTACTTTAAAAACACCTTTTTTTGAGTGATTTTCTAAACTAGTAGTGTTTTGGAATTCATGAATTCAGCCTAATGATTCAATTGCTGATTAAATTTATGATTTTGTTGTTAATTGTTAAGTCTGGGTGCATAACAAATGCATTTTCCTTTAGTGGCCTGTTTGTATAATAATTTAACCAAATACTCAATCAAATAAACAAACCAATTTAGCGAGACCATCAACATCCCATCACTCATTAACAAAATCAACAAACAGAAACAGTTACTTTTAAATATATTTTGTTGAAGAATGATGAGCTTTTGATGGACTCACTTAATAAGTTAAGAACCAATTTAATCAGCAATTGAATCATTAGGCTGATTAAAATCAGTAAATCACACATTCAAATTTTTTATCCTTTTTGAGGGGTTCATTAAAATTAACTAGCTTATAGGACAGTTACATATTTGCCTAATACATAAATAATATTCAGATCACAGACTCTTCTGAATAAGTACTACATATAAATATTCACTTGTCTGAATCCATCCATCATCCATCCATACATCCATCCATCCATCCATTCATCCATTCATCCACCCATTATTTTCCGCTATTCAAAGTCAATCTGTTCTCAATCCATCCATCGACCATCCATCCATTCATCCACCCACCCAATTATTACTTTCAGCTAGTCATTCAATCTGTTCTCAATCTATCCATCCATCCATCCATCCAACCATTCAACCATCCATCCATCCATCCATCCATCCATCCATTCATTATTTTCAGCTATTCAGTCAATCTGTTCTCAATCCGTCCATCCGTCCATCCATCCGACCATTCTTCCATCCATCCACCCACCCATTATTTTCAGCTATTGAAAGTCAATCTGTTCTCAATCCATCCATCCATCCATCTATCTATCCATCCATCCACCCATTATTTTCAGCTATTCAAAGTCAATCTGTTCTCAATCCATCCATCCGACAATCCATCCATTCATCCACCCACCCATTTATTATTTTCAGCTAGTCAGTCAATCTGTTCTCAATCTATCCAACCATCCATCCATCCAACCATCCATCCATCCATCCATCCATCCATCCATCCATCCATCCATCCATCCATCCAACCATCCAACCATCCAACCATCCATCCATCCATCCATTCATCCATCCATCCATCCATCCATCCATCCATCCATTCATTATTTTCAGCTATTCAGTCAATCTGTTCTCAATCCGTCCGTCCGTCCTTCCATCCGACCATTTTTCCATCCATCCACCCACCCATTATTTTCAGCTATTCAAAGTCAATCTGTTCTCAATCCATCCATCCATCCATCCATCCATCTATCCATCCATCCACCCATTATTTTCAGCTATTCAAAGTCAATCTGTTCTCAATCCATCCATCCATCCATCCATCTATCCATCCATCCACCCATTATTTTCAGCTATTCAAAGTCAATCTGTTCTCAATCCATCCATCCGACCATCCATCCATTCATCCACCCACCCAATTATTATTTTCAGCTAATCAGTCAATCTGTTCTCAATCCATCCATCCATCCATCCAACCATCCATCCAACCATCCATCCAACCATCCAACCATCCATCCATCCATCCATCCATCCATCCATCCAACCATCCAACCATCCAACCATCCATCCATCCATCCATTCATCCATCCATCCATTCATCCATCCATCCATCCATCCATCCATCCATCCATCCATCCATCCATCCATCCATTCATTATTTTCAGCTATTCAGTCAGTCTGTTCTCAATCCGTCCGTCCGTCCATCCATTCGACCATTTGTCCATTCTTCCATCTATCCACCCACCCATTATTTTCAGTTATTCAAAGTCAATCTGTTCTTGTTTTTTTTGCCCTATGTTGTCATTTTTTGCCAGGAGATGTGACATGGGTGTAAAATCGAAGAAGCATTTCATAAAAAACATCAATGTAAACTTGATTCCTGCTATCATGCGGCTGACTGGGGAGGGGGGAGGACAATCAATTAATCTGATCAAGTGCTTCAGGAAATGGAGAGGGTAAGCGATCTCATCCATTCAATCCCCTGATTGAATTATGCCAGGCAGAGGGGGTGGAGAAGACCTGTATGCGTGTGTGTGTTACTGTTTGTAACACTGCAGACATAGCGCTGAGGTGTGGTGTTTTTATTTCCCCTCTATTTTATCTCCATCTGCACATTAGCATTTTAATGGGTGGTGCCTTATGTGAGCACAGACCCTCTCTTGACAGCTATATGACCTGTCCAAGGAGAAGCATTACTCTCAGGAGTTAATCCCATGGTCCACTTTGGAATCCGAAAGCAGTCTCATTATAGACCTGGCAGAGCGTACACCTGTTTAAATACAGAGAATGGAGAAAACCTTCTTCTTAAATTTTTTTTTGAAAACACCCTGTCTCTGGTAGTTGTCCGCAAAGATTTTTGTACATGTTTATTTAAATCCGAAGAGAGCACTGGCAGTCCAATAACATCATCTTGCCCTTCAAAGGGAGATAGGTGATATGGATAAGTATACATCCAGTGCTGTTTTAAATGCTGATGCCATCTTTGACATGGGTGCAAAGTTCTGGATTCTGTTTTAAGTCAATCACCTGAGCGCAAATGCCATGTCATCAATCACTCTGCATAAAAAATGGCTTCTTGATTAGTCGATGACAGCACTGGTGATTGTCCTGGCCTGTGACATACAGTAGAAAGAAGCAATTTATGTGTGACTCAGTTTGTGTATGGCTCAACAGAAAAGGTAGAAAGTTGAGGCAATAGATATACTGGATTGAAACGTGATTTTATTTTGGTCAGACTGTAAAAACATTTGTACTTAAAAAAATATTATGCAGTAAAAACCTGCCAAGTTATCTTACCATATTTGATTAAAAAATGTATTGCAAAAAAATACACCTACCGGCCACTTTATTAGATACACCTTACTAGAACCAGATTGGTCCCCCCTTTGCCTAAATAGCTGCCTTAATCCATTGTGACATAGAAAGTACTGGAAATATTCCTCAGAGATTTTGGTCCCTACTGAAATGAAAGCATCACGCAGTTGCTGCAGATTTGTCAGCTGCACATCCATGACGCGAATCTCCCGTTCCACCACTTTCCGAAGGTGCTCTATTCTGGTGACTGTTAGGGCCATTTGAGTACAGTGAACTCATTTTTATGTTCAAGAAATCAGTCTGAGATGATTCACGCGTCATGACGTGGCACATTATCCTGCTGGAAGTAGGATGGGGACACTGTGGTGATAGAGGGATGGAAATGGTCAGCAACAATATTAAGGTAGGCTATAGCTTTGACACTATGGTCAATCGATACTTATGGGCCCAAATTGTGCCAAGAAATGATCCCCCACACCATTACACCACCACCATCAGCCTGAACCATTGATAAAAGGCAGGATGAATCCATGCCTTCATTTTTTTGACCACAAATTGTAGCAGAGCACAAGTTGTAGCAGAAATTTTTGGAAGATTTTGGTGAGCCTGTATGAATTTTAGCCTCAGTTACCTGTTTTTAGTTTTAGCACCTTGTGTGGTCTTCTGCTGCTGTAGCCCATCCATCTCAAAGTTGGACGTGTTTTGCATTCAGAGATGCTTTTTCAAATCAAATCAAATCACTTTTATTGTCACATCATCAGCAGCATGTGTGCTATGATGAGTGAAAAGCTCCAGACAGTGCAAAATACAGACAGTGCAAAATACAGAAAGTGCAAATACATTAACAGCACAAAATACAGACAGTGCAAATACAACAACAGTGCAGTGCAAAATACAACAACATACTCCCAAAAAAAATGCTCTTCTGCATACCTCGACTGTAATGTGTGGTTATTTGAGGTACTGTTGCCTTTCTATCAGCTCAAACCAGTCTGGCCATTCTCCTCTGACCTCTGGCATCAACAAGGCATTTGCACCCACAGAACTGATGCTCACTGGATATTTTCTCTTTCTAGGACCATTCTCTGTAAACCCTAGAAATGTTTGTGCATGAAAATCTGAAATACTCAGACCAGCACCAACAACCATGCCACGTTCAAAGTCACCTAAATCACCTTTCTTCCCCATTCTGATGCTTGGTTTGCACTGCAACAGATCATCTTGACCATGTCTACATGCCTAAATGCATTGAATTGCTGATTGGCTGACTAGAAAACTGCGTTAACGAGCAGTTGGATAGGTGTACCTAATAAAGTGGCCGGTGAGTGTATTTGAGTGTTTGGATTGCAGTCAAAATACAAAGATATATTTTGTGCACATAATGATGAAATTACGGCATCTGTCAACAGAGGCACACTGCTAATGCTAACCAGCCAAACCTTGACCCCTCTTCTCAGCACGTATCCTTCTGGTGAAGCCTTTAACTAATCATGCAACCCAACCGCAATTATCCAAGCAGGCAAGAAACACACCAACAACAACAGAGCACCAGTGGAATGAAAATGAAAGACCAGTCTCTCCGGAATGGAGAGTAAGTGCTTAATTAATTTTGCTTATGGTCTGCTGGTAGAAATGTGTTTTATTGATCAACTACTGTATATTTGCTCGTAGTCCTGCTTAAAGTAATGGCCTGGAATACTTCCAGCGAGTCATTGTGGGTAATTTATAAAAGGGCATTTGAAGATTTGGATGTCAGGATCTTTAAAGTGACACGATGTTTGTGCAGCTACAGAGATGAGCCAGATCTTCTGAGGTTTAATGTTAAGGCAAAATGATGTGAAATGCTGGGAAGTTTGAAAATTGTATTCTCTGAATGACTGATGATGCTTCTTCCAACTCTCTCTGTCTCTCTCTCTCTCCAGTCTTGAATAAAGAGAGACTCTCCATGCCCTTTAAATGGAGAAATATGGAAGAGGGGCGAGCTGCAGTCTCTGATGTATCTGAACTTAGAGATGGATGCCTCTGTGAGCCCAGACTTTGGCCAAAGGAGCAAGCCTCTCCGGGGGTGGAGGGTGTTGGATCACTCGTTCTGCCCCACCGTGAGCCACAGAGCTTCTATTGATTGACATGTTCATAGCCAGCAGGCTGCAGATCTAAATGGAGCCTTTAATTAACTAAATGGAGCCATAGCAGCTGGATGCCAAACACTCCTCAGCATAGAGAATGAGCAGGGCGCACACTAATGTCAAATACTAATGCTAGTAGGTGGAGGGGAACGAGTGTGGAGGGTGGGAGGGGTGTTTGAAACGGCCATTAGATGCTCTACCACCGTCTGCCTCATACTGCAGTCTAACTGTCAGCGTTATGCCAGTCCCGTCACTGTCTTAGACCCCTGTCACTCACTGTGTCCCCTAGCACAGAGCGTTTCCTCTTTTTTTTCTCAAAGATATCAGCTTCTCTCTCCACCACACTCTCTCCCTTCACTCGCTCTCATTCCTGTCCACTCATCCGTTCTGTCAGAGGTTAATTGGTTTGGAAATGATTCTATTCATTCTGGACGGTAATGCTGTTATCCTGAGAAAGAAGAAATACGCCACACATGCACTTAAGCCTAATTTAAAAGAAAGGATGGGGGGGTGTTTGGGGGGAGAGAAAGAAATCCAATTTAATCTACCCTGACTTTTTTTTATATATTTTCGCCCAGGCCTGTCCCCACAAGTCTTTTATTTAACTTATGGTGGAATTTCATTACCTTGAAAGCTTTTTCTCCCCCCTCTTTTGAGAGGATAGACGGCCCTAATGTCTTTCTTGTAACCTCAAGGTCGGTGTGTTTGGATTGGTAGAGGTGCTCGAGCGTCCCTGTGATTAATGCACTGTACAACGTGCACGCTGATTCTCTCTCGCCGCAGATGAAAGTGCCTCTGTCACTGCCCTTGTTGTGAATCAGGAAAGACATTCATATTCAAATTCAGACACCCACGGGGCTGTTCATGTTTCCCAGGTGTAGCGACACCACCTCCCTGGCCGCGTCTCTTTCTGGCTTCTTCCCCTCTATGTCTCCCAAACGGCTGCTCTGTAAGTCTCTGCGACTGATCTGACCTTCTCTCTCCCTCCAGCTGCTCAGATGATGACTGCCTGTCTTACTGACTGCCTATCTTTCCGGCGCTTCCTGTCTTCCTGCTGCTCTGCAGTCACCCTACAGCTGTTCTCTCTGTCTACAGTCCTTCTGATTGTCTTTTTCTCTATGTAAGTGTCATGGCGGTGTCTTTCCTCACATGCACCCTCTACTCACTTTTCCAGCTGTGCTGTCATACCGATGTAAGAATGTTTTTCAATCTGTAATTTCTTTTGTCGGACTTCATCTGTTTACCTGTGTTCATTCATTTCAAATTCAATTCATTCAACCATCAGTCAATCTGTCTATCACCATTCACCCATCTGTCTGTCTACTTATCTACCTGTATGTCATCCCTCCATCCATCCATCCATCCATCCATCCATCCATCCATCCATCCATCCATCCATCCATCCATCCATCCATCCATCCATCCATCCATCCATCCATCCATCCATTTATTTATTCATTTGCCTCTATGGATGTCTGTCTAAATCCAACAATCCATATGTCTGTCTATTGCACACCTGTCTACCTATGCATCTACACTCATTTATCCATCCATCCATCCTTCCATCTATCCATGCATTTATCCATCCATCCACCCTTCCATCTGTCCAACTGCCTGCCCCATTTACTCATCTGTCTGTCTTAATTGTGTCCATCAATCCATTCATCCATCCACCCACCCATCCATCCATCCATCCATCCATCCATTTGCCTCTATTACTGTCTGTCTATATCTAAAAACTCATATGTCTGTCTGTCACATACTTGTCTACCTATGCATCTACACCCATTCATCCATGTATTCATCCATCCATCCATCTGTGTCCATTCACCTACTGTATCTGTCTTTCTACTCATCTACCTGTATGTTTCCATCCATCCATCCATCCATCCATCCATCCATCCATCCATCCATCCATTTGCCTCTATTACTGTCTGTCTATATCTAAAAACTCATATGTCTGTCTGTCACATACTTGTCTACCTATGCATCTACACCCATTCATCCATGTATTCATCCATCCATCCATCTGTGTCCATTCACCTACTGTATCTGTCTTTCTACTCATCTACCTGTATGTTTCCATCCATCCATCCATCCAACCATCCATCCATCCATCCATCCGTTTATCTACTTGTTTATCTCAATCCATCCCTATCCTCTTTTGTATTGCCCTATAATAATCATTACATTAAAAGGATAATAAAATACAGTTTCTCTGTGAAAAACACTCAATAACGAGGTGTGTTACCTGTTGCTGCTGTAGATGTAAACAGCCACTGCTGTAATTGGCTAACTGCATTGCACTATATCTATGCCTTTCTTTACATTATGTCTAAGTATAGAAATACTTAGATATTAAGAGTATGTGGCACATACTAATTTGAAAAGGAAAAATAATTATTGCATTATTACTAAAGCATACATATGTTTGGACATCAACAGATGACATGCGAAATGAATGATCGCTAATACATATATATTTTTTAAGTTTTCACTATACTCGAAAGCACTAAATTTTGACAGCAAACAGTATTTACATCTGTATTGTCATCGTGAAAAGGAGCAAGTCAGTGAGACAGATTAGGCAAAACCAGTTAAAGTGATCATATGCTTGGTATCTTAATAACATTAAATGTTGAATTAATGTTTGGTACAGTGTAAAAAAAAGTAGTTATTTGCATTACATCCAATGACATTTCCACTGAAATGAAATGCAAAAAAAGACTTTATCTTGAAATCACTAAGGCACATCATTAAAGACAAACTTCAGCCATATGTTTCTAATGCTTAGATATTTAGCAAGGATATTGTTAACTTTCACTGACAAAGTAGAATTTGACAGTCTTGACAATTGTAATCCAACAGCAATATCACTTTTTTGAATAATGGACAGATGTGAGTTGTTCAGAACACATCTCCTTATGTTGATAAAGTGTTAAGGGGTGTATTGTAGAGAATTGTGACATAATGATTCTCCCAAATTTAAAGCTGGCAAGAAAAAAAAATTGTTGACAAGAGTAATTTATATATTAAATGACGTGGTTAGTTTTAAGATTTGAAACTTGTTGTATGCTTATATTGTAGAGTTACCCCTTATATGTGTAAATGATCTCTTTTATTTTTTATTTTATGATCCTTTAAAACTTTTTATCTGATGCTTACAATATGTAACCATACAGATCCATCTTTGTTTATCCCTTGAACTTATTCATGAAGATAACTAAAACTAAGCTAACACTACCTGCTGAATGGAAAAGATAAATATCATTTTATCTCTCCAGGCTCAGTGAGTCCCACTCCCACATGACACTAATTTCTGATGGCAGTGTGAGTAGGTAGGTTGTAGCCCTGCCACCCTCTTTTTTTCTTTCTCTCTCTCTCTCTGACTCAAATGACATTTAAAGGTAGGTGAGATTAGGCACAATCACTGGCCCATTTCTGGTGCTCTTGGGAGCATTGAGAACCCCCAGACATTGGCAGAACAGTGACTGATATTCCGGCAGTTTTCCTATTGTGTGTGGGATGTGATTGTAGGGTTGGTTCAGACTAAGGTTCAGGCAGTGTATGAAATATGGCATACTGAATATACAGAGGTTGAAAAGAGTACATGAAATATGGCATACAGAATATACAGAGGTTGGAAAGACATTGAGGCACACAAAAACAGATGTTTGTAAAGATTATTTTATTGTGTGTGTGTGTGTGTTTTTTTTTTCTTTGAAGGCAGCATAGATTTTAAATTCCAGATTTTTTTTTTTTTTTCTATCCAAGCATGAAAAACTTTGGAATGAAGATAATGAGACATTGCATTCAGTCTCTTGTACTTTACAAGTGAGCATGAGCAGTAAGTAAACATGTGCTTGTTCATGTTTAAAGCCCATTTGAATTAGTTCTAGATCATTAGATTCACTGTGATCGCCATAAACCTTTTGCTTTCCAGCTTAGATTTGTCCACTGCACCACCATGCCCATGATTACCTACATTAGCAGTTGTATAGATCCGTCTCTTGGTGAGTGGATGTCACTGAATTTCTGTCTAGGTCACATTGTAAAGCTCATTAGTGAATTTGTCACGCTTTCCTCCATTATGGGGTCTGACGGCCTTTGTGTCCTGATGGATGTGGCTTTGAGTCACTACATCAGAACTGATGATCCTGCCCCTGAGTCCTTATCTCCCCACCTAACACACGCAAACATGCAGGATAGAGGAGAAATAGAGATGGATAGAGCGACGGGACAGAGGAGAGAGAGAGAGGGGAGGGCTTGCTGACTGCACGCATCTCTCTTTTCCTTCTTTTGTGATAATGCGAGATTGATGGAGGAGACGAGCGAGGGATGCTGTCAAAGTGTCACCTTGCTTTGTTCTCGTCGCGCATAAGAGGCAGAATGACTGCGTAGGCCAGAGAACGTCGCAATGTCCTGCTGGCTGTATCAAACACCTCTTTTCACACCAACTGCTCTCAACAAACAGACAGCTACTGTCAGTGTGTGTCATAGGAAAAAAAGGGCAAAACAAAAGGAAACCGAGGTTGAGGGAAAAACAGAAAGGAAAGATGCGAATTGTCGCTTGTAAGCCCGTAAGAGCAGGGCAGAGGAGGTGGCGCTATATTAAAACGCTGAATTATGGATGAGGGGCCAAGGTGACAACCACATCTGTGACCCCAATATGGCTGAGAACTGACCCAGCACTGTGACTAAATCTTATTACAGCCCCAGAGCACCTCTGACTACGGCCAGCGTACGTGCGAGTTTGTATCTCGATGTGTGGCTGTACACTTGTGTGTTTTGTTGTCAATGGCAGAAAGGTAGGCAGGATCCTAAAAGTGCTGAGCTGTTGCATTTATCTCCTCTCTGAAACTCCACAAATCAGCATATTTTTTTCTTTGTCACAGACGTCCTCTGAGACACGGACCCCCTCTAACTATTTACAGTGTGTGGAAAAGACCCCCTCAACATTGCTTGCAGCAGGTTTGAGAGACACAGACCCCCCACAGACTTATTCACGGGAGATTTGAAGATCCCCCATTATCCCACCATGTGTGTTTCCATTATCTCTGCACCAAAAACAAACCACAATAGCTCTGTTTCAAAACCCAGTCAGCTGACTTGTTGGCTGCTGCTACCTACATATTAAATATCACAACTTAAGTAGTAACTCTGTGAAAAATATAACATGCTCTATATTTCAAATTTTTTTATTATAATGTGTTAAAAAGTGTCGTTTTGGGGGCGTGAACACAGGTCGCTGTTTTAGAGGTGTGTTGCTTCACATGAAAATTTTCGATTTCCCACCCAACATAACAAGGGGGCGGAGCCAAGGGCTACCACGCTCTGTTTTTGGCAACAGACAGGCAGACAGAGAGAAGCAACATGAGTGAGAGATCCAGCATTCAGCCGTACATGTACGACTCAGACACAGGCCTAGCAGAGAGTACAAAATCATTTGTGTCTTTGAATAGTTTTACAGCCAACTGTGTGCTAGTTTAAAGTTCCAAGCTTGTACACCGAGACTAAAAACCATGCACACTGAATTAACTTTTACTGAGGCACCGGATGTGCCGCGACACGGCACACCAGACATGCACATTTGCATGTTATTTAAACTATTCAGATGGTGTTCTGTGACGCTGCAGAAATATGAAGCGTCCTGAGTGGTGGGTGGGCGCCGCGGACAGCCGGCAACTTTAAGCGCCATTGTGTGTACCCTGATAGAAACCTATGTTTAAAATTCTAAAATGCATTGCGTTGCGTGGCACGACGCTGAGCGGTGCTTCTGGTGTGTGACCTGCAGGCAAGTTCGTTATTTTATTTCCAATTGAGGGACGCAAAGTTTAAGGTTAATGTTGATCTTGTGTTAAGTTCAATGAGCCTTACATCTAAAAATAGAGCAAGGGTGTTCCTTTGGTGACATCGCTTTGACTCACACGCTGAAAATGTGACACGTGAAAGAACAAACTGAGGATATGGTGAGGATATGGGCTGTCAATCAATATTGGTGGGCGTGGGGACCACACTCCTATGTCAAGTTGCGGTATATCTAAAAACCGCTCCAATTGGTCCACCATTTTTTATGTTGTTAAATGATGACAGCAGTGTTTGTGTTGTCAAGACGACTACCAAGATTTTTAAGGTTGTTGCTAGATCAGATATGGTTGCGGCCGGAAGTTAAGGAGAACTATTTATATTATTTAAAAAATGTCCTATGATTGTATTTTATTAACGTCTACCCCAACCCTAAGCCCAACCGGCACAGTAACATAAAAACAGTAGTTGTACCCAGTATTATTTATGCTTTCTATTCAAATTTTTATTTATCAAATTTCCGATTATTGACTTACTGTCACATTACTGTAAAATCATTAATTATTGTAAAACAGTAAAAAAAAAAAAAAGCTGTTATATTGATGTGCATATCCCACTTCCAGCCGCTTATCCAATCTAGACTTCACCGGCTTTTAAGAGGAGAAACTAGTGGTCACTATTTTGAGTTATTTGGAGCTGTATGACTTCACAAATCTTAAATATTACAATATTATTAAATATTAAAATTATAACAATATCAACAGCAACAATTGAGCACAATAGGCAGATGTTTCAGTCATTGCCTAGTGACATAAAAAAGCGCATCGCAGTTATATTGTCAACAAAAAGGCATTGCGGTGCACCTCACGTTTTTATAATGTAAAAGCGCGTTCAATGAGATCGGCCCCTTAGTGTGCATGGAATCGCTGGTTTGAATCCCACTGGGTGAATAGACCTGGAAGGGTTACATTAAGGCTGGGTAACTCCAGTCTTGGAGGGTCACTGTCCTGCAGAGTTCAGCTCAATCCCTGTAAAAGAAACTTGAAAAATATAACCTAATCTATTAGAGATGCAACTAAACTCTGAAGAATAGTGGCCCTCCAGAAACAGAGTTGCCCACCCCACGGTTACATTCTAGGATTATGTTTTTTTTTTTTTTGAAAAGTGTATAATTGATCCTACCTTGTAATTTGCTTCAAAGAAGGTATCTTTGTAGAATTATGCATTTTAATATCTCACTGGATTTTGGAACAGAACTAATAGATGGATTATACTCGAAAAAATGGTGGAAGCTCGACTGCTCACTGATTTTTACAAACACATGCCTACTGAAAAATCTTTAGTTAAGCTATACATTTTATTGTGGAATAATATAACTGGTTTCTGACCTTGCTAAATATGAGATATAGTCAAGCTTTTAATTAATGATATGATGAGCTAGTTTTACATTACGGTGGTATTTGTACTTTGATTCTAACCTATTTTAATCTTTGTTTGCTTTTACTGTAAGCACTTCTTGTCAGTGAAAGGTGCTAAATAAATACATTTTAATTACTTTTACTTATTTATAATTGATATAAATTTACTATTTCAGTCACACATGTGTGACCAGCTATTTCAAATGGTTAGTGGTAAGTGAATGGGCAGTCCTAATCTACCACTGTCTATCTATGACTAGATTGGGCCAGCTAGAATCTGTTTTAGAATATAAACTAGTACAGTATAGTATTCAATAAAACAAGTTCTATAAAACTACAACAAGCTTGTTTGTTCATTCTTCAACTTTGGAACACAGATTCAAAGAGGAAAGGCAGTGTGAGAATAGGAGAAAGAGAAATTGGTGAAAAAACAGGAACAGGGAGAGCAGGTGAGGCGTATGTTTCAGCGTGAGGTTAAATAGAGCATGGTTCAGCCCTAATGAGGGACAGTTAGGCTGTGAGCAGTCTGTTTTCCTCTACGGTGTTGGCCTGTTAGCTCTGAGAACTGTCCACACAACAATCTGTCAGTCCATATCTGCAATGAGCAACAGCGCTGTCCATTCTTGTTGCTTGTTAGATAAATTACTTGTTTCATACTTTGGAAGTATCTCTGCTAGGACTTTTGGATTACTTTGTTTGAATATCACATTTTGTGAAGCATTTTAAAACAAAATTCATAATTAAACTACATTGTTTAAGCTTCAGTTAATCAGTTTCTCAAATGTTTTCAGTCGGCTCGCTGTCACGATCATGTTCGAGGGGGCCTTGTGGAATCCGACATCCCGCAAGGCTTCACACACCATAGTCGTTCTTTACATTATTGAGCACCTCACAGTTTTCCCTTCTTTCTTTTTCAACTGTTTATTTGAATCTATAAGCTCCCGCTGTGCACTCTCAACATTTTTAGTTAGTCTCTCTGCGTGACAATACTTATGTAAAATGGTATATCTCAGTGAACCACGTGCTTTGATGTTACATCGGAGACTTTGAAGTGCTCAATTGCATTCGATGGTCATCCTCAATTTCTTCATCTTTGATCAAGCCCTTTTGAGCAGGGGCGACTGGTTAAAGAGCAGCTACTTGATGTCACACCTGATTTGGTTTGCTTTTCAGATGCACAACGGCTTCAGAGCGCTAGACGGAATCGTTTTTCACTCTCTCTGGTCTCTGATGGGATGACAGGAAACCCTGGAGCTCGAATTCGTTGGAGGAAAATTAGAAGCAAAGTGTTCATTCAGTCCTCAGAGCCGGCCCGCCCTCTCTCCGGCTCGGAGAAATGGGCTCCATTTTCCACAATCTTAATGACCTTTCATAATGGCTCTTTGTCAGGGTTTTATTTATGACAAGATTCAATGCAATCTGTCAGTCTGAGGGAGCGATGGCGCTTATAAGAAATGGGCACACTAAGGGAGACTCCATTATGAGGAACATTGTAGTATTGCTTTCCGTCTCCAAATAATAGCAATAAAACAACCTACGAGTAAATTTCAGCTTTAATCAAATTAAGCCAGAGCCAAATGGTGCATTTCAGAGAATCAAAGTAGGATGGAACTGAGTGGGCTTATATTAAGATGTTAAGTGGTGGGCAATAAAAGCTGCATCTGATTGGTCGGTAGAGGATTGAGCGTGTTTGCCATCTTATAGTCTAGCGCTCTGTCTCAATGAACGTCAGTGCCATCGTCCAGCATCTCCTGTGCCACCTCTGAGTCAGGAGCAGACGTTTCATCTTCCTGTCTGAGCACTTTAATAACCATAATGGCTTTGACGATAAATGACCCTTGGCCCAGGCAGGAGTGCGCATTGCAGGGTTTGAGTCTCACGTGAGGACGCTTGTTGTTACCCATCCCCCTCTCAAAGATCGTGGTCTGCGCCACTGCCAGCGCTCGAACAACGTTAAATCACTTCCTAAGTGGACAGAAATGTTCTGGTCCTGAGCCATGGCGGTTCCGCCGTACTGCTTAGCATCTTTCTCCCATTCCCTCCCTTGACAGTTAGAGGTGAGATGAAGTGCTGTATTATTTGGATTCTCGTGCTAAATGAAGACAGGTTGACCCTTCTTACGGTCGACTCTGACAGCCCATGCACCTGACATTCGTGTCTGCCGTCCCCTCCTCATGTCTTCATGCAGATGTGATTTTATTAAAGGCACCGGGGCTGAGGACATGGCTCAGCTCATTTACTGTCAGAGGGCAGGACGAGGACAAATGCAAATGGAAGTAATAAAGAAAAGGTGGAATTCCAGAGAGAAAAGTTCAAAGTCGTGTCCCACAAATAGACTGAAGTAGCAGTTTCAAATCAATCAATTTGCTAAATCAGTTACAGCTCCTGATATATTTTCTACTTACTTTATTCTACTGACGGTAAATAGTGCATGCTGTTACTCAGTGAGAGGCTTTTATTTATTGCTAGCCATAAAACCTCATGCACTTTAACAAAATATGGCTGTTTTTGTACAGAAAAACATAAAAATTGCAAGAACATTTATTTTAAATGATTCATGACAGTGACGTAAAAACAACATTTCGTTATTATTATTATTAACAATTTTCCTTTTAACATGAAATGATCCCATTCTTAAAATTGATCTCATTGTCATTGATCCCGTGGGCCAGCCTAAACACTCACCGGTGACCTACCCACATCTGAAGCTTTGTCATGACGGACATAGTGTTCTTCAGCCTTTGGGGGCTAGACTGCAGCTCTGCACAAGAAGTTTGGCAAGGTGAAATGGTCGTGCCCAACTGAGCCTGCTTTCTCTCAAGGTTTTTTCCTTCACTTTTATCAATTGGTGAAGTTTTGTTTCTTGCCACTCTCGCCACTGGCTTGCTTGGATTGGGACTCGTGGAGCTGCCCATTGATGGATTTGCTCTTCAGTGTTTGGACTTTCAGCTGTGAAATTTAATTTCAATTTTTGTGAAAACCACACTGAACTAAACTAAACTGAACTTTGACTCTGAAAACTGGACTGACACAGTTTCAATGTACTAGAGCTTTTATGTTAAGCTGCTTTGACACAATCAACATTATAAAGAAGTGCTATAAAAATAAACATGAATTGAATTGAAAGTAAAACCATGCTGTTTTTTTTTATGAAGCATAACACATAATATAATATATAAAACTCTAAACAAAAAGTATCAAGCTCATAATGTAATAGTTACATTATAATAAATATTAGACATTTATTCAATATATCTTGATGATGATATTGTGGGCACTTCAAAATACTGTGAATGACTTTTAGAGTGTTTTTAAGAATATTCATACTAGCACTAAATGCTTAAAGGCTGTTTATTTTTAAAATTAAACATTTTCCTATGTTAATCTGGCCTACGATGACGTAACTATTTGTAAGTTGTTTGTTTGTTAGCTCTATACATTTGATAGCATCAAATAAATTGACTAAAGCCAACGTAATAACATTTACAAAAGCTTTTATTAATCTTAGGTGATGATAATTTCTTAGTTAATACATAATAATAGCGTTTTTAAAATTGTTTTAATAAATTAATTTTAGTTTTATTGTTTATTAGCTTTAAAATATGAATATAATATGGATATTCCTCAGATTTAAAAATGCTAAATCTTTGGTTATTATTATACTTTAGCATAAATCTTTTTTGCAGTCTAGGTCAATATCTTGATAATGCCTTTACAACAGTTATTCGCGTAAAACATTTGGAGCATATTAAATATATTACATAATGAACTCATAAAACATTGTCATGTTACTATTGCAAATTAAGAAAAAATGATCCACACAATATGGCCAGTAAACTGCTACGCAATAATACATAAAAGTTGTTGCTACATTGAAGAATCATTATTACATTATGAGCTGAAAATGTTATTAGAACCATTATAAGCAATAAACTATATAAGCATTTTATTTTAATGAATGATGCTATCACTGTTACACTGTGTTCTGTTATTATGATTTGCTTTGTTATTGCATAGTGAGTTGCTTCGTGGGAAATTTATAATAATAGTTATCATGTAATTTTTTGGGGAAAATACAAGCAATTTAGTTTTTTATTCTTTCCATTTGTTTAGAAAGAAAACTTTTTTTTTTTTAGAGAGAGATATGGAATTAGTTTTTTCCATCTCTCTGGACTTGTACAACCCATGTGTGTTCACTGATTGCTGCTTATTCTCCTCATACAAGAGAACTTTAAACTAAACTAAATTCACAGTTGGCCATTAGCAGAAATAGCTCCATGCATGAGGTCAAATTTCAGATTTTTGTAAATGAATGCTTACATTAGTTCTGTGATATTGCAGTTCTTTTATCAGAGGTGAGAGAGATGTTGAATGAGAATAAGTGACCTAGAGAGAGAGAGAGGAAAAGAGCACAAGTGAGCTTTTTAGTCCATTCAGGGAGGAAAAGTGCTCCATTCACAGCATTTAATGTGCTCACATTCCCTTACACTTCCTTCACAATCCCCTTCTCTTGAAGAGCCGAGCAGGTGTCTGGAGCACACACACACACAGAGGAGCCTTTTCTTCCTCCTGCTCATTTATATTCTGATTAAGAGCAAAATGACACATCAGTGGAGTTTTTTCTTCACCGCCTGCATGGTTCCTCTTCACTGCAGTGCTCTTCTAGTCTGGGTCTGGCAGTGTAAAGAGCTCAGGTGTGCTTAGGATTGTCTGGAGGCAAGGCATATGTTTAATGATCTGAGCTTTATGCTCATTATTGCCTCTATATTTGATTGATTTATAAATTTATATAATTTTTGAACAAACAACACTAGTTTTAACAACAAATTTCTAATAACTCTTTGCTTCTGAGCTTATGCACCAACCTTTGAGATCTCTTTGCTCTAAGGATCGACTCTTTTTGCAAGTTCTGTGATCAAGTTTGAAATGTTGAGGTGATAGCAGCTTCTAGACTTTGGAACGATCTTCCACTCTCCTTAGGAACATCTCCAACTTTTGAATCTTTTCAGAGGTCACTGAAAACACACTTATTTTCTTTAGCTTTTAGTCATGTGTTGTGAGTTTATGTATGTTGGCTGTATAACATGTATTATAGCACATGTATTGTGTGTTTTTATGTACAGCACTTTGGTATTCAGTGTGGTTGGTTGAAAGTGCTAAAGAAATAAATTGAGTTGAGTTGAGTAGAGTTATCCATGATGATAGTAGACAGTATAACATTTTGCTTGTAATTTTGCAAGATTCCACACACTGACCCCTAAATATCATTAGATCAAGTGTTCCTCACACTGGTGAGTGGGCTTAACAAACCACCTGTAGAAAACACACAGTCTCAATCTGTCTGACACTTTAACCAACACTTTTACCAGTTTCTTTGAACATTTGCACTAGTAACATTTTCACAATTAATTACATATACAATAAATTAATAAACAAACATTTCACAAAAAACCGTGTGCATTTATGAAGTGCTTCACACAGATGAATGGGCTTGACAAACCACCTGTAGAAACACACACACACAGTCTCTCTCTTAAAAAAACTTCCCCCTTCTTACTCTAGCACTAAATTATCTTAGCATAAATTGTTCTCTTGTATAATTAGTACTTCTTGTGTGGATTGTGTAATCAAGAACACACGAGGAAGAACTAAGGAAGAGAGGAAGAGCCTTGTTTCTTTCTAGGTTTTATAATCTTTCATTTTCGCCAATTGGTGAAGTTTTTTTCTCGCCGTTGTCGCCGGCTTGCATGGTTCGTGACTTGAGGTGCAGCGCATCGATGGATTTGCTCTTGAACTCTCAGCAGTAAATATTAAACCACACTGAACTGGACTTAAAGGAACTTGCACTGTTCCAATTTACCATAACCTATGTAAAGCTGCTTTGACACAATCTAAATTTCAAAAGCGCTTTAGAAATAAAGATGAATTGAATTGCATTAAATTGAAGAGGGAACACAGGGACCTTTAGGGAAAATGAGACAAAGTGCAGGATGGTGGCGGTAGGTTTATTAATAGTACATTTAAGCGACACAGTGGCTCAGTGGTTAGCACTGTTGCCTCACAGCAAGAAGGTCACTGGTTTGAGTCCCGGTATAGGTTAATTGAATTAACTAAATTGGCCTTAGTGTATGTGTGTGAATGAGTGTGTATGAATGATTCCCAATACTGGGTTGCAGCTGGAAGGGCATCCACTCTGTAAAACATATGCTGGATAAGTTGGCAGTTCATTCCACTTTGGCAACCCCTGATGAACTCCCTTGTTCTTGTAGACTAAGCCGAAGAAAAATTAATGATTGAATGAATAAAAGAATAGTCAATATTGTAAAATAGTCATTTTAGCATTTTTAAAAATGTCGGAAGAGTTAATGTGCTCCTATGTGATGGAACTCGACACATTACACAAAAAGAAATAAATGAATTTTGTGTCCCGACACCCATTTACAAATCCCCAAGACACTGTGCATCAAGCAAACCATGCTCAAATTGGAAATAAATCGTATAATCGGAGTGGGGCTTAAAAGTGCAATTTAAAAGCTTAACAAGGTTAATTAGGTTAACTAGGCAATTTCAATCACTTAGGCAAGTGACATCAGTGACTTGTTCTGTAGCCAATTGAAAAAATACAATTCTTATGGGGGCTAATAATATTGACCCTAATTTTTTTTTCAACATTAAAAACTGATTTTATTACCACCAAACTAAACTAAACTATTAAAGGGCCATGAAACCTCCTCGTTTCAGCAGGGTTTTTTCACACCTCTACTTTGGAAAAAGTCAGAAAAGTTGGCGTGTCCAGCTCTGTTTAGGGGGGAGTGTCGGAGGAACTAAAGAGGAATGGTGTGGGAGTGTCGATTTGACCACGTGCACGACCACACACAGGGTAGAAAGTGACTGTGTTTACATGGACATCTGTTGTCTAATTATTTGCCAAATTATTAAATGGTGGACTTTAACTGCAGTTTGTCTCTTTTATTCAGGGAATTCATTCATGCCCCTCGCGACAAACAAGATATTTGATTAGAGGAACTGCTCTAAGAGTGTATTTTTCATGCAACGTTTGATACTGCTCGGCGAATGAAAGAAAAAAAAAAACCTCAGCATTTCCCGGAAACTTAGATGCACTCGGCAGGTAGTGTCAGAAAGCCTCGTGTGTTATTCAGGTCAAAAAAATGCTGTGAAAATCCTACACGAGGTTAAAGTTTGGTTGTGGTGCTAACATGTTTACACTCTGCAATAGTTCGACACGAACAAACTGAATAAACAAAGAGCACTGGTCGCTCACTTACCAAATAAAAAAAAGGTTTTATGCATTAATTCATAATCGTTCACATCTGCATTCTAGTGTATAAATGTTTGTGTAAGTTTTCATATAACACTGCTGTACAGTAATTACATAAGAGCATTTTCCCACTACAAATAGACTATTATCTGGGTCATTTTAGTTTACCCGTCAGAACATGGCAACCTATAGATAAAAGATGCCCATTGTAACTTTTGATTTATCAAGCAAGAGAATGATGGGAAGGTTGAGGTGATTGCCTTCTATAGAGATGGTTATTTCTAATGTAACATTTGTTTAATTGTGGAGCTACACAACAAAGCCAACTGAAATGAAATGTTTTAGTTGAATGTTGTGCATAAATCAGATATATTAAAATGTAAATACTGTCACTTGAAGGATAGAGGACAATGCACAAGACACAGATTAGCAAATCTAGGCAAAGGCAGGTGCACCTTGATATGTGCATTCAGCATTGAACGCCATTGTGTTATAAATGTGTTAACGTTTTTATTGTAAGATTTTCATTATAAAATAATATACATATATATATATATATATATATATATATATATATATATATATATAGTAAAAATTACCATTGCTGTCACGTTCGGTGAGGGGAAAAAGGAGCGAGGACTCAGGTGCAGCAAATAATGGGTGTTTATTAAGAATAAAATAAAAACAAAAAGGCAAAACAAACAACCCCGAGGGGGAAAACTCTAATAAAACAAATAAACGAACAAACAAACTTGACTAGACTGGCAGGACTGGCAGGACAAGACAGGGCTGGACACAACAAGACAGGAAACAATCGACGACGAACTGGCAAAGGACTGAAAACATGAGGGGGATTATAAAGCAAAAAGTAAATTGACACACAGGTGAACATGACAAACTAATAATGAGTAAACAAGGAGGGTGGGACTAGACAATAGACGGGAGAGCGCATGACACAGAGAGACAATACAAGCCATGCGCTCACATAACAACACTGAAGCACACGACAAAAGCACATGACCACAATGTAAACACCGAGCCACGTGCTTTGACAAAAGACGCAAGACACGAGCACACGATGAATGAAAACACTCACCGTGCGCTCACACACGCAGCGTGCATGCTTCATCCCAGCGCCGACCAAAACCGAAACCAACAAGACTGAGACGCTGGGAATGAAACACCACGCTGCTGACAGACGAAAACACAAACACGAGTACAAGAGCGCACGCGTCTGAGGGACGCAGAGCGCGCGCGCGGCCGCGTCAAGCAGGAGCGCGCGCGCGGCCGCGTCAAGCAGGAGCGCGCACACTCTGCGTACACCCACGACGGTGCGCGCGCACACAGAGACAGAAACAGGACCAGACCTGAGTAGTGTCAGAGCTCTGCCACCAAAACAAGAATTTACAAGACCAAAGTGGCAGAACCCTGACACATTGCAACATTAATGTAATTAACGTTTAGTATATTAACCTTCAGGCCACCACCCTCAATCAATTTTGGGTTTTGGCCCTTCATAAGAAAAAGTGTAAAGCACCCTTGCTCTAGATCTTCATAAATCAATTTGCGTGAAACCATCATCTGAACCCCTCATTAAATGGTACTCTATTGCTCTAGATGGCTCAAAAATATGTAAATGACAGTGAATCAGCATAGGGAAAGTTTTTTTTTTACACCTTTCTGGTCACTTTTAACAAAGAAAAAAAATGTATTCAGTCCCACAAGGAGATGCTGATCTTTTTTACATGTGTTGCCTTAGATTCCAAACGGGCCTTTATGGTGCTTAAATAGCTATAGGACATTCACCACATCCACCGTCCTGTCTGCTTGTTTGTGTTTTATCAGTTGCAGTGTGTTAGAAGAAATCTCACTATCCAAAACTACTGGCTAAAGGTGAGAGGTTTTCTGCTGAGTTTGGTTGCACTTCTTTCTCGGCCCATATCTCCCTCTATCTCCTTCCATCGGCTGGAAGGCTCAAACAGATGCTATGTCCTGTGTAGATGTGTGGGTGTTTGGTCTCCAGAGGGGCCTGACAGCGGCCCGGCCTGCTGTGTTATAACCCTGCGCTCAAGCCGACCCCCTGATGACATGAATCGATAGAGCACAGCAATGAAGTGGCCCATCGATTAAGCCCATGACAGGGCATTTAAAGGTTTAATCTGGCTAACGAGGATAACCTTTCCCTCTGAGGCAGCAGCCTGCATGAGAGGAATGTACTTACGGAAATCAGGAAGCCCAGAGCTGGATTAGACGACCTTTAGTGCTTGAGACTTATTTTTGGTTGAATACATTCAGAGTTCAGAATTACCTTTTTTTACAGAAACTCCCTGAACATTTGCTGGCCATAAATATTCCTTCCTGCATGTTGTTCTTTAAGGACATATTACATGTCATTCTGTCTGTATAAATGAAATTTTATTTAGTCTCTAGTTTCTATTGTCTTCATATTTGTTGTCTTGTGATTTGTTTTTATGAGTTAACATGATGTTTTTTGAGCAATGGATTCAGTTGATTTTGCTTTAATGAGGTTCAGTGACTTCAGCTTTATAGTCATTAGAGGGGACCTATTATGCAAAAATCACTTTTATAAGGGGGTTTAAAACCATTGTGTTGGCAACAATGTGTGAATGTATCCAACCTCTAATGGTAAAAATTAATTTATTCTATTTTTAATAATCACACTTTGATCAGCATTCCGGGCACTATCATAAGCTGCTTTTCCACTATCGTGCCGAACCATTCTAAGAACACTTCAGTACGGTTACGGTTGTTTCTCCACTGAGCCTGGAATGGGGCGGCACAATTACAAATCGTTCTCGGGCCCGGAATTCTCGGCACGGTTAGACAACTGTGCTGTGCTGACAGATTCTGTGTGTTGACGCCGCGGCTCTGTTGCCAAGCTACCACAGCTGGCTCAGCGGAAGCGCGCTAGACATAAGAGATCCACAAGTGAACTACACAACATTTATTATAAAAAAAATTATCCAGGTCTAAACGATACAGTTTAAAAAGGGGTTTAAAACCATAGAGCAGTCTCTGGCAGAGAAGTGAATAACACATCACATTTTTATGAAGATATTTTATTTATTAAAGTTTTTATTTTATTGACGTGAATACAATTAACCATGTATGATATAATTACTAACCCGTCATCTAAAATCTTAAAATAATAAAATAGCCTATTGTTTTATTCATGGCTAGAGTTTGATTAATTTGATTGAAATCCTAGGCAAGTTTAGATTTTTCCACCTGTATGGGGCATAAGAATTGGACAGGTGTTTGGATATAACTGACTGCACTTTGATGTTGTTGTTAATTTATTAGTTTATTGGTAATTAGCATTATTAATCTTTTCACTTTACAAACGAAATTAAATATGCAGACTAATGGATATATTTAGTGTAGTGCGTACTGTACAATACTGTTTTCTTATCTACGAAAGTAAAGCAATAAAGTAAAGAGTAAATGTATAGTGAAGAGAAAGCAAAGAGGTCGAATGGAGGAGGCTCCTTCTTAATCCTCTCGCTGCAGATGGTCTGTTAAACTGTTTTCTCGCTAGTGAAGCATTCAGTTTTTCCATGTAAATAGCAAATGCAATATAGCGTGACGCAACTGTCTCTTAAAGGGAATGTGAGATGAGACTCTGATTGGTTTAATGCCTGCTATGCTCAAAACACACCTATAACTCATTAAGAGAATAAGCACAACCCTGTTATACCATGCACTGTGGCGCAGAGAGTATTTTTCCATCCTTAAAATAGCAAAAGTGGATTCGGACATGCCCTTAATGCCTTTGTGCCATGTGCTTTAGACTTTGTGCCTAGATCATTAAAACAGAGCTCTAAATCTTAGAACATGTCATCAGAGAGGGAGAAACCCTACACATTAGTGACAATCTTTCCCTCATTGGCATTGACAGCCCTGGGTTAAAAGCAGCCGTCCACCATTAGAGTTTTTGTACTGTACCTGCTGAAGTCAGACCATAAGAGGCATTATAAATGTGGAGTTTTAGGATGCACAAATGAACACTATAGTCTCGGTAGGCTACCTTCTTTTGTGATACTTTTATAGTTTTTCACAGACAGCGTTAGTCCTGTTTTGAATCTGCTGCTATGCTGATGCATTGGCATTTGTAGCTCTGGATTCTTTAGAAAAGAGCACAATCTCAGTTGAATTTATAGCGACAGTCATTAAAACGGCACAGTTTAGATCAAAGCCTAAAAGGGGCAGTTTGAAAGATTTATTAAACATTATTCTGGGGTATTTTGAGCTCAAAATTCACATCCATACTCCAGAGACATCAGAGACTTATTTTACATCTTGAAAAAGGGGCATAGTAGGTCCCCTTTTAATATCTTTTGTCACAATCCTGTTAAATATTTTGATTCTTTGTTTTGCTTATTTTTTGGTAAGTATCCACTTGATTAATCTTTTCAGATTCACAGTATTGCTTTTTAATGCCACACACTAGATTAAATTTGATCCTTTGATCTTATAATTTGAAAAGTCTTACCAAAACTCAGCTAGTTTGACAATGGATATTCAGAAAAATTGTGTATTAAAGACAGTATTTATTATGTACCATCTAAAGTAACATTCAGATAGTAGCAACATACGGTCAAAAAATGCTCCATTAGCACAATATATATATTTAATGTGATAACAAACATGAACATCATGTATTATATAAAAAAAAAAACAATTACAGTAATATATTTCTTATTTTTATGAAAGACATCCTTTATAAACCATAAAGCTATACAAATATAATCTTTGGTTACATCATTAATGTCTTTAGAATCACTTTTTACCAATGTAATCCATCTTTGTTTAATAAATAAATAAATAAATAAATTAGTCAAACAAATCGTATCACTCATGCCTGCAGTCTTTTTTAGATTTTAGAATAAAATACATGGTATTATCTCATTTAAACCATGAAGTGCAGTTTGAATATAGTGATCAAATTGGCTCACCAGTTTTGCACATCGTCGTTGTTCATTTTGGACGTTGTGTACTGTTGGTTATTAACCCTTCTAGCGATCCCCCTGTACTAATGCACACTACTGCCATTTTTGGTGTCTTTATTGCTGTTCTTATTGCTTATTGTTTGTCTGTCTGGTTTAACACAGCCTGGTGAGATAATCATTTCTGTATTTGTCATGCACATGTCTGAATGTGAAGAGTCAAGGCTTGACTTCCAAAGCGCTTCATAAATATTCATGTGTGCCGTTCTTTTAGATGTGAGTGTACTGTAAACACAGAGAACCGTGAGCCTGCTCATAAACTGCATTTGTTATTGCCGAGGACATTTTTAATTTCATGCTTTTGGTCTGTCAGTCCTGTTTCCTACTGAGAAGCTTTTCAAACTGAACTTTACCCCTCTCCGCACACCATCAGGACTCCACAAATGGCTGTAATCTTTTCTGCTATACTTTTAAGTTCTCAAATAAAAGTTATGACTAATTCAAACGAATGTGCTTCTGTTGGAGAATATGACCTCTGGAAAGAGATGCCATATCTATAAGATGACATTGTTTGTCTCATGAATAAGCTAAACCATACCTTAAGTTACTCTATAAAAACAAATGGTTAATGTAAATCAATCAAACAAACAAACAAACAAACAAACAAACAAACAAACAAACAAACAAACAAACAAACAAACAAACAAACAAACAAACATACAAACAAACAAACAAACAGACAAAAATCATGTAAACCATGGTTGGGGATGAACAATATATTATTTGAATATTGATATCGCAATGTGTGTATCTGCAATAATCACATCACAGAATTAGATTATTTGTTAAAGATTAAAAGATAAAGATATTATTAAATATTTATATATTTTAATTATTTATTCATTGATTACCATGCTATTTTACATTTGATTGTTTGATTTCTGAGTGCTATTCAAGCCATCTAGTGAAATGATATTCTAATCACAATATATATTGCAGTAAAACAAAATATCGCAATGTCAGCGCAGATAAACTATGGGTTTGCAACACACTGCAGTTCAAAATGCTCAGTATGTAATTTTTGAAACTAAAGGCCATGTATTCAAAACAAACAAATGCGTAGTTTGATGACCCAGTGACTAAGTTTGGAATCATCAGAGTTGTAACCATTGCATCTTATGGAACTTCTGCAGAAATCATGTTCATGGATGAGCTAAAGTACTCAAAAATTATAATCATTATAGTATGAACCAGAGTAAGCCTGAAAGCTTCCAAGGGAAATGAGAGCGCTGTAGCAATTGCTGATGAAAGATGAGCGCGGAAGCAGCAGAGCTTTTATTATGCCACTTCTGGTTTATCCGGTCATGATCATATGTGGATGAAGCAGTGCTGTTTTTTCATACTGAATACATTTTAAGGTTCTGTTATAATGGTGCTGTGTGCAAACTAATAGATCACACAACATATCAAAGCATCTTTGGTGTTTTCCAGTTTTCTATGAAACCAAATTGGAAATTAAGGGTGTATGACATTATTACCATGGTCATACAAGACGCATACAGGTTTGTGTCACTTTTTCAAATTTGTCTGTATTCTTTGAAACATTTAAGATAATGTAAGTACACTGCATGTCAGCAACAATTATTGATTTTGGATATTTAGATGAAAAGATACAATTTTAATAATAAATTTAATAATAAATTTTAATATTTAAAAGTGGTATTTGCAATAAAATTATATGAAAATCGATGTGGCAAAAAAACAAGTGTACTACATTTTTGATTGTTGTTCATAATCATGACACAAGACCATGTTTTTTGAAGCAACCATGTGACTTATTTTTTTATACGTGACTTTAGGTTTCAAGCCCTTTTAACTAGACCATGTCTTAGAAATATTTGTATTAGAATTAAGTAGCCAAGCAAACCAAATATATTCAAAAAATTTACTTATAAATAGGACTTTAACCAAAGTGCTTGATATAGTTTATGCTAAGAAACAAAAATAAAGCCACTGTATAATCATCAATAATCTGCCCTGTATTCATAGTTTTATAAAACATTAACTAAAGTTGTAGCTGTTTTACCACTTTCTGGTGTTCATTTCACTTAGAAACTGCAGTGAAACATATTTATAAGCATGTTTTTTGTGTGAGCATTGTTTTTTTTTTTAGAAACATAGCCAAAGCCATATATTTCCAGTGAGCCTGGGTTGATGAAAACCACAAATTGCTTTTATTGTGTAAATGTTCAAGTGGTGGAAAGTGTTTGAACAGCAACAAAAGACCAGCTACTCTCCGCCTACAGACCTAACATGTGATTGTTATGAGACATGGTGAATAAGCACATCAAAATTAAGAATTCACTCTGCTGCACTGCACCATGCACCAACACATTGATTATGGTTCTGTAGTTGCCACCCATGTTGTGTTCATTAGATTTTTTTTGGTTTGTAGACTGTGTAACATGAGTTCAGAAGTAAAAGTCTGCAGTGATGTAGAGTGTGATTAGATAAGAGGGAAGGGTCCTAAAGAATTTGAAAAATATATGGTCATGAGATACATTTAAATGCATGTTAATACAAAGTGTGGAAACCATATGCCTTGGCTGACCATTTTATTGAGACCACTAAAAAATGCAGATTAATGCCAGGTGCAAACAGGGCCTGTCTAGGATCAAGATGATAGTGATTTATGCAGTGATTATTTAATGCTCTTTTTATAGTAGGATATACAAGCCAAAATACATTCTTGTGTCACTTGACTGTTACAAACTTCTTGGCATCATACTAGAATGTTACAGATGGTTAGTTTTTCCCCTATGTGTTGATATTCATTGTAACTATCTTTTAATGTAAATCTGGCAGATTTTTTTTTCTTGTATACTAATAAGCAAATCATGTACCAGGCAAAAAAAAAAAAAAAGATCACTTATCAAAAGATAATAAATTGCACCGCATGGAGACACGTGCTTGTGTATAAAGCAAGGATGTTAAAATATTCAAATAAAAAGACTACTGTTTTAAAAATGACATTCATCAGACTTTTCATTAATTTCACAGTTTTCACAAAATTATTAAGCAGCGGTTTTCAACATAATTAAAGTAAATGTCTCACATCATCATGTAAGAATGATTTCTGAAGAATCGTGTGATTCTGCACTGCATTTTCATTGTTTTTCGATGTAAAAGTGCAGTTGGTGGACGTGCTTGACCGATAGGTTTGCATCTTGTGTATTTTTGCAGCACCTCGGACATGATTGTCCTTTGTCTCCAAAAATCAAAACCATTAAAATAATTTTGTTAGCTCACATTGCTAGTTTTGTGGTGAACAATTCATTTATGAATGTTATTAAGAAAAAAAAAATAGTTTGCCCTTCCTACTTCTAATTGAAATCTGAAAATGCACCTTTTTCAGTTAAATTGTTAGATTACGTATATTTTAGGGATTGGGTGTGGCTAACATATTTAACCACGCCCCTCCAACTGCCAGTTTTGATAACAAACAGAAATGGTGAGCAGGAGTCTGTTACCAGAGACCTGTTAGGTTGTAATAACTCTCTTCAAACCTTTTTCTCAATGTTTCTGAATGAAACGCCTATTTTAGCTCGCGGTAGAAAAAAAATAAACAAACCCCACCCACCATTTTGTCATTTAATATTCCATTTTTCTAAAACAGAGATGCCCAAACTAGGGACCGTAGGACAAAGTTCGCCCGTGGTAACCTTTGATTTGCCCAGCCATCCCATCTGAGAATGGTTTAGAGATTGTAATTGCATACTTTATGTTCCCTTTTATTTGTTTTATTGTTAAGCTACAAAAAGCTATTTATTTTTTAATCTTATGAAAAAAATATGAATTAGGAAATTACCCATGGCAACTTTAATGTAAAATAGTTAGTTATATTCATCTTTGGCCCCTAGCTATCAATGATATTTGATTTTTGGCCCTTCATACAAAAAAGTTTGGGCACCCCTGCTCTAGGAACTGCATCCAGCTTCCAGTTCATGGGGACTTTAATAGATTTACAGCATTTACACACAGTGCTGCTCATCAATGTCAGTTTCAAAGCAGTAGACCAATCAAAAAAACAAAAAAACAAAACAAAACAAAAGTAAACGTGGGGCAAGCATCACAAGCTTCTATTTACAGTAGCTATTTGTCATGATGATTATTGTAGTTGATGGAAAAAAGCATTCTGTGTAAAGTAAGTAAGTAGGTGAGCTGAACTGATGAACTAGCACCAAATATTAACCGTAAAGACGGAATTTGCTGCAGCAGGAGAAGCTGCGGGAGTCTTTTCTTTATTTAATAAATTACTTGCGCCTCAGAAGACAAATGCCAACACGTAAGGAACACACGGTGGCATTTGAGGGTGTGAGATGTGGAGCACAGATGCTCTTGACAGTTCTAGAGGTAATTAATGATATAATAACACTAAAACTGATACAGTTAAGGCGTTGTAGAATGACCAAAACAACATTTTAGAAATTTTACAATGTAGTCAGCTGGCTGGATTGTTTATTCACACACATTTTTATCATCACATGATCTCTTATAACAAAATCACTTGACCTTTTTTAAAGCTCATACTGGAGTTTGTTCAGTAAAAGTGTTTCCATTGTAGTTTATGCGCATCTCTTTTTATCAAATAAAAAGTTTAAACTACTCAGTTATGTGCTTATGTTTTTATGCACATTTTCTAAATTCAGACGCATCTTGCTGTTTCCATCAACTGATTTTTAATGCGCATATCCAAAATGCGCATAAAAAAGTTGGATTTAAACTAAGACTAATGTCTTCAGTAAAAGAAGAAAGCAAATCACAACCAATTTTGTGACCGAGCAAGACCAGTTAAACAAGTGTGTGTGAGACAGAAAGCAATAGCATGGAAAAACACATGGTTTGAAAGTGCTTCATTCTCTAAGGGTGCAAAACACTCTCTGTCCTCAAACAGCCTTTTAGAACATGACACGCCTCATATCTGCTAGAGGGGTGAAACAGTCAAGCTCTCCTGTGAAATGAGGTGTGGGCATTCACACACACATACACACATATACACAGAGACACACACATGTCATCGGCAGCCGTAATAACTTTAAATGTGTATGACTCCCTGTGAGCAATATAGCAGTACCATTACAGTTCAGTACAAAGAGAACTGTCTGTATGTCTCCTAGAGAGAGAAAATGAAGATGATAAGGGAGCTGCAGGAGAGGAGTTTGTGGCTACATTAAGGTTTCAGAGCTGGCATGTATGGCCTCAGGCTACAGTAGCTGCTAATACTTTCATGTGAGAGCTGTACATGAGAGGAGATGAGCTTCACCTAGAGTGAGATGCAAACTCTTGAGTCCTACTTCCTGCTGAAATACTGAGCTGTGGCTGCTGGTCCGCATCCTTTTCTTTAAACATATTGTCTTTTTTGTGTGTCTGCTCTTGTTTTTAGCTTTGTTTCTTACTTAATATGCATTTAAAGTCTTATTGTTGCAAGTGTTCAACCGAGACACTTTTCATTTCCACCTGGTATTAACATACGTTCTTATGTATCCACTTGTTTTAATATAGATTCTTGACTCTTAAGTCAGAATGCGACAGACTGGAAACGAAAGCTTAATCGACATGTTTTGCATGTCTCTGCATTCCAAAGTTCAAGCTTGGTGAATTCTGACCTGCATATTATTATCACATTATTGTAGACCAATAGGAGATCAAAACCTGACCTCATTGTACTGTAATGTAAAGTGTAGAGCTCTATTTTACAACACTGTCCAACAGAATTTAGCTCAAACTGTCTCTTTGCCCAGCATTACTTTTGCAGCTCACTGCAATACACAAGTATCATTGCCATCACAACAGCATGACCCTGTTGTGCGGGTTAAAAGTGATTGGGAAAATAAGCAAATAAAATGTTTGAGGATGGAAAGGACAATTTTGATCCTAATCTTTGTGTTTTGTTACGGCAGAGCACAAATAACTTCATCATAACCATTTTCCATGAGGCCAAAACTCGCAAAATAGGTGGAACACACACAGACAAACAAGCATTTATGCAATGAAGTGAGGCGGTGTGGTGGCTCAGTGGTTAGCACAGCCAGAAGGTTGCTGGTTCAAGATCTAGCTGGGCCAATTGGCACTTCTGTGTGAAGTTTGCATGTTCTCCTGGTGTTTGCATGGGTTTCTACTGCATGCCCCGGTTTCCACCACAGACCAAAGCAACATAGGCTCATTCTAAAAACGTAGCCCTATATACATTTCTGGAGAACGCAAATTATGTAGCCAGAGCTGACCCGGGTTGAACTAAAGGCATGCGCTATGTGTGTGTGAATGAGTGTGTATGGGTTTCAGAGTTCTGGGTTGCAGTGGAAGGGCATCCGCTGCGTAAAACATATGCTGGAAAAGTTGGCTGTTCATTTTACTGTGATGACTTCTGAAATAAGCCAAAAGACAATTTATGAATGACAATAAAGAAATTGAATCAAGTGAAATTTAAACTGCATCATCCACTTGTGATTCTATTTACGAAAATGCACCGTAATATGTGTAAACGAGTCCTTAAACTGCAATATAGTTTCCAAGGCTGCTGGCTTGAAGTAATATTGAGACGCGGTTGGTCATGTCACAATATTTCTTCTAGCCAACAGCCTTGAGAAGTGTGTCACAGCAAAAAGACTACAAACCCCCAAGGCACAATAGTGGCAGCATTCCATAATGTAGTTGACACAGCATTTTGAGTCTAATGTGAAAGTAAACAAGATATTCTGTTTATTAGCTGCCACAGTTAAATAACTTCAAAACTACCTAAGTGCAGTCAATGATAAAACTATTAGGACTACCAACCCATTTGCTTATGAACAACACATTTTAGTTTGCCATTAAAAGAAGCAAAAGCAAACTGTTTTAAGACAGTAAAAATAAATGGACAGGAACAACTACAGAAGCCTCCGGAAGTTACAAATGAATGCACCCATTTTTATGTTCAAATAATGTGGTAATTACAATTTAAATTTCTTGTGAAAAGACAATCGCATAAAGCATGTCAAATTGCTTAGTAAAAAGGAAGGTTGACAATTTGGAAGACCTGATTATTCATTCATTCATTTTCTTGTCAGCTTAGTCCCTTTATTAATCCGGGGTCGCCACAGTGGAATGAATCGCCAACTTATCCAGCAAGTTTTTACGCAGCGGATGCCCTTCCAGCCGCAACCCATCTCCGGGAACATCCACACACACATTCACACACACACTTATACACTACGGACAATTTAGCTTACCCAATTCACCTGTACTGCATGTCTTTGGACTGTGGGGGAAACCGGAGCACCCGGAGGAAACCCATGCGAAGGCAGGGAGAACATGCAAACTCAACACAAAAACGCCAACTGAGCCGAGGTTCGAACCAGCGACCTTCTTGCTTTGAGGTGACAGCACTACCTACTGCACCACTGCCTCGCCCACAGACCTGATTATTGATTATTAATATATTCAGAATGTCTTTAATGAATGTCAATAAATTAGTGTTATGTTATTACAATTGGCCAGTTTTACCCAGGATTTATCTTTGCTGTGTATTGTTATGCTTGTTAGAATAATTAGTAGAGTGGTTTTAGCATGGTAGGGGTGATTTACAGTTTTAACTTAAAGAATGACCAGTCTGTCAGATGAAGAAGAGCCGGAGTCAGAGATTAACAGTAACAAAGTTTACTGAACATAGTTTGCAGTTTCATCAGCAGAAGCCAGCTTCAACACTCGCAATGAGTTTCTAGGCCGCTCTGCTTACAATCACAAATCAATTATACTTTCACATAACGTCATTAACTGCATTAAAGGCTGAGTGTTCTCTCGGCCGTCTTTATCAAAACTGTTTAAGAACTAGTATAATCTACATTTAGGCAGTTATATCGTTACTTCACAAAGTCTATCTTGAATAAAAAGTAGAATCACTTTAAAAGAATTAACCTAAAAAATAGCAAATCACTTTAGACATTTTAGATAGTATCAACTCATAGAAATAACAATAGAAACAGTTGCTTCCGGTCCTCAGCCCTTCATTTCCACTCGAGGTCTCTGTGAACTCTGACCTAGTTTGGTGAGTCCTGAAAATAGTTACAAAAAGACAGGCAAATGCACTGAACATACTTATATTAAGAATTGTGTTAACTTTATTCATTATTTAATAATCATCTTTATTAAAAATAATGAGAAACAGGATGATGAGAAAAGGATAAACGTTGATCCATGCTAAGACGGATTAGAAGGTATAAATCCGAATCCTTCAGCATACTGACTTTATGAAGAAACATTCCAGTGATTTTATGTGGACTTTTCAAAAATTCTTATTAATTACTAACGGAATAATTGTAGTAATTTGTTACAGCTAAAATTTGTAGTTTTTCACCAACCATAATTTAACTTTGGTTCTTTTAAATGTATTTTAATATAATTTTGGGGACATGCAGGCAGGTAGACTTGAGTTATCAGTTCTGTTCTCTCCCTATGAAGATATTCTTAATAAGTCCTGGACCAGGAGTGCCTGAAGACTCTTGCCAAACCTATTACACATGCTGATCTGACTTCATTCATTATTAAATCAAAATCCTCAAATTTATTGAATTCAAAATATTTATTGTGTTCAAGAAAAAAAATAATACATTCACACAAAGTAAAAATATTGTTTATATTGTTTAATATGTAGACCAATTATTATTATTATTATTATCATTATTTAATTCTTTTATTTTTACTTGGTACAATGTATTCTTTTAAATGAGATTTATGTTGAAATCGTTTGTTCCCTACTTTCAAAAAAGTGTTGTTTTATTTTGGTCCAACATGCTGTGTCTGGGTAGGCAAGGAAGACCCAAACGCAAAATAGAAAGGAAAACACAAGGTTTATTTACAAGATGGAAACAAGGCAATGCAGAAGGGCAGTAATGCAGGTTGACGGCAGTAGAACAGACTAGTGAGGGATTAACACTTACTGTAGAATTTTAGGATGATACAGAGGGGAGTGTCTTGTGCGGGTGGAAGTGGCTGGTCAGGAAAGGGGAACTTCCAAACTTCAGTCCAAGCAGTCATGGATAGCCTTGGTTTGGGACAAGGGTGGCAAACAGATGGAATGTCAAGTCAGGAGGATCCACAACCAGCTGAGGCTCATTAGCCAAGTGACACAAACAAAACAACAGGACTAGACAGTTGGGGGAACCAGAAAATCTAAAAGAAGAGTAAGCAAAAACAAACTAGAACAAAGTAAACAAGAAATATTTAAAAGATGGGAAAAAAGAAGCAAAATAAAGCAAATAAGGGACTATATAAAACTACTAAAACAAAAAGGTAGAAAAGCTGTAGAAAGAACTGAGAATTAAGAATAAAGAACTAACAAAAGACAAAGACTAGACTGGGACTGAGGATCACAAAAATGGCTAAATGAAAACTTTAAAACAAGTCTTGAACTACAAACAGGAATAAAAATTAAAATGACAAGAAACAAAATCAAAAGGGTAAATGAACTCAAGATAAAGAACTAAAAGACCTCATGAAGACTAGTCAAAAGAAACAAAACTAGATATATCTTCTATCAAGCACTAAGAAGACTAGCTAGACAAGCACACAAATAGATAGTGGAAGGGGTAAATTACCACAATATAAAGGAAGTAGCATGAGGAACAGGTCAACATAATTATACAAACAAGTACTAAACAAGGGGGCGAGGCATAGGAAAACAAGGAGGCAGGACAAGGGGAGCACATGGCCAAAAAAAACAAAGGGACAGCCATGTGCTGCTACACAAAACAAACATTGAATCATTAAACACAGACATGTAACAGGGCTGTAAAGGCTGGATTCTGACAGCAGGTTTAAAAAATATATACTTTGAGAAAAACAAATTCTTTTAGCTTTTTTTTTCTAATGGATTCATTCTTTACTCTAAAGTGATTTGAATAAAACAGGGTAAATCCATAAACCATAATTTTTCACATAATTGTTCACGATATAAAAATTAACTTAGAATAAAAGACAATAGTTTTCACTTTTTTTCTGTGTAGCTTACTGTATTATTGGAAGGTAGCTCTATTTAAAAACAACAGTCTGTGGTACGTGTGCACAGTGTGTATTTTATGTTCTTCCTATGCTTTGAATTGAACAGGTTCAAATTTACGAGGGTACAAAAGAGTTTGGATCATAAAATCTTGCCGTCAAGTTGTTTTTACGGCTCTGCTGCCGTCAGCTGTATGGTTTTAGCTTGTTTATTGCAGATAGTGGACTAATCATATCCAAATGACCAAATCATCAAAGCTTGCCTGACCAGGCAGCTTATCGAAGCCACCATTTTATGGTTGAAGACGCAGGAATTGCTCCCTGTTGGGTGTTTATGCATGTCGGCATTTTAGCCCGCGTGTGATGTAAGCAATGTTGCATAGTTATTATTCTTTCTCTGCAGTACCTCATGTGGCATCTCAAACTTTGCATTTATCCTTCACATTCTCCCGATTAGCATAAAGTTGCTAATAATTTCACACATCTAGCTGTTGTTTTATTCGTGTTGAAGCTGCAGTCTCCCAGATTTCTCTGATGTTCTCTCCTCTTTCGCATTTGTTTGCACCTTTAAGTGATAATTTTTCCCCTGCCAGCACTCTGGAAACAGATCTTTGATAATAATGAATCAAGGTTGTGTCAGCCATTAGTGAACTGGCAGTGTGCAGAATGGTATTCTTTTACAAGCACAGCCATCTGTGGATACTGCGGCATACACACATAGACGCACCTTGTGAATGGAAGAGAGTGATTTTATAAGGAATGATCTTCATGTCTTGTGCCGGAGAGCTGCCGGATCCATCATGTCTCATTCCTGTGTGTTCAATGTACGCTGTCAGAGAAAGAGCAGATAATGAACCTCAGGTAATGGAAGTGTGCATATGTGGCATGTCTGACATGTGTAATCTGGTCCTCTTTGTGTAGGCCACAGTCTACATTTGCTAAATTGAGCTGCTGAGACATCAGGAGTGCAGATGCTATATTACACCAAGGATGAGAACTATAAAGTCGCCATGCATATATTGACTTCTATATTGATATTGGCGGATAAATGCATGTCATCATTTTGAAAAAAAAATAAGGTTTTCTGCATTTGAGATTTTAAATTAAAGCAAATTTGATACTGTATTTGTTTGCATTTTTAAAAATTATTAGTAACGTGCATTTATTGGCCTGCTTAATGGTAATCAGCATCCGAAAGAATTAACAGGTATCAGTATTGGTCGAAAATCATAATATTGGTTCATCTCATACTAAAGAGTTTTAGGAGCCTTTACTTGAGTGTCCTGCAAAGTGCATGAAATATGCAGTTTTTATTCGATGTTTGTTGTAATCGCAACTTAATAATTAGGAGAAGGAGGGGCAAAGAGTAGCCCCCCCCCCCTTTTAAAAAACAGCCAATAGTGTTTTGTTTTTGTTTCAATAGTGTTTCCAGTGAGAGAAGTTGAGCTTAAGTGCATCAAATGAAACAAATGAGAAGATGGTAGGGCATGTCAGATACGAGAGAGGATTTTATGGTCGAGATTTGATGAGAAACTTAAGTATGAGGTTATTTAAAAAATTGTTAATCCATTTAGGCAAAAGTAACAAAAACTGCAAGCTTTACATGTTTATTTTTAAAATACGCAACACCTTTTTCATAGAATAATATACAAACAAAGTTGCAGTTTAAATAACTTATTTCACTAAATGCTTTTAAAAAGAGAGGGCTTGTAGATTTTTTTTTATCAATTGTTTGCTAATGTATGATTGATGTTAACTGTCAATAGTTTTTTGTTTGTTGTTTGTTAGACCCATGTGAAATGTACAGTGTGTACTACCTAATCCTAACCAGGACACTCTTGTAAAAGAGATTTTTAATCACAATGTAACTTTCCTGGTAAAATAAAGGTTATAATAATAATAATAATAATAATAATAATAATAATAATGATAATAATAATAATAACAAATATCAGTTTTATACTTTCTAAACACCAATTTTGTCACTGTTCTGGAGGAAACTAGCTAATAGATATCCTTAAAATATCTAAAGAGATATATCAAAAGACTGGAGATTTGTCTCCATGTAAACTACTCAAAAGTATTATGTGAAAAAGTCATTATGCACTTTCCCCTCAACGTTTTATTTGTTCATTGTAGGCAAGTGCTTGACAATCAAAAAACTTGTCGTGGGTTCACATGCACATGAGAGAGAGAGAGTGACCGTGGTGAAAGCAAATGCTGAATCAACTTTTTAAAATGCTAAATCATTATCGGAGTTACTTTTGCATGCTGGAGGAAGGTTGACCCCATGGCTGTAGTATTTCTTTTAGACAGGTAATTTTATGTTTTCTAACTATTTTAGTCACGCAAAGCTGATGTAGATTTAGTTGTTTTATGAATGGGTTATATGCATGGAAGTGTTGTTCAGCCACTGAAATCTTTCTTTGAAAGATTGATTAACTGTTTTCAATTTCATAAAGGACCTTTTACAGCATTGATAATGTAGATTTTTATGTAGTTTAATAAAAAAAAAAACATAAGTAAATAGCACTGTTTCACCTAGTCTGCTTTACTGAGGTGAAGTTGGTTTTATATTCACATCACATTGGTTCATTTTTGAACAATGACAATTTCTGACATGGTTTCTGTATTGTTTACCTACTTTGAATTTTCGGTCTGAAGCATGGACGTATGGCTTAATAAGTGTAATTACTGCACCTCGCTGGCCAAGCACCATAGTGGCTTAAGGACAAAGCGAGTGAGAGAGTGAGACCAGCAATCCTTCATTGCATGAATTATTGCACATTATGACTAGTTTTGCATGCTACACAACTAACAACGTGCTAGATACAATACAGTTTTTCATTGGGAATTGTAGTATTATGAAGTACTATAAAGTTTTTTTAATGGCGAATGACATGATCTAGTGGGTTGTCTACTGTCATCTTTATGGTGCGTGTTCGGAATTTCAGGAGGCATAGCTTTGCACGACTGTGTTTTCAAAGCTATTATGCTACCAGTTATCATTTTGGCAGATCACCTACTGCACCTTTAACATTCTACAATTAAAACAAAATAAGTTCACAGCATTGTGATAATTACAGAAATGAAATCAGTTTCAGAGCAATTTTTACAGGTAATTACAGTAATATGTGTGTTTAATATTAAAGCAAATATCATTGATTGATCCTATTGGAAACACAAATAATAATACATTAAAACTTTAGTTAAAGGACCAATTTTTACTTTTAACTAGTGGCTTATTACATACTTGATATTAAGATATTGTCTGTTAAAGTACATATTCTGCATGATCTTACTCTACATGGTTGCTTTTGCTTTAAATGTGTAATGTTCTCTAAATCCAAAACAAGCTTACTGCCTCAAACTTGAATTTAAATCAGTAAGCAGCGTAACTGTAATTGTATTATAATTCAGCTTTATGTTCTTGTCGTTCCCGCATGGTGACAAATATGTATCTTATACTGAAAGATGGCTTGTGAATTTATAATATCTTGTGAGTTATAAAGAAAAATGTCTTCGAGTCTCTTTTAAACGTCTGATATACGACAGTACCATAGCAGGACGTGCTTTCACCTTAACTCTCTTTGCTTTTTCTTACATGTGGAATAAAATACAATAAAAAACCCTGACAATGATAGAGAGTTGAGGAGTAACAGCATCATGTGTGTGTTGCCTGGTGCCTGCAGGAACATTGAAGGCTTTATGTGGCGTGGAAGAAGAGAGCACAGAACTCTAACAGATCTGCAGACTGTGAAAAGATGCATCTCTTCGTGCTGTCATCTCAGGTTTATACCGCATTAAAAAAAATGATAGCTCTCATAATACCAACTTTATATTGCGTGCCATCATTTTCTGCAGAATCAGACGTCTTTGAATCACTCGTGATGTGCTTGTAGAAAACATTTGACATATTAAACAATCCTGCTCAGTTTAAGATCTGCAAGCTGCTCTAGTGTGACCTCGGAAAGCTCTTCTTACACATTAGCACAAACAAACATCTGTCAGAAAACTTCTTCTCTGATTATGATTTAATTAAAATCCTGCGAAAGAGCCCGGAGAGATTAGAAAGGAGGGAGAGAGGCAGACAGAGGAAGAGAGCGAGTCTAATAAAGGGGTATAAAGAGCAGCTGAGTGTGCAGATTGAGCCCTGGGCACAGCAGTGGTCAGCCGGTCGCTGGCAGCCTCCGTCTGGCCGATCTGGAGTGCTGGAGAACAGGTCTCTGCCTGCAGCTGCACCCTCACTCATCTGCTCATTAAAACGGCTGCTCATAATTGAGGCCTGTTTAAAGTGGTCAGACTAAAGGGGCGTCATACTGATTTGCAGTAGTGAATCGGAAGTCCTTCATTTGCTGTGGGATTTGCTGTGAATGTTGCAGATGCAATGTGGCCACATTAACAAAGTTTAGGAAAATGAAAGAGTGCAGAGAATATGGTACCCATGTCTTATAAAAGGCCATGTCTTAATTGTCATGTTATGCATTTTAGAAGTGAAAAGAAGCAGATTAATATTAAACGAGATGCACCCGAGAAGGTAGCTCTCGAGAATTACCCCTGCTTGATAATGTGGGAGGTAGATTATGAATGCTATGGAGTGTCTATGCTGTCAATTTAATTTTGTCAATTTACTTATGTTACATGTTTTTGGGCTGTGGGAGGAAACCGGAGAGCCTGAGGAAAACCCATGCAAACACGGGGAGAAAATGCAAACTCTGCATTTCTTTGAAATGGCTCTCAAAAAAAAATAATTTCTCCAAAACTCTTTGCTAAGCTTATGCTTACATTACATATTTGGAATAACTAATAAAATAAAACAACAACTGTCTCATAAGTTATGTTTCTAAATGTTTGAATCAAACAAAATCAGCATTTTTTCAGATTGCCCGAGCTAATTCGCATGCGCCCATGAAAAAAACGAGATAATGATATCAACCTCATTTATGGCCGTGTTACACATTATCATGGGTCAACCAGAGAAACGTCAGTCTATAGCCATCGATGATTGGCTCCTGTACTAGTAGGCGGGTATTAATTTGCCATATTGACCATTACAGTTTTCCCCATTCAAAACTATACAAGTGACATGTCTTATGTATTCTATAGTCTTAGCTTAAACACTGCTGATTGGCCAATGTGTTCACATGCTCAACAGAGGTGTCTGTGATTGGCTGTGATGTTCATCACTTCACCAATCTTTATCTCTGTTCACAGAGTACAAACACAGATAAAGGGACACTAAAGTATTTCAAAGCAGTGTCGATCAGCTGTTCTATCTGAGCTGAGATACGAGCCATCCACTAATAAATCCAGGATTTGTGTATCTATGTGAATCACAGAGATTTTTGTTAACCATAACAGAAGTCTCACAAAACTCATCAAGACTTCATGTATTTGATCAGAAATACTATAAAAACAACATTATCATCTAATATTACAATTTCAAAGAACTTTAACATCTTTTAAATGTAATTTATTCTTGTGATGGCAAATCTGACTTTTAAACAGCAAAACTAAAAGTCATTACAAACTGAATCAATTAGGGTTAAAAGAACTGTCAGAAACCCATTGATCACTGCATTAAACATTCGGTCATAGATTTAATATTTGTTTGCTTACATTTAAACAGCAACTTTTTAAGGCAAAATATACACAGTAGGACGATAAAAATAAACAGAAAATTACATTCTACTAGAGATGTCACAGTTGTATGCCTTTGATGTTTACAGATAAAAGTGAGCTGATTATGGTAATAAATGGGGTTATTAATAAAACAGGCTTACAGTGCTCTAACGAGCTTGTTTTGTGTGTAATTGGTCAGCATCATGCTCAGTTTAATTAGTCTCTGAGCTCTCATTGACGGGAAGCAGGTTGCGTTTGAAGCGTTGGCATCATCAATAGTATCCGGGAGTGGAATGGGCGTAACACTCACTGCCCCTATTTACTGGACGGTTTAGTCAAAATTACCAGTCAGTTTTCAAGTGTTTAAATTTTAAAGTCTCATAAAGTGGCCGACATGAAGGCCACGCAGCATTTTGATTTAATAATGAATGAAGGCAATCAGATCAGCATGTGTAATGGGTTTGGCGAGAGTCTCCAGGCGCTCCTGGTCCAGGACTTATTAAGAACATCCTCATAGGGAGAGAACAGAACTGATAACTCAGGATACCTGCCTGTGTGCCTCCAAGCTCTAAACTAGACACCGAGGGAATTAATCCTAGACCTCTGAACGCACCTTATTGCTCATGCCCAAGCAAAATCTCCTTTTTTTCTTCTTCTTTTGTTAAAGATAGTGTTGCTAATGAACTCAGACCTAACCAGTAATGAAGTGGTAATTGCATTTACATTTAAGCCAAATGCTTTCTTGCCATAGCAACCACGTCAGCTAAAAAAGCATTTGTTTAAATCCAGATTGCAAATAAGAAGTGATGTTGATCAATAACATTAATATTTAATTTAATGCTAAATCAAAAATAGTTTAATGTGATTCCACATAGCTATTTACGCCCATATGTATATATATTTTACTCTTAAAGTACTGGCAGACACTTTTTGCTGAAATTTAATCTGCATTAGCTCATGACACAAGTCACATTAAACTAGAGATAAACTGTATGTTATGTGTTGGTGAAATCTCTGCTTTAAATGTTATGGCAACCAGGTTTTTATCTCTTTAGCTTCCCTGTCTCTCTTATTTCAAGAAGCGATCAGTGTGCTGTCAGTTATATGGATATGAGTGTCAGCAGACTGAAAGCAGTGATTACGTCTGATTAGAATGACAGATAGATATGATAATGATGACATTTAGTCTTCACTTAATATTTTATTCAGCCTTTCATCTCTTCCCATCTTTCTTCTCATTTCTTCTGTTTTAAGACCGTGCACCTCAGTCAGGGATCAGTCAGATTTACAAAAGTCAATCATTGCTTGCAGACACAGAATTCTCAGTAAGCACTAATTTCATTGCAAAATGTAGGCCACTACAACACTATATATATATATATATATATATATATATATATATATATATATATATATATATATATATATATATATATAATGGCAAACATGCCAAAGATTAAAAGACAGACTGTCAGTTTATAAAGTGATTAGCTAGTTCCCCACAAAAGTCATCACACTGATTTGCCTGTCATCTCTTAACTTTAATTAAAGATGTTAACTTCTCTATTATGCCCTATAAGAAACAGCTAAACAAATAAATAAATAAATAAAAATCAAACTGTTTATTCGCTAAACAACAGAAAGCTTTTCTATGTAATAGGGATTTCTCTGTGATCTATGCTTCTAATAACACTCCACTAATTACAGTACACCCTTTTTTACCCTGAAATTTTACTAATGTGACCACACATTTATGTTGGCCTATAAAAGCTTAGGCTCGAATAATTATCCACAGTCTCAGAAATAAAGGTGCAGGAGCCGTCACTGGGGCAGTACCTTTTTAAAGATACATATTTGTGGACTATACCTACATAGTCCACAGTACCTAAAAGGTGCATACTGTATTTGTACCCAAATATACCTAAAAAGTACCTTTGAGGTACCACTATGGACGATTCAGGTACAAATATGTACACTGTAAAACCCAATAAGTTAGGGCAACTCAAACCATTTGAGGAAACCGATTGCTACAAACAATTTGAGTTATAAACTAATCTACATGAGTACTGTGAACTCACTCCATTTAAACTGAAGTAATGAGGTATTTAATTAACTCCTTACCTTCAGCAATGAGTTCAAAACTCTTTTCAAGTGAGTAGAATTAGCTTTCAGTAAATTTTGAGTTAACATCACTCATTCTATTTGATAAAGTTGACAGTTTTTTTTACAGTGTTTTACATAGTACCTTTTGTAAAGGTACTGCCCCAGTGACAGCGACCATACTTTTATTTCTGAGAGTGCAGGGATTACTTTTCTCTTTCACTTATTCTTGCTAGCTTCTTTGATCGGTTTAGATAAGTTTCAACAATGAAAAGAGATAAAGATACGCTTTTTGTGAAGTTATGTAATTGAATATCCCTCCATGCCAGGAATTACTAATACATGGTAAACAAAACATTCATCATTTAAATAGCCGTCTCAGTTATGCTGGTTGTTTTTATTATTTGTATTTTGACAAAGTGCCAAGCGCATTTATAGAAACAAATATCGCATATGACTGGATCCGTCATCTAGCATGCTCGGTCACATGCCTCCCCGAAAAGTCTTTACTGTGAATACTGTAAACATTTATGCATACAAAGAAGAAGAGAAAATTGCCTCCAATTCAATATGTTCTCCAATTATCATGTGTAATAGGCTGTGAAATCCTCATATCTACGCAGCCGGTTGGAAAGGCAACAGAAATGGCCTGAACACTTAGCCTAGATTCTCTGCCCTCGGCGTGCTAATGACAGACAGCCCTGTCTCCACCGCACACAGAGAGAATATCTGCCATATTTCATTCAAAGGCCTCACAAGAATCCTCATATTTTCTCATTAACTCACTCCTTTTCCATTTCTGCCAATCTTTCCCTAAGCCCAAAAGTGATTAGCAAAGCCCAAAAGTGAATTCCACTTCCGCGTCTCCCAACACTCTCCTTTTTCTCTTCATCTTCCTCTTGAATGCAGACAGAGTCTGCCGTGTTTTGAATTGCTAGAAGAAAGAAAGTTTGAGGTTTGGTTTTACCATGTCATTGCTAACTACATTTTAAACTCATTCAGCGCACCATTTAGTTGGAGAAACCACATTTAGGGTGACAGGAGATGATGGAGAGAAAAAAGGAACGAGGCTGAGGAATGTTTTAAGCCATATTTAAATTGACATTGCCGATATGAGTGCTGGTTTGAGTGCCTGATCCTGGCGTAGGTAATATAGGCAGTTGCCTTCGGCATCAGTGTTCCTCACACAGCTCTCAAAAGTGCACTTCACTTCTCTATCACTCATCCACAGCACTTTCATTCCTGCTCTCTCTTCCACCTGCCTCTCTCATTGAAAGTGGATTTACTGAAAAAGGATATTCCCCTGAACTTTTGAAGACTTTTTTTAAATTGAAACTAATAAAATAAATTGATAAACACATTAATTATTAGTTAATCATATTATTTAGTGACTCGTTCTTACTTTCACTTTTTTAAATTAACATTTTAAATATGAAATTTATGTTTTGTAAATGTTTTGGTTTTGTGTGTGTTTTGGTTTTGAGTTGCTCATGACTGTATATGTAACTACAAGGGAGTTGGATGACAACAGAGTGAGGATTTTGCTTCAGAATGTAACAGGGTATGCACCAACAAGAAAAAACAGCAGCGTTTGTGTCTGTGTGTATGTGTGTGTGTGTGTGTGTGTGTGTGTGCGCTGTATATATGGTCCATGTAATTATTCTTTGAGCAGCTCCCAGCTGTGTGCGTAAGTAATCAAAGGAGAACCGGAACAGGTGTGTGTGTGTGTGGTGCATGACAGGATTTGTAGTTCCTGTAATGACAGGATTGTAGTCCGGGTGAATGTTCTCCAGCGATCTATGAGGGTTAGATCGCTGTTGATCATGACAGAATATGTTTGTATTTAGCTTTGTATTTGAATTTATGTTTTATTTTGTTTTGTTTGTTGTCTTTTTTTATTTTGGTCTGCTTTGCTTCGCTCTGTTTTGTTTTTTATTTTATTCCTTTGTTTTGTTCAGTTCTGTTTTATTTTGTGTATGCAGTACATTGCTAACAGTGTTTTTTATTCTGTTCCATTTAGTTTTTGTTTGTTTTATTTTTGTTCTGTTTTTCTCTGTTCTGTTGTTTTGTTTAGTTTTGTTTTGTTGTGTTCTGTTCTATTTTTGTTTTTGTGTTTGCAATTATGTAGTTGTGTATTTGTAATGTGGTAAACAGACTCGGCCCAGATGTGTGTGTGTGTGTGTGTGTGTGTGTGAGTGTGTATGTGTGTGTGTGCGTAGTATTTAAGGTCCATGTGTGGACACTTTAAATACTAGTATTTAAAAGCTGTGTGTGTACTCATCACCGGAACTTGAATCAGGTGTGTGTGAGCAGAGTGCATGGATGGAGTTGTAGTCCATAATGTGGTGGATTTGTAGTACTCCAGCGAACTGCGTGTTTCCCAGCGATCTGTTTTAATCGGTTTGTTATTTAATTTTTTTGTTTTCCTTTTTGTTGTGTTTATGGCTTTTTTATATATATATATATATATATTTAATATGCTGGTAACTGTGTTGTTTGTTTTCTGTTTTATTTTTTTATGTAGTTTTTGTTTTGTGTTTGCTTTTTTTTGTTTCTTTTCTGCTTGTTTTTTGTTTTAATTCAGTTCTGTTTTCTTTTCGTTCATGTCTTTTTATAATATGGGGTTCCTCATATCATATCTGATTTAGAACCTTACGTAAGTTATGACCTTTACTGACCATTTTAATTTGTTGAAGTGCATATATATTATTAACCACTAGACCTACCTCAGTATGTAATATACCTATCTTTTTATACAGTCTCTGTATGTGTGCATTCCCTCCTGCTGAATGCATTTAGTCCCTGATGAAATGAGAGGAAAAAATACACCTTTAGAAGCAGAATGATAAATAAGTATGTCTATTTCCATGTATTGTGAGTGTGTGTTGTGGAGTCCTGTTGGCTCAAGCTGTTTGCGCCCGCAGCTTTTTCAATAAACCCGTCAGAGACAAGCTCGTCTCCTTCCGCTGGCCGCTCACTGAGTTTCCTGACAATACCTGTCATCTCCGTCTGAAGCTCCAGCCTGGCATTACAGCCCTTCATACCCTGCAGCTCTTCACCACCGCTGACACTACAGCACTCTCTTCACATTAGCTTAAGTACATGAAGATGTGTGTTTGTGTTGTGATGGAAAGCCAGGGTTGAGTCATGCAGCATTATTGTTATCCTGACCAACTGTATGATATGCACATCATCAAAAGGAGGTTGGCTTTTTTTTTTTTTTTACCTCAGGTGACTGGAGCAGCAGGAAAAGATGACTGTCTCCTGTGATATAATTTTCTTGTTTGTTTAGTCATGTCGCACGTAATATTGGTTCATTAATGTTAAGAGAGTGGAATTCTTCAGATATAATATAATATAATATAATATAATATAATATAATATAATATAATATAATATAATATGATATAATATAATATAATATAATATAATATAATATAATATAATATAATATAATATAATATAATATAATATAATATAATATAATATAATATAATATGAGGACTCAGGAAGATTCATTTTCTTAAAGCAAGGGAACAATACAGAAGAAACACAAGAGGTTCCATTCTGGTTGCTCAAAGCAAAGGGTAGTTCTTCAAGGCCAGTTTATAGACCTTTTTCTTGGGTGCTGCATGAAGGGCGCCATAGCGATCAGCGTTTTTTGTTAGAATGTTTAGAACTTTCGTTTACAGTGTTTACAACCGGTAATTTGCTCTCCAAAAATGGGTTTTGTTAGCATTTTGAGTGGATTATGGAGTGTTTTTGTGACACACAACTTTGAAAGGTGTGTTTTAAAGTCGTTATAATCTGTCAGATGTGGTTCAAGCGCACGAGAAAAACTTTCTCCTAGTTCACGTGTCTGCCGTCCGAAATACAGTGTTTGTGTGTGTGTGTCTCTCTGTGTGTGTGTGTGTGTGTGTGTGTGTTTCCCTGGCCTGTCAGCTGTTAACTCAGCGGCTCTTCAACACACGCACACACACACACACACACACACACATGCAATACTTCACTGCATCATAGAGCAAACCATTCATGGCATGGTACTTAACAGGTATGTAAGTGATGCAATTTACAAAAATGACCAATAAAAGTCTGTTACTCATACTCTGCTGGCTGATTTGCATGTTGGTTCTATGCGTGAGCCGTTTATGTTTCATTTAGTGCATTGTGTTTACCATGGTTTGTGTATTTATGTCATTTCAAAATGTCACTTTATTTTCACTTTGTCACAGTTATTAAATCAGTGGGTTAGTGGGACAGTACAGGCTATGCGTGTGTGTCAAACATTTTGGTGAATTACATTTGTTTGGGCTGGTTATATGCTTTAAAGAAAGAGAAAATATTGATTTAGTGATGACAAGGCTTTATTTAAACGGCACTCTGACAATGAGGGGAAAATGCCTCACAGCAGTTGTTTTCCATCCTTTTAGATTGCATTTTTTTAAAAATCAGTCAAGGAGGTGGGGCTGATCCACAACAGTATTAGTTCAAAGATGATAAAAGCAGGTAGAACAGATCAAAACTATCATTTCAAAGCTGTCCAAATGTGACTGTTTAAACGCATTAGTTGCTGACCGGAAGATCTTAGCATTCTCCTTGTGCATACATGCAAAGCATAATGGGTAATTTAGTGTTTTAAGAAAACGGTCTATACACAGGCACACAAACAGATGATGATGCATTGTCTTTAATCATCATTGGTCTAAACAGTTTGTTTGGTAGAATCCTATCCTTTCAAATAATTTTTAGCACAATATTCCTGCAGCTGGCACATTCCAGCTATTCAACTGATTAAAAACTACAGTTGAGCTTGTGATTACATCAAGAAGCACACACATTTAACATTAACTTTGGGTTCCTTTAAAAGTATACACATAAAAAGAATATAAATATAATATATGGAAATGAACAAAAATTTAAATGAAATGAATAATTATTACTTTTCATGATAATGTTTATAAATGATTTACATTAAAATATTCATCATTTGTTTCTTGATTGAGTTGCATCATGATCAAGAGGGATTTTATCCTATAGGACTTTATATATGATTATATAATCATATATTCATGTGGTGTATTCATAAATCTTGACAGCCCTGCCTGTGCCACATGTTCCCCTGTGTGTCAGCTAGTGACAACCATCTCAGAAAAAAAGAAAAGAAAGATTTTCGAATAAGCCTGAAAATGTTTGCTCCCTCTCCTCTTCTCATGCTAGTAAAAGCACTCCTCTGTCTTACAGCAGGAATGTAGGAAAAAATAGATGTCAAGTTATTTTCCTCCCTCTGAAATACAATGACATATTTCACTTGCACAGGTCACACAGACTCTCTCACAGTGTTTACTTCCTCTCTCACACTAAAAAGCATAAAAAGTCTGTCCGGCTTGAAATCTGTGAGGAACAGGTCTATGTTGTGTACAGTACCATCTCAGTGGTCTTCAGAAAGTCCTTTGAGTGTCCTTGAGCTCTTCCTGTCTTCCAGTTCCTGTGATGGTCTAAAATCAAGTGGCCTGATTTGGTAGTTCATCTTCATCATAGACATCACGGGTTGGCCATTTCCCCCTACAGGTGTTTTTGTGGGAGAAATGTGCTGCTGGCGCTCACTTCAAGCCTTATGTCTCATCTCGGTGCCAGAGAGCGGTTAGTTTCGGCTCTGCCTCATCCGTTCCACTGCAGCTCAAAATGCACCTGTCTGTCTGTCTGCTCAATCTGTCAGGCATTAAGAGCTTTCAACAGCCTTGCTCATGGCCAGTTACAGTTTTAATGGCTTCCAAAAGGATCATAATTGCAACCATTCGACAGAAACTCTTTCAGCGAGACCAGCACTTTTCATGTTTCACTGACTCCCAGATTTGACTCTCTGACTGCACCTGTAGTTTCACCGCTCACTTATTTGCTACTGTGTCGTCATGAGGGCTGCTATGAGTTAACCCTGATTTGTCTTACTAACCTGTTATGACCAGGCTCACTCTCTCTAAAGCTAACTTTGTATTTACTTGTGGCTTTTGAAATGAGAGCAGATGAAGTCATTTGTAAATAGTGAAGATTGAGGTTTAGTTTCTGCACTGTAAAAAATTTATATGATGTATATTAAGGATATGTTTTTTTATGTTGCCTTACTTTGATAGAAGAGAATAACTATTTAAATTCTTAATATTTAAATTATGTTAAATTTAATTTGATGTTTTAATATCATGTATAGTTGAAGTCAGAATTATAAGCCCTCATGAATTATTAGCCTTCCTGTATATTTTTAAAAACTGCTTTTATTCTAGTCTAAATAAAACAAACAATATTATCGTAAATACTGTGAAAAAAATCTTTGCTCTGTTAAACATAATTTGGGAAATATTTTGTAAAGGTCCATCTATTAGTCCAATGACGGAACTAACAGCATGGGTGAAGGTTAAAGGCAATGAAAGACTTTTTTTTAGCACATCTGAAAATAAATATTTTAATTTGTTAAAATTTATTTTATTTTGTTTCCAATTCCAAATTCCATTTGACTCCAATTTATAATCATTTAAGTTTAGATTCATCCAATTCAAGCTGATCGCCTTGTGATTTGATCTAATTTAGATTGATTAACCTAATAAATAGTTTACCCGAAGTCGCTTAGATACAGCATGCTGGCCAGTTACATTTGCTCAGACACATCCTCGCCTGGTTCTTAGATGGAGGATAACTAATTTCCTTTAAGTAATATTAGGCAGCCTTATGCTTTCTCATACATAAAGAAACTTTGATTTAGCCACTAGATTATATCATACTAAGTCAGTGATTGTCAGAAATCAACAGGTCTCTAATGCAGTCCCTATGCTCCATCCATTAAGTCCGAGTGCATGAGCAATCCCAGTCATAGGTTGCAGAAACATCAGCCTAAACAATCTACTAGTTTCAGGAGATATTAGAGTTAAACAAGAATTTTACATTTATCTGTCAGGCAAAGATTTTCCATTCCACTTCACATAATTAAACAAAATAAGCCAATTCAGAAATGTACAACATCAATTACCCAAAGATACATTTAAGAGTTAGAGATTAATACCTAATCATGTAGAAGTACGCTGCAGCATATAAGTCTTGGTGCAGAGCTCAGAGACTCACACACTGCAACTGGATATCCTGGATACAGGATCTCACAGACACCTTTGCACCTTTCCCTTAAATACTCAAATCGCAACAAAAGACAATAAAGACTTCACAAAGACTCTTGTCCAGTCATTTTCCTAGAGTGGAGCATCTGTCAAAGATCTTAACAAAGCCAAAACCCAAATTAACATATACAAGAGAAATATTAAAGTGTAATTAAGACTACTTTACCAATCTCACAGAGACATTTAAAAGACACCTAACATAAATATATAGCCTCAAGATACGCCGTGATAAAAACTTAGACATCCTGTGTGATATGTGAGTGATCTGCTGTGATGGAGAAGGAAAAGTCAAGGGCAAAGAGGGTGGCTCAGGGTGGGTGACTGGGACAGTTGAACAACTGGTTTCCTAGCTGATCATCTTCTCAGATTAGACTATTGTTTAAGTGCCTGACAATTCTTTTGGTCGTGTTGCAAGGAATTCCATAACAGGTCTCAGGATTTATATATTATGGAGAGACTCAGCCATCCTTACAATTAAAAAAAAAAAAATCACAGGAGGGCTAACAATTTTTGCTTCAACTGTAAATTGACATAACCACAAAAGTTAATTTGCTTTTAATAAAATTTCTTAATTATGTTAGTTTAGTTACGTTTTAGTTTGAATCACAGGAGTGATGATAAATATGTTAAATCATACTATGCAATGGAATGCAGGGATGGAAATTATGCCCCAAAACGATGAAAACATGAGCCGGGAAAAAAATTCAGTTCACTGGTTTCACTCTCCCTCTAGCCGTTACTGCACAGAGTGAAGTTACTTTTACACTGGATGCGGAAAGCACAGTGCTATGAAACCCATTCATTTCATTGTGCCATGCAAAGGGTGGTTTGTTCCTGCATCAAACAAAGGACAAGAGCAGTACAGTCAATGTTCAAAATGGCTCAGTATTCTGCTCAGTAGATATTCCATTCATGAACTTGTAAACTTTTTAATGAACTGCACATGCTCCCTGGAACTGGAAAGTATGCTCAAATAATGCGCTGAGAGGACATTTTCATGTAATATATGCATTCTTGTAGTTTGAAATAACGCTACTGTGGTGTCAATGCTGGTAAAATGCCTCTCGACTCTACTAATAAAATGTGTTTTTTTTTTTTTTTTTTTAAATCAGTGTTGTTTAAGTTGTCAAGTTCAATTCTGAAAGTCTTACAAAATTATATTATTAAATAAACTAGACCATTTTGAGGGACGTAAACAATAACAATGGCCCTTAAGTACAGTTGAAGTCAGAATTATTAGCCCCCCTGAATTATTAGCCCCTTATTTATTTTTTTTCCCAATTTCTGTTTAACGGAGAGAAGATTTTTTTCAACACATTTCTAAACATAATAGTTTAATAACTCATTTCTTATAACTGATTTATTTTATTTTTGCCATGACGACAATAAACAATATTTTACTAGATAATTTTCAAGACACATCTATACAGCTTGAAGAGACATTTAAAGGCTTAACTAGGTTAATTAGGTTAACTAGGCAGGTTAGGGTAATTAGGCAAGTTATTGTATAATGATGATTTGTTCTGTACACTATCGAAAAAAAAATCTAGCTTAAAGGGGTTGATAATATTGACTTTAAAATGGCTTTTGAAAAATGTAAAACTGCTAGCCAAAATAAAACAAATGAGACTTCCGAGACCTTCTTCTCCAGAAGAACAAAAATATTATCAGACATACTGTGTAATGGTAGGGGGTTGGGGGGGGGGGGGGGGGAGTAATACTTATACTTTTAAAATAGTTTGACAACGAGCAAGATGTGTTCATGGGCCAATGACATCGCCACATTGACATGGTCTATAGCAAATAATCATTACAAACCATTTTCATATTTGGGTTTTAGCCAAGTGCATCCAGATTTTTTGGCTTTTATTCAGAATTTTTAGTATGATGCAGTCTTAAAATACAGTCCCAATTCCTCTAAGTGTGACCAACACTAACAAATAAAATTAGTGAGTAGTTACTATATATTTTTGGTGATATTGTCAAATGTTATTTTGCATTATAAACTCAAAATGGAATTTTCCTTGAGCCATTTTGCTCGCTGTGGTTTATGCATGTCAGAGATGCAGCATGTGTGATGCTCCTCATATTTCTTTGTTTCTGCACTGGTGACAAATCATTTGTCTTCCCTTTAACATCTCCGGCAGCTCTGAATCAATATGTTACACAAATAGTTTGACAGACGTGAGAGCTATCAAAATCCTTTTAAAGGACAAGCGCTCACACACCAGGAGCAAGCACAATTCACAATTCAAGAATTGGCTGGCTTGCTCTTCACAAATAGGAATTTGAATGAAATTTGCCACACCCCACAGGATATTGAAATGGAAAATGAGTGACAGGAAGTGGAATTTATTGGATTAGTGAACACAAGCTGTGTGAATGCTGTAATGTTTTAATATGGGCTGTGAAATGAAAACCGCAATTGTGTGTGTTGTGAAATAGGCATGAAGGTTGTTGTTAGGGGGGATGTAGAAACAGTATATGGCCTTCAGTGCCTTTATTGCTTTTAAACGTTTGTCAGACATACTGTATAAAAAGAAAACATGCAGTGTTGATCTTTTTTATTATATATTAATTATTTATATTCATTTTATTAAGCACCTTTGCTTGGATATGCTATACAGTGGCTGTGTGAGAGTAAGTTAAGGAAGTGTGTTAAAGTGTTTTAAACTATGACGTGTATCACTTGATTTTTAAAAAGTAAAGGTAAAGTTTGTCTTTCAATATTTTATCATAAAAAAATATTGATTTTATAGTTAATTAGACTTTGGTAAGGTACTATTTTGTGCCCAATTTTTGATTGTAGTATTTTTTTTTAACCCTAACCCCGATGACTAAAAACATTTTAAGTTTTTAAGTTATTTATTTATTTATTTATTTATTTTTAAATATTATTATTAAGAAAGCATACAGGCTGAAAAGTCAATATAATCACATATATCAATTCAACCACCCCACCCCCTTCCCCTGCAATCTCTTTAAACAGTGGTATCCAATGAATAGAAGTTAACAGAATAATATAATTAAAAAGTACAGTATCAAGAATGAGATCAATAGAGTGCAATTATTCAAAATAATCATTCTGGATCCTAATCATTGCTTTTTGCAACAAACATGGACATTTTGTCAGCAGTGGACGTCCAAATCTTTGATGTACACATATGTAACCAACTCCAAACATTTTAAAAAACAAAACACATTGGTGTTTTAATTATTAAATAATTAACAGGATAATAGGCAAAAATACATCTTTGTAATTGATTTAAAAACCCAGACTGTTTGCAAGAAAAAAGGATACAGGAAGTGTTTTGTGTCTCTTTTTTTTCTCTGTATAGGAGTGTGAATTTTATCAAGGTGGTTCAGCACATTTGGTTATAACGAGCACACATGCTGCCACTGAATTCACAACAACTAATAATACCCATTGAATCTCACAACCCGCAATATCCCTTCAACCTTTCACAACATTACTTGGAGATCTGCACACATATATGTGTTTTTATCATGTACGGGGTGGGCCATTAAATGGATAACCTTAATAAAATGGGAATGGTTGCTGATATTAACGTCCTGTTTGTGGCACATTAGTATATGTGAGGGGGCAAACTTTTTAAGATGGGTGGTGACCATGGTGGCCATTTTGAAGTTGGCCATCTTGGACCAACTTTTGTTTTTTTAATAGGAAGAGGATCATTTCACACACCATCTTATTTGAATTTGACAAGAAAAACAATGGTTTGCTCGGTTTTAACGTAACTTTGTTCTTTCATTAGTTATTTACAAGTTTCTGACCACTTATAAAATGTGTTCAATGTGCTGCCCATTGTGTTGGATTGTCAATGCAACCCTCTTCTCCCACTCTTCACACACTGATAGTAACACCGCTGGAAAAATGCCAGCAAAGGCTTCCAGTATCCATAGTTTCAGGTGTTGCACATCTTGTATCTTCACACCATGGACAAAAAATATAGTGGGGCCGTTCTTCATCAATGGAATCCTCAAGGCCACTGGATATTTGACATGGGTACATGATGATGTGTTTCCTTCTTTATGCACTGAAGCTGGCATGTTCCCTGAGTTTTACCAGCAAGATGATGCACCATCACATTATGGGTGTCAGGTTCGAGCATTCCTAAATGAACGAATAAATGAATGTTTCCTTAAAAGTGGATTGGTCATCGTGGGGCAGTTGAATGGCCCCCAAGTCTCCCGGTCTGACCCCCTTAGACTTTTATCTTTGGGGTCATCTGAAGACAATTGTCTATGGTGTGAAGATACAAGATGTGCAGCACCTAAAACTACGGATACTGGAAGCCTGTGCTGGCATTTCTCCTGCGGTGTTGCTATCAGTGGGTGAAGAGTGGGAGAAGAGGGTTGCATTGACAAGGTAACACAGCACATTGAACACATTTTATAAGTGGTCAGAAACTTGTAAATAACTCATGAAAGAACAAAGTTACGTTAAAATCAAGTGCACCATTGTTTTTCTTGTGAATTTCTCAATAAGTTTGATGTGTTGAATGATCCTCTTCCTATTGAAAAAACAAAAGTTGGATCCAAGATGGCCGACTTCAAAATGGCCACCATAAGCCCCTTTCACACATACAGACCTTTCCGGAAAATTGCCGGCAATTTTCCGGAAAGGTGTGTATGTGTGAACAGGTCCTTTTTGAAAATACCGGTAAATTCGTTCTGGCTATTTTCCGGAAAGAGAAATTGTAACATTACCGGCAATTTGCCGGAATGCTGCGCTGTGTGAATGCAAAAGTAAGATTGCCGTAATAAGCGCGTGCACGTCTAGAACGTGCTGACGTGAGACGTCTGCTTTAGCCAATCACAACAGTCAGACGCATTTACGTCCGCGCGGTTTATGAGAATAAAAGCCTTTGAATATTTTTCCAGACACATTTAGCTGCTAGAAGTTAGTCAGATCACGTTTATATGTTCTTCTTAATGCCAACTGTGTAAATAATCATCGATGAGATGCTTATGATAAGCCGTTGTTTGTTTACCTTCAAGCTTTGCGTGTGCCTGTGAAACAGCCTGTGAGCGCCTGCACACGCACATATTATGAACATCTCGACATGCGAAAGTGATCCTGCGAAAGTTGTTCACAATATTGATCATCCACAGAGTTTGTAATTTAGTCAAATGTTTACAAATACAAGCGCAGCCGTTTAAAGCTCATTTGTGGTGAATGATGTCAGAATTTACCGGTATTTTGGAATGGATGTGTGAATGCTCTTTTCCGGAAAATTTCTGTAACTTCCTTGCCTGTGTGAACAGCGCTTTTTTGAATATACCGGTAAAGTCATTCCGGAAATTTTCCGGATATTTACCGGTATCACTGTGTGAAAGGGGCTATAGTCACCACCCATCTTGAAAAGTTTGTCCTCTCACATATACTAATGTGCCACAAACAGGACGCTAATATTAGCAACCAATCCCATTTTATTAAGGTGTATCCATATAAATGGCCCACCTTGTAGATACTTTTTATTGACTGTTTTTTAAATTAATTGCATGTTCTCCCTGTGTTCGTGTGGGTTTCTTCCGATTGCTCCACATCCGCTGCGTAATCCATATGTTGAATAAGTTGGCAGTTCAGTCCGCTGTTTAATAAAGGGACTAAGCTGAAAAGAAATTAAATTAGTTCATAATTCATATGCCCTAATATGTCTTCACGTCTATCTATATGTTTAAAGCAAAACACTGTATGTGAATAGGGTAAAACTGTATAATAACAGTAGTCATTATATTTTTCCATGCGATTAATTACATTAAGAATTGAAAACCTTTTTGTAATACAACTTTTCTGAAAGGCTCTTTACCTATCCAAATGAGTCATGATTGAATTAAATATGTGATATTTTGCATATATTTTATTCGGTGTAGTCTTGTTAAAAAATATGTCTTTCTTTTTTTGAGTCTTAATGTAATCAAATCAATTAATCTCTTTGTATCACTCCATAATTCAAAAGATACGGCAAACAGCCATAAATTTCACAAACAATCCATTTTTTTCTTTTTTTATTGTTTATAATTTTATATAAATTATGTATAAACATTCTTCTGTAAAAACCTTCAGAACATATATATAGATGAAGCTGCAAAGTTTAGGCAACCTGTGTAAGTGCTACTGAATTGCTACGACAAAAGACTTTAAAACTTTTAAAAGTGCATTTGGATGTTTTCTTTAAATGACACTAAAACAATTTACGAAAAGCCAAAACTGTTTTTGCCAGCAGTGTATTCGCTTAAAGTTTCATTATTATTTATAGGAGCCATTGGTGTCTGGTCCACACAATGCTGTTGTTTTAATATCCATGTTGGGACATTTAGTTCTCATAATGTAAAACCTGATCCACCCACACAAACACTCACAGTGTTGTGCAGTGATTAATGCTAAAGGCTGAGACTGTGTCCTACAGACATCACCCCGCTGATAGGAGACATCTGTCTCTGCTTAGCTGCATGTGTCTCCACTTGCTTTTCATATGTGTATGTGTACATGTTTGTGTATGTGTGTGTGTGAGTATATGTGTGTGTGTGTTTGTGAGTGAGTATCATCTCTCCGCCGGCACACTGCACATATTTGCTTTTGTACTTGAGTTCTGCTGTATGACTCACCAAGATGATCTTGACCAAGTCAGAAAAGGTCAAGGTTAGCCAGTAAATTGGCTCTAAGCAATCAGTGCTTTCAGTGTGTGCGTGCGTTGTGTGTGTGTGCGCGAGTGCGCTTTCATCTTTGAGGAGGGGTTTGATGAGATCTGGCGACTTTCAAGCTCTCAGCTTCAGGTATCAATGACGCTACGACTACAAAGAACAGTTGTTGAAGGGTCATATGACACACACACACACACACACATGCACACATACGCATGCACGCCCGCGGGCACACACACACACACACAGACACACACACACATACAGACACACACATATATACACTTATTTAACTACCCCCTTTTAACCTTACAAGAAATGGAATAGCGCAATGCATTTAAATACTTTAGTTTTACAATAAAATAGTACACTTTGAAAATAGATAAACATGTATATTACTGTATATTAATATTAAAATAACTAATGATAAAAACTTTAGAAAATAAAATATTTGTTTTAATAATATCTTAAATAGATTTCAGATAATATATCCAGGATAATATGGTTTCTATGGTGGCTTTTATTTGTTTATTTATTTATTTATTTATTAACTTTTTCAAAAATCTGCTGCATAAAACAAATGCCGGAATAGTAGGCGGTTCATTCCACTGTGGCAACCCCTGATAAATGGACTAAAGCCCGATTCACAAGGGGCTGCAGCATCAACGCTTGACCGAGGGTGTGTCTAAAGTTGGGGTTGACTCGATCGTCATAGCAGCATCAGCCAATAAAATGAGTAAGCAATCAGCTACTGTCTGAGCTGGTGTATATGCATACAGCGATCTGATTGGCTGACTTTTCCGTCAGCGTTTGAAAAGTTGATAATGTCCCAACCTCTGCAAACAAGGCAATGCAGTTCGGCAATGCCTGACGTCATCCATTTAAGTGAATGGGAAGCTTTGACGCTGATCCCCCGTGTGAATGGGGCATAAGCTAAAGGAAAATGAATGAATGAATGAATGTATTACAACTGAATCAGTTTCTCCCTACACCAACTTACTACTGTAAAACTTCACATTGTTGTTGTTTCTTCACAACAATGACTAAAAATGTAAATAAATCACTCATTTCAACAAAGCTTTCACTCTTCCTGTTTCTCCTGTTTCCACATTTCTTCTCTTCTCTAGTTTGTGCTGTGATCTAGTTGTCTAAAAACTGGCATTGTGGGTTATGTTTTGATAAATTTCTTCATTCCTCTTTTGTTAGTTGCTTTGGATAAATATGTTGGCTAAATGCAAAAATACAAGCAGTTTCAAATATTCAGGTAATGTTTTTCTCTCTATAAAAAAAAGCAAATAAATATTTATTTAAAAAATGTTTGTGTAAGAAGTTTCATAAAACCAACAGACAGAGACTGTGTCACTTACATAAAATTAGTAATATATTTGTGAGACTCTATGTCAAATACTCAAGGGCAGGAAACAGGCCTAGTCTATTCAGGTCTATTTTCAATGCTCATAACCCGAGCAGAACAGGTGTGAATGTGTGATAGTCCCATGTTTGGGGGTTATAAAGCCCCTGAACAGCTGTCCCTTCTAGTCTCCCCTCCAGAATGTACGTTGGCATGCTTGGGGCCACTAAAACGAGGGCTGCCCTTTATGCGAATTGAACCTTGTAAGTATTTGTTGAGGACAGACGCAAAGGGGGTTATTTAAAAACACACAAACCCTTTAGCCTTCGCTTCTTTGAAGCCCTCATTCATTTCATTGTGAACAGACACATTTAGAATAACTCTGACCCTGCACTCGTGTGTGTTTTTAAACAGGTGGAGATTGAAAAACTGGACTACCATCACTACCTCCCCCTGTTCTTTGATGGACTGTGCGAGACGGTTCACCCTTACGAGTTCTTTGCTCGACAGGGCATCCATGACATGCTGGAGCACGGCGGAAATAAAGTCCTTCCTGTTATTCCACAGCTCATCATCCCTATCAAAAGTGAGTGGCATTAAGAGGAAACTTGGCACTCTTGGATCTAAAATATCAATTTCTCTCCAAAGCGATTAAATCGCAAAAATGGCATCAGTCTGCCTTCAGTGATTTGCATTTCATCTTTAGAAGGTACCTAAACAACTTGAAAGTATGAAGCATTAAAACAGAATTTATAAATAATGCATATTAAAACACAAAAAAGAAGGGAGGCTACCAAGGGACCCACAAAAGCTTTAAAGCAGTCACACTACATAAATCTGGCTTATGGAAAAACAAACCTTAAAATGCTGAAAATGCATATCCTATGTGGAGCTTGGCCAAAGGTCTGTGAGGGTTCAACCATCTGAAGGAGAATCCAGTGTTATGAGAGCAATATTGGGTGTCAGTGCATTATTGTTAGCCAGGGGTTGTTGAGCTTTTTTATTCCTCAACACTATCTAAGGATTTTGCAACAAAGTAAAAAGACACCTTTAAAGTTTATGTAATGTATAATGTTAAATGATTTGTTATTCTGTGGGTTTTATTTAGATTGTGAGTTTTGGTTAATTTTCCTTTTTTCTTGACTTTTTATTCAAAACAATGTTGTTTTCACAGGCCACTTTATTAGGTACACCTGTTCAACTGCTTGATAATGCAAATATCTAATAAGCCAATCCCTTGGCAGCAACTCATGTAGGCATATAGATGTGGTCAAGAGGAAGTTATGCTGAGCATCAAAAGGGAAAGGAAATGGCATATAAGTGACTCTAAACATGTCATGGTTGTTGGTTCCAGGTTGGCCTGGACTGACTGGTCGGAGTATTTTAAAAAATTGGCAGATCAACTGCGATTTTCACACAGACATCACTGGGGTTTACAGAGAATGGTCCAAATAAGAAACAATTCCAGTGAGGGTCAGTTTTGTTGGTGAAAATTCTTTTTCATAGAGAACAGCTTGTTGAGCTGATAGAAAGACAACAGTAATACAAATAAACACTTGTTTCAACTGAGGTCAGACTCTGTAGAAGAGCATCACTAAAGTCAAAGATAACTTAAAACTAACATACATTTTGCATTGGGGATATGGTTCTGTTCTGAGCAAACACTCCCTGCCCATAGATAGAAATGGGCAGAGTGTGAATAACCCCCTATGGTGAACAGAACAGCAGCAAAAGTAATGATTAATGTAGTAGATATCATTTATGTTCTAAGTGACTATTTTATAGAACAACATACAGTAATTGAGTGGTCTGACTCACTGGGTAAAAAATAACCAATGTCAAGTCTTGACTGGATGAGAGGAACAGTTGGGCATGGAGGTGGGTGATTAGCACTTGAGCAAAATAATAAGCTGCTGAATAATGAACTGAAAAGACCTTATGTGATTGGTGTTATATTACAGGTAGACATGGATCAGCTTAGGGACCTGCCAGAACTAATGCGATAGTTGCTCTTCCACTATTATGCTAAACAGTTAGGTATGGTTCCAGCAGTATTTCCATAAGAGCCTGGTATGGCATGGCATGATAATAAACTATTCCCTGCCTGGAGTCTAGGCACAGTTAGGCTACCATGCTGAGCTGTGCTGGTAGAGTGTGTCTGGCTGCCATGTTCTCATAGCTTGGAGAGCAGAAGAATATTTAACGAAGTAAATATAAGATAAAAAGGAATCCAAAACAAGTCTATGTTACTGTTAACATAACAATAGTAACACATTACTATATTCTAAACAGTTCTGTTATCAGCATTGCATGGAAATTGAAAACTTATATCTTCTCACTAGACTGGATCAGCAAAGAATGAAATAGTTGAGCGAACAGAACCAGCAAACAAAGCGACTTATCCTCCATGTCAAACCTTGAAGCAGATGAGCTACAACAACAGAAAGTCACATTTTTTACTTGTAGTGAATTACTGTCACTTCTGTCAGCTTAAAATAACAAACTGACTGCATTTCAGACAGGCTCACCAAAACGAAACAAAAGAAATTGCAACGATCCCGTTATGCTGTAATATCACTGTAGATCATAAACTGACAAATGTTTCCAGCACCATGTTGATTCTGTGTCACAAGGAATAAATTCAGTTAGGCAGTTCTGTAAGCACAGCTGACCCCGATGTTAGCATAAACCTAGCACAGCACATCACACTAACACAATAAGCTTGCTGGAGACAGTTATTTAAAACTAAATAAAAACTTGACCTTACACATACAGCAGAGGTCACACTGAAGAGAATGAAAATCAGAAGGGTGATGTTCTGCACTGACCCAATCAAAGGCCACAATCAAGAATAAATGAACTCCTGGTGGATGATTACATAAATCATCTTCATTCTGCTAAATTGCTGTTTAAAAAAATAGTTTGTATGGATGAATAGGTAAGTGGGTGAATAGATGGATGTGTTGGATGGTTTGGTGTGTGGAATGATATACAGATGATAGATAGATAGATAGATAGATAGATAGATAGATAGATAGATAGATAGATAGATAGATAGATAGATAGATAGATAGATAGATAGATAGATAGATAGATAGATAGATAGATAGATAGATGGATGGATGGATGGATGGATGGATGGATGGATGGATGGATGGATGGATGGATGGATGGATGGATGGATGGATGGATGGATGGATGGATGGATGGATGGATGGATGGATGGAAAGATGGTTGGGTGGGTGTATGGATGAATGGACAGGTGTGTGGAAAATGGTTAGGTAGTCAGATAGATAGATGGATGGATGGATGGATGGATGGATGGATGGATGGATGGATGGATGGATGGATGGATGGATGGATGGATGGATGGACGGACGGAGGACGGACGAACGGACGGAAGGACGGACGGACGGACGGATGGATGGATGGATGGATGGATGGATGGATGGATGGAAAGATGGTTGGTTGGGTGGGTGTATGGATGAATGGACAGGTGTGTGGAAAATGGTTGGGTAGTCAGATAGATAGATAGATAGACAGACAGACAGACAGACAGACAGACAGATAGATAGATAGATAGATAGATAGATAGATAGATAGACAGACAGACAGACAGACAGACAGACAGACAGACAGACAGACAGACAGACAGACAGACAGATAGATAGATAGATAGATCGATCGATCGATCGATCGATCGATCGATCGATGGATGGATGGATGGATCAACTTTCTCTCCTCTCTCAAAGAAATAACTGCAAAGGTGTTTGTATCAGGAGTTAAACTAACGCAATTACTTGAGGTGTCTAAATGTCGCGCTCCTGTGGTATTTAGAAAAGGAATAGGTATATATGAGCTCGTTCATTTTTAGAGTCTAATATGAAGGTGGAATTAATGGTGCCTTTATTTGGAGAGATTTAGAAACAGATCTTCACTCCTCCAGACGCGTCACACACCATGAATTATTGAACACTCCTTCGGTGCAAATGTCACACTGCTGGAAAACAGTTTGGCGTGTTTGTTTGGTAATTAGAATTTCATAGTGTATGATACAGATATAGGAGAGCGGCAAGTAAATGGAAATGATTGGGAAAGTACGGCACACAGCTGTCATTCAGAATAAAATGTCTTTTTTTCTGCTGAACACAAAAGGTTGTTTTTATGAATGTTGTTAACCGCTTTGGTGGCCTTTGACTCAATGTATCTTCTTTTATGTTTCACAGAAGAAAGCCTGAATAGTGTGAAAATGTGTAAATAAGCTCTCCCTTTAACTCCCTGAAAACTCCTGAAAACTTCTTCCGGCAGGCATCAGATACAGCATAGCATTATGTCTAATGGTCTAGAACAAATTCAATTAAGCCATTCAAGCGATAACCAAACATATTTTTAATTACCATAAAAGCTTACTTCTCAGGAGAAATCAAATCATACATTGAAAAATGGATATTTATGAATTTAATTATTTCTTTCAGCCGCTCTGTTATTCTTTCCACTAACCACTGAACCATAGGATTGTGGGAAATCATGCAAGATGCAAATGAAAGCTTCAGAAACAAAATTGACACTTTCCTCCATCCGTGCAGAATGTGTGAAGGAAACATTTCCAGGTTTTGAATGTAAACTAAGAGCGAGAATGTGCAAAAATAATATCTCATTAGTGTTCATAGCTAACATTTTTCACACATTGCCAAAATGTTGAGTTTTCTGGAGCTTCTCTTTACCCTCTGTACAATCTGTCTGCAGATGCTCTGAACACAAGGAACAGACAGGTCATCTGCACCACGCTGAAGGTTTTGCAGCATCTGGTTGTTTCAGCAGAGATGGTGGGTGAAGCACTGGTCCCGTACTACAGACAGATTCTTCCCATCCTCAACATCTTCAAGAACATGAACAGTAAGCAGCTCTTACATGTCTCAAAGTTACATTGTTAAAGCAGTAAGTCTCTCAAGGCTCTGTGTGGTGTTCTACAGAGCGGCTGCTTTTGTGCACAGTAAAATGGAAAAATTATTTGTTTTAACAAAACAGCAGTTTATTGTAACTTTGAGACTTTGATTTATATGCAATATTGAAGATCTTCTTAATTACAACTCTTTTAGTACACTACCGGTCAAAAGTTTGGGATCAGTTTTCTTCATGTTTTTTTTTATTTGTATTATTCTGTTCATCAAGGCTGCATTTATTGAATGTAAAAAAAGTGTTAAATTGTAAAATATTGATAAAAATTTTAAATACCTACTTTCTTATTGTATGTTCATTTAGTTTCAAATGAAATTATTACTCCAGTCATTATTGCTTTTATTACTATGATTTCTATTAGTGATTTCTGAAGAATCATGAGACTCTAAAGACTGGTGTAATGAAGCTGAAAATAAATTATTAAATTAAATTGTAAATTTCTCTGAACAGTTATTATTTTAGGTGGGAGTAGATTTTTTTTAATCTAGATTAATCTCTTCATTTGAATTCTGCCGAAGGCATTTAGCTACCCAAATAATAAGCCTTTAAGAACAGGTCTCTCAAGCCTGGTGGCGCATTAGACCAGGGGCTCATCTCCTGTTTCCAAATGCATCACAAACTGCTTGAAAAACTGTTCTACTATGATAATTGGTGATGAAAATAAATGATGTTCAATAAGATGTACAGGTACTTGTGTTTACTAACTGTTTATTCAGTTAAACATGAATTTTAGGCCTACATAAGCTCGAAACAGCGATTTTTGATAACCTTAATCCGACGAAAGTCATTACTGAACTAAACAGAAATGGTATTAATACATGGAGTATGCATATATTAGTGGCATTATTGAAGTAAACACCGCAATCAAACTGTTATCGCCATGTAGGACTTTTCGCCATATTTTCTGACAAGATCCACTCACACGGCTGTCAGTAAAGGACCGCTCCGGAACGCACAAACACACAAACACACACACACACACACAAATCGCGAAATGCGGAATTTTTTTCTTTCCATTTGGTTCTGCGTTATTAAATTCCATAACACTCTCACCTGTCCTTACTCCTTATTTGCGTCTAGTACCCCAGTTTGTCACGGGGGATGAATGAAATGTTCATGAGTTGAAACTGTTAAACTGCAGTTAAAGTCAGGCATCCTTTCATTCAGAAGGGCACTTTTTTGTCAGATGGCTTACCGGTCAGGTATACATCCTCGCTAAAATATCAAGGTAAAAGTCTTCATAGCTTGTGTAGAATAGCCCCAGCTTCCAACCCAACTTTGAGAATAAATTAAAAGCAATATTTTTTTATTGCACGATAAGAATCTCACTTTAACAGCACGTTGACGCCGATAACGGCCCACCACTAATATACTGCAATAACATATCACAATTTTACAATTTGTACTGTATTTTTGATTAAATAAATGCAGCCTTGGTGAGCAGGAGAAGCTTATTTTAAAACATTTAAAATTCTTACTGACCACAAGTGTACCCTAGTGACCGGTAGTGTACGAAATACAATAAAAAAATTTAAATGTATCATGTGAACTAAGTGCTTTTAATATTTATGGACTCAGATATGATATCGATCTGTGTGGGACTCAGTAAGGAAATATTTGAATTAATTTTATCCTTGAAGTTTTAAGTAGGAACTATTCCAGCTTTATGGATGTGGCATCTGCAGTAAAACTCGAAACATAAATTCACTGAGAAAGTATACGTTAACATTGTATTGAAGCATCTGTTTTCCAAAACAGCTAACCACAGAGTTCACCACAGAGAAAAATATCAATTTGTAAAAAATGTATACGTTAAATGGGGGAAATAAACATGAATTATGCATGTGACCAAAAACATTCTGTGAATTAAACTGAACAACCCAAAAGAAATAATGCTAATCAAAAGGATAAGAGTTGGCTCACTATAGAACAAAAATGATTGATTTTATTTTATTTTTATATTTTTGTATTTATAATGAAGAAAAAAGCTACATTATGGATGTAACCGATGTGAAACTGCCAATTATGTGACTTTGGTAAATCAAATAGTTGATTGAGAACCTTGACAAAGACATTTTTGAGTATTTTAGATTACTGTTAAATACTAGCCTACACAAAAAACATAGAAAGGGTTTTACTATTTTGCTAAAAACGTAATTTTTTTTCATGGCAGGGTTGACATTTGCATGGAATTGCTCGTAGACAGAAATACATTACCACTCGAACGTGTGGGGATTAAATAACAAGTCATTTTTAAAAACAATGAGTCTAAAAATACAACTTTAAAAAAATCTGCTTATAGTCCATATATATTTTAATTTGTGAATAGCTTGTAAATTAAAAATGCAAGGGGAAGCATTTCCGTCCTTTTTAAGTTGCATCTTGAGACACCACGATGTACAGTTTTTGTTTCATTTTGGTATACGTGGTCAGTGCTATAAAGGGTTGCATGATATTGGAAAAATCTAACATTGTTATATTTTGTTATTCTGCAATATATATTGTAATATGAATATAATTTCACCAGATTACTTAAATCTCCAACTTGATCTCTATTTTGAAAGGATTGATCATTTTAAAATGATTTTGGATGATTCTGCAGTGGGAGTGCATCTAAATAAAAATTAATATACAATCAATAAATACATACAATAAAGAAAAAGATACCATAGAAATGTTAATGTTTTCAATTTTATTGTTTTAAAATTTTCTTGTTTTTTGAATCTAACGAGTTTGCCTGTCAGGTATAGTAATTAAATAATAAAGATAAAATTTATTCAATAAAATTATAGCCACAAAAGAACAATTTGTAATGTCTAAATGTTTATTAATTCCTCATATATTCACAGGCCTAAAAAACACATTCAAATGATAAATTATATTACAAACTCAACATTGCAGATCCTGCAATGTAACTATTGTGAATGATCACATTGTGATATCGATACTGAAACTATATATTAGCCAGCCTTAGTGCTATATAGTACATATTTATGTCTACTTTCTTTACTTTTTCTCCTGCTAGGTTAAATTGGTATCTCTGATCCAGGCGCATAGAAAAACACTGACAATTACCATTGATTTTACATTGATCCCTGCGGCCCTTGTCTTGCTGGAGATCAGTGCTTGTCTTTTAGAATCCAAGCCTTCAGCTCTGATCTTTAAAGCTGGTCTCAGATCAGCAGGCATCGGCACTGCTCCGAGTCACTCTTATTGAACCTTCAACATCATTGCAGAACCCTTACATTGAATATTCTACATCATTACTGAGTGCTTATACCAACTTTCTACATGCCAATACAAGTGCGTGCATCATCTGACGCCTAAATTTACATTGATTTTGTAGTTGTATTTCTTTCTTTTTGTCATCCGTTGTCTGTCATCCTTTTGAACGGTTTTGCAGTGAGTGTTCTGCATTCTTTGTGTCTCAATGTCGGACTGGTTCGTGGTTCTATTCACTGCCTTTGTCAGGCAGACTATAGTCCTGCCAGACAGCTTGAGACGTGAGGACAAGCATTGTGGATCAATCACCTCATCACAGGCTTAACCAGCCGAAATGCTGCCACCTCACTCCTCTGATCAATATCCAATCTGAAGCTTTTGTCTTCTTAATTCCGTTACATTATCTGCTAATGTTTTGTTTGAGCAAAAGAAGGAGCGCCCAAGGAACAGAGAAAGCTCCTCTCATTAGCTCCAGGCTCCATGCTAATCTCCTCTGTGAATTAGCGCTAGGTAAAGTCTCTTAAGTGTTTAATGCCTGGTTTACAAGCCCAGATCAGGACTGGTTAGATCCAAACATCAGTTTTCTTTGGCTGTCAGACACTAGACGTTGTGCATCTTGTCGACTTTCGAAATGTGAAGATGCTATTTTAAGCAAACAAACCTTTTAGTTCTGTGGCGTACTGAAGTAGTTTGAGAGAGAGAGAGATGTTTGGAGACTTGCGGTTAATTGAAGTCGGGCTAAAAATGATACGCTTTTCTTGTCTGGATTCCTCTGGGGGGAGATGGTGGTTGTGAATGTCTCGGACGTGCTGAACCGGATCACTCTCACAGAGTGTGTCACGGGCCGCTTTGTGTACTTTGTGAGATTGTGTGTGTGTGTTTCTTTGCCTTGTGGCAGTGTGGCCAGAGGGAAATTGTGTCTACACAGTGGTCTTTTGTTCCCCAGGATGCAGCTGTTGGCACTGTGGTGTTGTGTGTCTATGAGAGCTTGCTTTTTGAATCTGGAATTTTTTCACAAGGTCACATTTGCCCAGCACTATTACAGCAATTAAGCACAATTACAAAAGCAAAAATATTTTTCTGTGTAATTTAACCAGTTCATTTGTATGTTTTCCAATTACAAGAAGTGATTCCAGTGTTATGTTTTAGAAACTGCTCAAAGGTTTGAGGGCAGAAAGTGTTTTTTTCACCTTTCCTTCAATTTTTTAATTAAGTTGTCTACAATCTATCTCAGATTCGTCTATTTAATTAATTCATCTACAATCTATCTCAGAGACTTGAAACAATTTCCCTCGATGCCCCAAAGTTTATTATGGGCGATTTTAATAACTGTGATGTTAAGAAGTGCTTGTGTACATATTATCAATATGTCGACAGCACTACAAGGAGGGAAAAGACTTTGGAAATGTGCTATACAACTGATAAAAATGTGTGTATACTTCATCAGTTCTCCACTCGTAGTGGCTGGTCACAGTGTGGTTTACCTATGTCCTGTTTATCAGAGACTACTTGAAAGGGATAAACCCCGGGAAAAGTCAGTTAAAGAATGGAACAATGATAGTATAATGGCTATGCATAGGTGTTTTGAATGTACAGAGTGGGATATTTTCAGTGCGGATGACATTCAACTTTGATCAAGTTGAAAAAGTTACTGATACGTACATTTTTGTATGGATTCTGTTATTCCAGCCAAAACATTAAGATTTAATATATACCCTAGTGATAAACCATGGGTGTTGAAATACTTAACGAATAAACAAGAAAAGGAATGCACATAGAAATCAGGATATGGTGGGTCTGAGAGACACAGAGAGATATTAAAAGACAAATACAAATAGAGCAAGAAGTATGCATACAAACAAAAAATAGCGGAATCTTTTAAACAAAGTAACTTTCGATATGCTTGGCAAGGGATTAAGCACATGACAAATGTACTTCACAAGGGACGATGTAAATCCTCTCTGAAGTTGCATTGATGTAAGCGGCTGGAGATGGCTAATCAGCTCAACTCCTTTTACTGTTGCTTTGAAAATAGAGGTAATAGTAATTTATTACCATTAAATTGATCGAATAATAGAGTACATTATTTTTATTGTTTCAAAAAACAATATTATTGTTAACAATGTTATTTTGAACTCATTCATTTAATATTTCTGAAAAATGAGCACCAAACCAAATTAATTTGAATATTTTTTTTAAATTAACACTAAACTCTGCAATAATGGCTGCTAAAAAGAGTATTTCATCACAGGCAAAAAATGTATTTTAAAATGCTTTCAAATGGAAATCGTTTATTGTATACTAGTTCATATTTTAAGTCTGTTTTAACAGCTTTAGTGAGCTTATACAGACTTCTTTCAAAGTCATGTAAAGTATTTTAGCACCCCCAAACTGGAAGAGTAAAACACATGAGATTGTTTACTAGTATAATAATAATACTAATTTGTCTATTAGTATAATAGTAATACTAACATTCATTCATTCATTCATTCATTATCTTTGCCTTAGTCCCTTTATTCATCAGGGTTCACCACAGAAGAATGAACCGCCAACTTATCCAGAATATGTTTTACCCAGCGGATGTCCTTCCAGCTTCAACCCAGTATTGGGAAACACCCATTTACACACATGCACTACGGCCAGTTTAGTTCATGCAATTCACCTATAGCGCATGGGATTTGACTATGGGAAAAAACGGAGCACCCTGAGGAGGCCCACACGAACACTGGGAGGACATGCAAACTCCACACAGAAATGCCAGCTGACCCTGCTGGGACTCGAACTAGCGACTTTCTCACTGTAAGGCGACAGTGCTAACCATTGAGCCACCGTGCTGCCCTATGATAATATAAATCTTTAATAAATTATAGATTTCTATACAGACTTTTACTATAACACACATACATTTTCTGTCCTTATATTTCCAATATAAATTATAACCTATCTTGTTCTGTTATGGAAATATGGACAGTCTGCCATAGAAAAAATTATCTTGACAGGAGGAATGAATAAGTTATGGAAGAAATTGCAGTTGGGGTCTAATTTGTACAGCGGTTTATAGTAAATTTAAAGTATACATTATCAGTTTATGGAATCAACCCCATGATTTGGGCATTCTGATCTACACAAACCGTACAATTTTCTGAGTTAGCTTATTCCTTTAAAAATAAAATTAGTGGTAAATTTGTTCTAGGCCAAGCTCCTTGACTCTGGAGAACTCATAAATGAACTGTGTGCGCTTTTCCCAATGTTATTTCAGCCTGTTTAAATCATTAAACAGCACGAGTCAGCAAGTTTAACCCCTCGTGCTTCAATCAATAAGTAGTACTGATATCTTGCCATGTTATTTTTACTTTTTATTGCTTTTATGGTCACTTGAGCTCCAGACACACTTTTTCACGATAGTAGCCTTTCAGCATTTTCACTTGTGTGTGTGTGTGTGTGTGTGTGTGTGTGTGTGTGTGTGTGTGTGTGTGTGTGTGTGTGTTTTTGTGCTGCTGTGCTTGAAACTACTGAACACGCTGGAACTGTAAATGCATGCAAATCACAGATGCAGTTTACACGCTTGTGTTGTTTTCCGGCTGGGATCGAGTCCTGTTGTTAATCAAACATGGTGACGTCTCTTATGAGGGACAGATCTGCTCCATCATGCAGTAGATTACACACACACACAAACTCTATTTCCTGCCTGCTTGCCTTTGTCCAGTACACACTCCTTGAGGAGAACACACTCTCAGCCTAGCGGGATGCTTCCTGAAAAATGTGTGTGAACAAATGTCCTGCTAATGATGCTTAACGACCTCGAGCTGTTCTGCCGTTAGCCTCGGCTTCACTCCTGTGCTCTGCGTGCGTGTGCGTCTTTTTATTGGCCTGCATTATCTTTGTGCTGTAAGTCTGCTTTCCACATTAATCTGCTGAAGACCTGCTGTGATACACTCTTTTGGTCCTATGAATCTTCCTGCTGGGAATGCAGTGTCTGATATCCACCAACACACACCCCCTTATAGCACCAGAGGCAACTGAAGGAGCTTAAACAATGCTCTGAGAGGTTCCTTTTTAAATAAAACACTGCTTGTGTCTATGGAGTAGTCATTTTATATATGTTGGGTTAAGGGATGTATGTGGTGATCTTGATCCCTTGTATACTGTGTGTATGGCAGAGCTCCCGCTAGCCTCAGTTTTTTTCTTATCACTCGTTGTCAATAGTATTTTATGCTATGAGACTGATGGGCAACAATGGCTCTATGTACACCTGGTATTAAGATGTGTTTTTATCAGTCTGATCACAAAAACAGGTGTAAATGGGATCTACAATTTTTGAGCTTGTCCAGTTTCTACCACTTCTAGAGGTGGTCAAAAAACATATTCAACCAGATTGGTTAATAGCACAATGTGAATTCTTAAAATTTACTTGAGCAATGTTTAAATTTACTATAAATCTGTATCAACATGATCTACTCTTTTCAGTTAAGAACTAAGATATATATATATATATATATAAATAAGATAAATGCTAAATGATAAATGATAAAAAAAACAGTATATAAATATTTTTTATTATTTAATGCTGTAAAAAAATCTTGACTGTTGTTATATATATAATATTATCAGGGATCACCACAGCGGAATGAACTTCTAATTACACTGCCTTATATTTCATACTGCGGATGCCCTTCCAGCCGCTACTAGAGAACATCTGTTCCAAAATTTACTGCCAGTCCATGAGAGATTTCTTACACTTTTTTATTTCTATTTTGTGATTATTTTATGTATGATAATTATTTTATTTTGTTTTGTTTTATATATTAGTACTTTTAATTTAATTTAATTTAATTTAATTTAATTTTATTATTTTATTTTATTTTATTTTATTTTATTTTATTTTATTTTATTTTATTTTTTTATTTTATTTTATTTTATTTTATTTTTATTTTTTATTTTTATTTTTTTATTTATTTTATTTTATTTTATTTTACCCAATTTTGAAAATTAATTCATTAGAGGTCATAGGGCTTTATTTGTTCCTGGTTTCCCACCCCAACACCTTGCTGGTGTGCATTTGTATACTTGTACACTAGAGAACACTCACTCCCTTACCATCCTTTGGCTTAGTCCCTGATTTATCAGGGTTTGCCACAGCGGAATGAACTTCCAATTACACTGGCATATGTTTTATGCTGTGCATGCTCTTCCAGACACCACTAGAGAACATCTGCTCCAAAATCTACTGCCAGTTCATGTTTCTGAGAGATTTCTTAATAAAGTTTGGTTTATCACCGCAGATACAAGACTCTCTTCTCTTGTAAAAAAGTATATTCATAAGAACACTATAGCACACAAACACAATGCAATATAAATTTCAAAGCCCACTCTCTAAAGGCTTGTGATTTTTTTGTTGTGTCACATGTCTTCCTCTCATGGGGGATTTGAGCCAATCTGGCCTCCTGCAGGAGTCTTACAGCTGTGATGAATTCATCATCTCTGCCACTGTTGCCCCCAGAGGGAAGAGAACAGCTCTGGCAAGCCCACCCTCATTCATACACCTCTATCTGTGCCCCCCTACTCCGTCTCAACATGCTTCAGAGCCCTTAATGATGCTACTCTAACACAGCCACTCAATATATATCTTTTGTTGTACATATATATGCATAGAAGCATATGGTGTGGATTTGCCCACAGGCTGCTCTAGTCTTTATCGTCAGTGAGTCGAGGGCTCTGAGCCAGTCAAATCTGAGACGGGCCCCCTCGGGTTTCCTGCCGAGCCGCGGCTCCAATTTAAAGGTCAACTGATAACAGGCCAGACTCATGAATACCCTAAAACATTCTCCCACTAACCCGTCTCTCCATACAGTACGTCTGGCTATCACTCGTATACACACGCCTGACCTTATGCGCCTGAATTTCTAGTTTATTTCTGTCCCTCCTCACCTATGTTTTGGTCTCTGGCCTCTATGAATTTAATTTATGCTTTCCTTTTTTATTTTTTTGGTAATATACTTTCGAGTGAAGCTTATGCATAGAATGTAGTTACTGCGGAAATCACATTTAAGGCTATGGTAAACTTCATTGTGTGTCTTTTGCATATACTTTGGCATTCACATACACATACACAGTTGAAGACAAACATTATTAGTCAATAATACTGCCTAAATTTTGGGCATCACATTGGATAAATATAGATAAACAGTCGTCACAGAGTGCATATAGTACTCCCAGCTAAAAATATTGCACTTCCCTTTACTTTAATGCACCATAAAGCAAACATCTCATTGCTACAACAACATATTATGTATCTATGCAACATACAGATGACAGAGCTCTTAATATATAAATGCCTAAATCTACAAATTTAAACAAACAAACAAAAAAAAAAACATAATTGCAAGCTTATATAAATAGGTCTTAGATCATCAGATAAGTAAAGCATTTTAGAAGTTACTGCTATTGCAGTGAGCAACATCACTAAAAGCAACTTATATCTGCTTAACCCCACAAGTTTGTTTAATGGAATAACCTGACAACTGCGACTAACCATCAAAACCTTTCTTAAAATGAGAAAAAGTATTGAATCACACCTTTTCTTTAGTAGAGCTGCAATCTTCTTTTTGATGAATAAAAACCTCATTTGCAGTGGGATGAGAGAGCACTCCTAAACACCAGAATTAAAGAATCAGGATTAAAGTGGTGATCCACTACGATATCATATTTATCATAAAAGAAATATAGATTTTTTTTATACATGAAGCATGAGCACACATTGCTTTGCATCTTATAAACACAACCAAGCCTTAAAAATACACCCTGGACCACCCCTTTAAACTTTACTTAACAGACTGTCCTTAATTAACATTGAAGTTAAACTAACATTAAAGTCAGAATTATTAGCCCTCATGTGAATTTTTTTTTTTTAAATATTTCCCAAATTAACAGAGCAAGGAGGTTTTTACAGTATTTGCTATAATGTATTTTTCTGCTGGAAAAAAAAGTCTTATTTGTTTTATTTTGGCTAGAATAAAAGCAGTTTTCATTTTTTTAAAAGCATTTTAAAAAAAAGGTCAAATTTTTAAGGTCTAGTAAAATATTATTTACTGTCATCATGGCAAAGATAAAATAAATCAGTTATTAGAAATTAGTTATTAAAACTATTATGTTTAGAAATATAAAAAAAATCTTAATTCAGTTAAGCAGAAATTGGTGAAAAAATATACAGCGGGGCTAATCATTCAGGAGGGCTGAATTACTGTATATTGAAAGAAATTGGTTATTTGTTTTATGGTTCATAACTTACTGCCATTACTCAGAATTTCACACGAATGCATCCTTTAAACTTTAAAATATGACATTTTGTGTGCTGAACTTTAGGGCTCCCAGTTGTCCGGTGTTCTGACAGGCATTATGTCTGGATCAGGATAATTAGTTTGAGTGCGTGCATTAACCATTCTCTGTATTTATTAGACATTCAAACATGAACTTGAATGTCGTGGTCTTTGAAATGACTGATGGCCTCATTCTCTTTCTCTCGCTCTCTCTATTGATCTCTCCAGTCTTTATGACTTGCGATCTGTCTGTGTATTAATCAGCAGAAACAGTGATCTGCCATCCTCTGTTTTGTTTTAAGGTTTTGCTATATTACCGGAGGTGTTTTTTTCCCCTCATTCAGAACACTAGCAGTGATGCTTATCTGATCTCAGATAATTCACGAAGCGTTTCTTGAATTCCTTGTGCTTTTGTGAATTAGAGCTAAATGAATGGGCAGCATTTTACCCGGAATCCATCTGCATGTCCATTGATTTTTCAGGATGGAACTAAGGCTGTGAGAAATCTTGCACGGAAACGGAGCTGATTCATTTGATAGATAAAGATAAAGACCACATCCAACTACAGAACAATGATCTAAGTTTAGAATTATGCATATGTGGGCCTACAGATGCCACGTGCACTGATTATATCTCTAAATGATTTATATCACTATTTATGTCTGTGATTATTTACAATTTTTTACAATCTGTTTTATTACAGCTCATCAAACATACATATCATTATGAAGTAAAAACAGCCATGTGTGAAGGGATAGAATGACAGCAGTTTATGTTGCATTGAAGTGGACATGGTAAAGCAATGAGTTGTCCTGTGGCCCCAGATCAGCTAATCACATTTTTATTGTAAGAGAGAGAGGGAGAGAGAAGAGTGTACAGACACCTGAGCAGACCTGCTTCCATATGTGCTGAGAAGTAAAACCATCTGTTCTTGAGGGCAAATGTTCCACACCTGAACCAACTCAGCATGCAAAATTCACTGTTTGAATTTACAGCACCATTCAGATGTTTTTTTTTTAAATAATAAAAAAATCTTCTGCTCACCACAAGTGCCTTGAACAAAAATATTATTGTTCTTCTTATTATTATTATTGTTCTTCCTGTAACTATTCATGATTACAATTTATTTTTAAAAATAATAATAAAAATAATAAATAATAATACCTATTTACAGCAAAAATACAATGTTGTTTTGTGATGGCAAAGCTTTTTTGGGGGGCGGGGGGTAGGGGGCTTATGATTTAAATAATTTTCAACTGTGACATTTTTTTATTCTTTTGGAAACCATTATGTATGTTTTAATAGACTCTGAATATTCATTTTCAGAATATGATTTTAAAAGATCATAGATCTTTTAAAATGATAATCATTTCTAATATTATAAACGTATAATATGTTTTTATGCAATTAATCAGTTTTATGCAGTCTTAATGAATACAAATTTTATTTTATTTTATTCTGTTTGCTATTGTTTGATTTTACCCATCACTGACCTTGCTGCTTTTTTATATTGACATTGTAAAGTGTCTTAAAAGGTGTACAGGGTTCACCAACATTATTGGCTCATTTTATTTAGCCCTATATACATTTCTTGAGATCGCAAATTATGTAGCCAGTAGTACATATGACTGCATTTCGCTACGGGGCAGGGTCGTATGGTCGGCTTTCCCGCTGTTACCAGTTTGCTCAGTAACTTGCCATGTACGTCGGGAGACTTGAGGCGCACTTTTTTCCTATATAACATTTTTACACTTTTCTCTCTTGTAACATGTAACTTCTACCTTCCTTTAGCATGTCCAGAAGTCCAACTTTTTGTGCAATGGTTAGCATCCTCCTGTCTTTTGGGTTCTACCGCGGCTGCCTTTGATGTTGCAGAACGTTTCGTTTACATTGTAGGGAGAAAACTTGCAGGCATACAGTACAGCACTTCAGAGTCACCCTGCTAGCAATCAAAGATTTGTCAATTTAGCAAGCTGAATGTATTCTGTTCAGTACAGGAGACACTGCACAGAGGAGATTGATTGACAATGGTCTACAGCCAATCAGGACACAGAACACAATGCACTAATCAGGGCACAGAACACAGTGCACTGTAAAACAAAGCATGTCAAATTGCACACAAAAAAAAATTCAAATATTTTCCTTTGGCTTAGTCTCTTTTTCAGAGGTCGCCACAGCGAAGCAATTCTGGCACATGTTTTACACATCGGATGCCCTTCCAGCCACAACCCAGTACTGGGACCTCACCTATTCACCTATAGCACATGTCTTCCGACTTTGGGGGAAACTGGAGCAGAGAGGTAGTACAAATCTCAAAAGGGGTGTTTATTAAGGGAGTGGAGCAGGAAAACAATTGTGCTTGGATGTGCTGGGCAGTGAGTTCTGTGTCCAAAGGGGTCCGGTGATTGGGTGAAGCGAAATGCCGATCAGGGAACGCAGTGGAAGAGGGAGAAGTCGGTGGTGTTCCTGCAGTCATCCGAATGTTACTCTCCCGTCATTGTCAATGGCGTGTATTAAATGTCCCTCTTCCAATGGACAGCAGCAGTCCCTGATCAGCACACAAGGAGCAGAGATTACAGTGAGAGAGTCCTATTCATGGCAACGCTGATGCCACACTAGCAGGTCTACCACAATACAAAACAGGTTTACTGACTTTTTTTAAGCAAAGTGAATTAAAAATAAGTTTACTGACTAATTTTAATATAAATCAACTAGTTTTAGTCTTATAGTTTCATTCTTAAAGTCCCCATAAATCGGAAGCTGCGACCGTTATTTTTTTTGTATTGCGTATTGACAGTTTCTAGAGAAACATAATATTAAATAACAGTGGGTGTGGCTTGTTTTTTCTGCTGCGAGCTGAATCAAAGAGCATAGAATCAACAAGAGGCGACACTCTAGTGCAATTTTGGAAACAGCCACTATATGCCGCGGTGGCCATTTTGGAATAAAAATTGCAATAGAGCAACAGCATATCATAAGTCTATAAAATAAACTATAAAAAGTGCTGATGATTGTGATAGTAAGTGTTATATTGTTGTCTTTCAGGTTGTAACTATATATTTTTTAATAAATAAATAAAAAACAAAGTAGCTGCTTGCCATCGCAACAGCAATAAAATCTAATGGACGGCCGATCACTTTCAACCCAAAATGGTGGAATTGCAGGGCTGTTGCTGGGCTCTGCTGTTGCAATGGAATGTTCTATTTAGTGTCGCCTCTTGGTCATTCTGGGGGGTAAATATGTTAGTCAGGCCCAATACCTAAAACATACATGATCTGACAATTTAACTAAAAGCAATCAGGAAATGCACTTTCAGATTAGAATGCAAATATTTTCAGTTTTCTTAATGACATGCACAATTGAATTTTTTTACCTTAAAACTGGCAATGTGGGTTAACACAATCCTATGCTTAGTTTTGATTTCATGAGGACTTTAAAAATGACTAAGTAGACTGAGTGGTGTTTTTATTTATAATATTTTATTTTTGATTTGGACTAAATTTGCCAAGACAACCAAACTACAATGTCCCTGTTTTGATAACACTTTAAACTTGTAAGATATCTAAAAAAAACAAAAAAAAAAAAAAACAGACCCAAATCTCATAAGTTTATTTGCTTGTAAAGCATATTCACTTTGAATATGAATAAAAACAAAACTTATTCTATCCTGGTTCAGTAGTGTTTACTGTGTAGTTCCTTTACTACAGAATGTTGAGTCGCATAATGCACCACGTTCACTAGCACCACAGTGAATAAGGCACACAAACACAGTAACACACACAATCAGACAGAAACAAATACAGTAACACACATTCACACGTCAGGATAGATGATTGCTGTTCTTGTGCTAAGCTAGTGAGCTCATTGTTCACCACTGACAATGCCATCTGTGCCTGTACTGTAATATGTATACAACCACACACACACACACACACACGCAAACACACACATATGCTGCATCTCATGTGACAAAGCTTCTAAATCTGTGCGGCTGCTATCCAGACTCCATTTCCACTCTACAGCACCTGTGTGTATCCTTAATTCAGTGTTAGGCCTCCAGTCGAATACTTCCACGTTCACTACCACCTGAGACCCACACACACACACACACACATCACTGACACCAGGCAGCTGAAGATGGTTCTATTTCAATGCAAATAGCATCTCATCCACAGGGTTGAGGTCTCTAGATTAGATTTGTGAGTTTTCCGTCTAGCTGTACTCCTGCAGCAGGGACTCCGTTAATCGGCTGGATTGACTTCTTCACGCAGTGGATTCTGTTTCTGAGTTTGCTTTAATAGACTCCGATCTCTCTGCAGACCTGCTGAAAGCATGACGCTCACTGAGAGCCGAGTTTGACTGTAATAGTGAGTGGAGATGATGGGCTGTGTACACATCTGCTATTAGAATTTACTTTAAAAACAGCTAGCCATATCTTTTAGAGTTTGCTTTTGTGCAAGTTATACACTGCAACAATATCGGTTAATTAACTGTTTTCGGATTTTGTGTTTTCCTTTTATTTACATTTGTATATTGCATTATGGAACATAAATCTCTAATTTGTTAACTTTTGATCTTAGAAATTGAACTCTAGCGTTAAACAAAGTGACTTTTATTGACATTTTAGTAGTTTGAAATAATATAATGTATAAGAAATAATATATAGAGAAATAAATCTGTAAATTAAAATAACAGGAAATGTACTGGCAGCTTAATTTTTGTTAGGTTTTTTGTATCATAATATACAACTCACCCAGACAATATATCACTTGAAGTGAAGTTGATTTCTAAACTGTGTATGAATGACCTCAGCTTGTCATGCATAAGCTAATGCATAATTCACCAATAACAGGGTATCCGTGGTGTCTTCAAAAGTCTTGAAATGTCTAAAATCTCAAAAGCTAGGTTTTAGGCCTTAAAAAGTCCTAAATCTACTAAAAATATTGTGTTATAGGTCTTATTTTTTTACAGGTCCTAATTTTCCCCACACAATCACCAAAAAAACTGACCTATTGTTTATTATTATTATTATTATTATTATTATTATTATTATTATTATTATTATTGTAGACTGAATTAATTGGCAGCTATGTTTTTATATTCTTGGTAAGGGTTATATGGTTTGTGAATAAAAATATATTTGAAAGTTTTTTTTTTTTAAAAAAATGTATTATTGTATTATTAAATGCAAAAACTATTTTATCATTTTTTGATAGGGCAAGTGAAAAATCTTTCCTGGGATATTCAGAAAAAAAATCCTTAAAATAAATTTAACTATGTGAAACCTGCAGAAACCCTGAATCAGATGATTCCTAACTCACTATAAATAACCAGAGTTTCTTACCTCAGTCATCTTCGTCTTGAAGAATCCCCCCTTCCACCCCTACTCCTCCCCCTTACTTGACAGGGCGGCATGACGGCCCAGTGATTAGCACTGTTGCCTTACAGCAAGAATGTCATTGGTTCAAGTCCTTACCTGGCCAGTTGACTTTTCTGTGCGGAGTTTACTTGTTCTCCCCATATTCACGTGCAAGGGTTTCCCCCGGATTCTCCGGTTTCCTTCCACAGTTCAAAGACATGCGACATAGGTAAATTGACCAAACCAAATCAGTACCATAGATAAGCTCTTAATCAGCAATTCTTAATCTGCCAGTAGCTATAAATAGAGTTATCTAGACCTACCTGAGCTCAAACTCCCGTCTCTCCCTACAAACGAGAGGGAGCCCCGAGCTTGAGGATCTTACTAGCTCAGGGCTTTTTCTCGGGACAGCATGCCAAACATGCTTTATTGTCAATCATCAGCTAAGTGTGAACTCTTGAAACTATAAAAAAAAGTTACTTTTTAAATAACTTTTTAAGGTTAAAAGTTGTGAGAAGAAATATTAAGGTCTCATAATGCAGTTCAAAGGCATATATAAATGTTGAAAAATAAAAACATGAATCACAAAATACATTAAAAAAAATTATTTACGGATATTTTTTTATAGATTACGTTTTCAGGTAATCCTTACAAATATTGTAATGATAATCCAGAATGTGTATTGCATATGTGCAGTGCATCTCTTATGACAAATACTGTTGTAAAATACCCCAATTTAATTGTAGAGCTTTTTTTATAAAAAATTTTTTACAATACTGTTTTATTTATGTTTTAAGTACTAATCAACTGAGATTCATATTTTCTCTCTGCTTGTCTGGCATATCAATTTTTTTCATGCAGTCTTGACATGCTTTTCCATGGTTTTTCCCCAGTGTATCTCTTGTTAGCCCTCTTTACAATAAATTTTCCAATATTTAGTTGTTTAATTGCATTTAATCTTAAGCTTTAGCATTCAATTTATGACATTAGTTTCTTTTCAAATATTGAATTTAATTTAGTAGATTTTTTCTATATTATATCTATTATATTTATACTTTTTAATAACATACATTTCTTTCAAATTTGACATTTTATCACTTTATCTGGCATATCTGTATTTTTTTCTCTCCAAGGAATGCTTTTTTTTTTCTCATACCTAATTAATATGTTTAACGTTTTCACAATGAACATTATTTCTGTTTTAAATATTTATTTTCATTTTATTATAGCTGTATTCTAGAAAAGCCGTAAAATGCCTCCATATGCCACACATTAAGTTTTCGAACAGAGCAGTGTAGTGTTCTAAAGCAGTGGTTCCCAACCTTTTTCTCTGGGGCCCCCCCCCATGAACATATACAAACATTGGAGCCCCCCCACCATATAAATACACACGCACGCACACACATATGTACCGTATATATATATATATATATATATATATATATATATATATATATATATATATATATATATATATATATATATATATATATATATATATATTTATTACTGTATGTGTGTGTTTATGTGTATTTAGATAGGCTTTGTCATACTGTCTAATCTTTTTCTTTGCCTCTGAAGAATCATTACATTGACGTTTGTCTGCCATTTTTGTTTTGATTTTGCCTTTACGAGAAGTTGGACAAGCACATTGCGCAAGTGAGCAAAATGTAAAAAATTATTTAGAGTTATTTATTTTAATTATTTTAACTATTATGCTGGAATTTTAAGCATGTGTTTTTATTTATTTTTTTTTTTTGGTACTTAAAAATACATATATTCCTGAGAATTTTTTTTTTATAAATATTTCCCAAATTATGTTTAACAGAACAAGGAATTTAACAGTATTTCCTCTAATATTTGTTTTTCTTCTAGGCTTATTTGTTTTATTTTAGCTAGAATAAAAGCAGGTTTAAATATTTTGAAACCTATTTTAAGATCAATATTATTAGCCCCCTTAAGCAATATATATTTTTGATTGTCTGCAGAAGAAACTACTGTTATACAATGACTTGCCTAATTACTTTAATTAAGCCTTTGAATTGCACTAAATTTGAATGCTTATATTTAAAAAAAAAAAAAAGTAGTAAAATATTATGTGCTGTCATCATAGCAAAGATAAAAGAAATCAGTAATTAGAAATGAGATATCAAAACTATTATGTTCAGAAAAAAGTAAAAAAAAAAAAAAAAAAAAAAAAAACTTCTTTCCATTAAACAGAAATTGGCCAGGAAAAGGGTTGCTAATATTCAGGAGGGCTAATAATTCTGACTTCAAGTGTATACATACAGTTATTTTCCACCCTGCAAAGGAAAGAGAAATAAATACAATAGAATAAAAATATAAAACAAACTGTGCTTTAAGCATCTCCACTGTGAGAAAAACACTTTAGCTACAAAAATCCTTCAGTCGAGAGCAGAGAAACATTTTCTTGTTATGTTTGATTAATGATAATAAAAACAGGCGGCAGCAGGAATATTTTGCGCTGTCTCTTTAATGGTTTCTCTTTCACGTCTTTTGATCCTCAACTCGTTTGTTTATTACACAAATGAGGGTTAATATAAATAATCACTAAACACCGCGTTTTGACACCTATTTGACCATTAAAGCGCTCACGTTAAGATGACTAGATGTCCGCGCTCCTCTGCTCATCTCAGGGTGCTAATGAGAGCGAATGCTGACCGGCCGTATGCTTCTGACTGCGTGTGCGTGTTGCACACACACATAAGCACGCGGTCTTTCGCAACACATACAACTGGAAAGGGGGCGGTATATGATGTATATAATTGTTTATCTTGATTAATGCTTTTTTATAATCGTTTGAAATCGAAATCGGATTTTGGATTAATTTTACAGCCCTGTATAATAGTGGAGCATTTTATGCCTTTTTCTACCTCAACACTTATCCTCTCCCGCGCCCCCCTTGTGAACTCTGGCGCCCCCCTTAGGGGGGCGCGGACCCCAGGTTGGGAACCACTGTTCTAAAGCACCGCTTCACTCCAGTGTTCTTGTTCTCATCTAGTATCCTCAATCACACAGATTACAGCCAATTAATCTCTCACCTTTGTGCCACTCCCATAGGAGTCTGACCTAAATACATCAAGATGAGTTTGGAATCTGAGCATGTTTGATAAGGACAGAGTTTCAGAGTGAGCTTTGATGACCAGGTCTCAGCCGGAGCTGTAAAAGATCTCACTGATATGACACACTGCAGTGTGGTTTGAATCTAGAGTTCAGACTCATCTGACTTAAAAGCAGAGAAATGAGATGAATTAGGCCTGTGGTTGAGTATTAATCTGTCGTTTTATGTAGGATGTCGAGAGAGAGAGAGATCTGGTGTGTCTTCATGTCTTCTACTAAACTCAAGGTGCAGTTCTTTGGTTTTCTTTTTTGCTTTGGTTTATTTATTTGTTTGTTTGCTTGATTCTTATTTTTGGTTTGGTTTGTTGCTTGTCTTTGTTTAACTTTTTTTTATTTGTTCGTTTATTTATTTATCTGTTTATTTATTTATTTATTTATTTATTTATTGTTTTGTACAGTTTAATTAGTTAATATTTTGATTTGTTTAATTTTGTATTTGTATTTATTTTTGTACTTATTTACAGTAATTTGTTTATTATTCTTTTGTTTTGTTTATTATGTTTGATTTTAATTTTGTTTTGTATTTTTTTTAATTGTAATTTTTGGTTTGTTTATGTTTTTTGTTAGTTTTTCTTGTCCGTGTGCGTTGTATTATGTGTTTTTGTTAGTGCTTGGCAACAGAAATAAGCACATTTGTCTTTCTGGTGATGTGGTGTTTGTTAAGACTGGAGCCTATTTTAACAAAAAACAGCACAAAAGTGAACTATTGTCCACCCATCCTGCGTTTCACTTTCATTTCCTGTTTTTCAGAGAGAGAGAGAGAGAGAGAGAGCAAGAAAGACTGTGCAAAGAAAAATATAATAAAAACAATAATTTCCTTTGAATATGTCTGGCCTGGTGAGAGTTGACTGGAGCTCAATGCCCCGAGGCCTACAGCTGGCCCCTGATCCACAAATGAAGAATTAGCAGAACGGTCTGGCAATTAGAGGCCAAATCCCTGCGCTGAGAGGGAATGCCAGAGAACATTCCTGCACTGGGAACGCCTTCCCAAATCTCACCAATTTGATCCAGGCATAAAACAATCTTGTAAGCATGCAAGACTAACTAACCCCTGAGAATGAAGAAAGAGAAAGAGAGCGCTGGCTGAAGGGCATATAAAAGACTTTGTTCCCCTTTTGACATTTTAAACTAGCCTATGCTGATAGAGAAAAGAAACACCAGCTTAAATCAATAGGAATTGGTCAAGGCAGGTTTGTTTCTGATATGATGAAGAAATTAGACCTTGTTTTGATCAGGTATTAACTTTTCAACGTTCCAATTAGTTTCCATCCTTGTTTTAAAGAGATATTTCACTCAAAATGGTGTAATTTGGCTGTTCATTTGCTCACCCTCAGGTCATCTGTGATGCACTTGTTTATTTTGCTTCAGTAGACAATTTTTAGCTGAAGCCATGGTGGAGAATATTTTAAGAATTTGTCTTTGGAGAAAATCGAAAATCCTGCTCATCTGTGATGTTTGTGCTATTCAACAAGCTGAATTTTGTCTTTTAACCTGTTAAACGAGTTTACAAATCATGCTGTAATTAATTCATGAATTGAACAGAGCTGATTTTATCTGTTCTCAAGTCAACCCCTCACTGATTCAAATGATGTATTCAAAGTGAGTCTATCTACAGTTAACAACTCCCTGATTCAAATGATCTGCTATGACGAAGTCTGCTGTTAGTAAATCACTGACTCCAAGTAGTGAAGTTTATTTATAAACAAATTTCAAGAGGATCACATGCTTATGATTGTCCATAGCTGTTCCAGCATTAGCTCATGACCAATCATCTAATCAGTTAATTCCTAACTCACTATAAATAACCAGAGTTTTCTTAGCTCAATATCTTCGTCTTGAAGAACCCCCCTCTCGCCCTGCAACAGGTGGGAGCCCAGAGCTCGAGGATCTCATAAGCTCAGGGCTCTCTCCCGGGACAGCATGCCAAACAAGCTTTATTAAAAATCATCAGCTAAGTGTGAACTCTTGAAATTTGTTTTAGAACGAATCGTTTTTAATTTAGATGTTAAGATGTTTATAAATGAATCTTCATGTTTTGAAAGAACTTGAATGAATTATTTAACCACTGCCCCATTCAGACTGAAATACTGGTGATTTTAGTGTCATACAGAGTGCTAGAGGGCGAAAAGTTAGGTTGATTCTCAGGGCCCATGCAGTGTTTGGGTCCTATTAGGGGGTACTATCTGGAGTACTATTTGGGGCTCACCAGAACACAATCCCAACTCAATCCCCCTTCTTTACTTTTGTCCGCGAAATCCACCATTGCCAACACCACCCCCCCTTTTTTTGCCTTACATTTGTCTGTGACACCCGCGGAATGTTGTCATAGGGCACGTACTGGCCAGCAGTGCTCCTGGTGTCATATATTCAGTAACAGTGAATAAACCAGCCAAGACCAGCAAAAAACACATTCCACAACTCACTATGTTTCTATGCTATGTTTTTTTGCAGTTTTTGTTTTCGCAAATCCACCAGAGGCCTTTGTGTACGCTTTTTCAGATCTTAAATTTCTCTCACGATTTACTCCTCCTGTTCTCATGTAAATCCACCAGAGGCTGCTGTCAACTGACTGACTGACCGACTGACCAATCAACTAAGCCACCCTCCTCCTTCCCTAAACCCAACCAATAGTGTTTTTAGAAGCACTGATTGACCCGTCCATCCCCTGCCATACACTCAGTCGACAGTTTTAAAAAGCAATCCAGAAAAAGAAAAACCCTCACCTGATTTTTCCAATGTTTTCAGATTTTACCACATTCTCACCCTGTTATTTACTTGTTTATTTTATTTTATTTTTTAGCTTTTGTTTTTGTCTTACCTTCTTTCTTAAACTATTCTTCACCGGTCTTCATTGTCGCTGTCAACTCTGCTTTGCGTCTCAAGTCCACGGACGTACATGTTGAGCTACTGGCCAAATTGGTTACAGTGGAAAAGCCATCGATACGGAGGTAAGTGGTCAGCTGGTAAGCGAGAAAATGAACGGCGTCATACCTCATCGTAGCATTCATTTTAAAGAATGAAGCTCTGGCCACATAATTTGCAAACTCTTTAGAAATGTATAGGGCTATGATTTCAGAATAAGCCTATGTTGATTTTGTCAGGCCCTGTTAGAAAGCCAATTTAATACATTTGTATAAATGTATTTAAAACTTTCCAATCACTATGTAAGGATAGCTACAGGAGCCTTATCCTACCAAAGAAATACCATGACCATACTTTCCCTTCATATATATTAACAGTTTGACCACTGTTTTTTAATAGAAGTCAAGAAAGTAGTTGAGGTTTCTCTTTGAGAAGCTATCAGAGCTGCCTTTTTTCTTTGAATAACACCTTATATAGAAGCATAGAGAGAGAGAGAGATCAGTCGCAGTGATAATTGCATGGTTGAGGTGGACTGAGGTTAATGAATCTCTCCTTCATCGCTCTGACCTTTCCAGTATCAACCCTCTGTTCTTTCTGGACATTTTTTAATGACAACCTTTAAATAATTTATCTAACTTATTTCCCTTCATTAGCCGTCGCCTGTGACATTTTCCCACTCCGCCTCACATCTTTCAGGGAATATCGCCATTGATTTTTGCCTTTTTTTTTAGACTTGATTTTTCTTCAATCATGTTTCCATTTAAAATGAAGTCATCACACACATTCTTTCTCTCTCTCTGCAGTGCACGGCAGAGGTGACGTTTGTAATAAGGAACTAATGTGAGCTCATTAAATGTACCTGGAATATGACAAAAGAGAGAGCGAGAGCATTTCTTTTGAAAACTCAAGTGGGGTGTAGTGAACCATCTGGTGCAGTCATGATGCACGTGAGATATTTATAGCTTTACTGTAAATATTGTCAGTAGGTAATGCTCATACTGTGTTTACAGTAATAGACTGTGATCATTATCTAAAAACTATTTAAAAATGTTTAAATGGAATTGCTTCCGTAGTCAACATTAAGGATGACTTGCCCTGTTGGGGGGATTGGTTAACAGTTTTAACAAAAAAAATGACAAGTCTGTCAGATGAAATTGAGCCCGAAACCTGAAATTCCCGCTAATATGGCATAGTACAATGTCTAATGTGAAACATGATGGACGATGGCATCGTCGTCGTAGGCGGTGGTGAATTAATTATTCATGAATTAATAGTTAATTCATAACAAATTAATTACTTGTAGCCTACTGTTTCAACGAACTGACCCGTATGGTCTTTGTTTTACCCATAACCAAATCATAAATAAATAAAGTTACACACAAATTAACACTTGTCAGTCACATATTCTGCGGGACTCTGGCATGAATAAGCAGAGTGACCTGTGTCGTTAAAATGGCGTTGACAAACTTGGTTGGTAAAAAAGCAACCAACCAACATAATTTGAGGTTTTCACTAAAAATACTAAGTGTGAGAGCAAGAGATTGAAGCAGTGTACTGACGCTGTCACATGATACCTGATAGATTAAAATTAGGCTAGGAAAGGTATTGTATAATATTGTTCTGTAGATAATCGAACGAAAATATAGCCTTAACAGGCTAATAATTCTGACCTTATAATGGTGTTTAAGAAATTATAAACTGCTTTTATTCTAGCCGAAATAAAACAAATAAGACTTTTCTCTAGAAGAAAAAATATTATCAGACATACTGTAAAAATTTCCTTGCTCTGTTAAACATCATTTGGGAAACATTTAATAAAAAATAATAATAATTAAAGGGGGGCTAATATTTCTGACTTTAACTATATAGTTGTAAGAAACTATTGTAAATAGTTGGAAATCTGGCAAGCGCAATATTCAAACTCTTGGGAACAACTGTGGTCGGAACCAAAGTTCACAGGACTGTGTTCTTTGCAATTCCTCTCAAGTAGTGCACTTCTATCTTCCGATTGCTTGCTTCCAAAGCGCATCATAGCTTATTATCATAAAGGTGACTTGATTTTAATGGGGTATATGCACATAAACTTTTAACTTCAGTCAGCCAGCCCCAGGGCTTCCGGTTAATTGTCATCCCAAACAAAATTGCAGCGTTTAAGATCTGATTACTTTAAAAAAAAAAAAAACTGCGATCTTCACTTTCTGGCTGAGATACAATAAAGTGGGTATCAGACCAAAGAAGAAGCACTGCATTAAGTTATATTTTTTCTGCACCATGTCTTTTTCAATGAAATTTCAATGAAGTTTTCAATTAAATTTCTGCGCTAGCCTGCTGCAAATGACGACGCTTGCGTTTAAATGGTCTTCTGTTTCTTTTTACACTTGTAAAAACCTAAATGTATGCTTAAGTCTATTTAACCGATTATATTAGAATTACATTACAACATTGATGCTGTAAAAGGAACCTTATGAAATTGAAAATCACATAAAGCTTTTACCCTAAATTTATCATCGGCTAAAAAACACTAGCTGTACATATAGCCAATTCTCCTCGGTGGCCACACTGGTGAAGACACACCTCGGTGCTTATTGCAGCTGGCTCCTATTGAAAATGAATGAATTCTGGCTACTTTGCTGCTCTTGCTGCTTTCAGTGTGAATGCACAGTTAAACTTTCAACTTTATTAATAATTATAAAGACATAAGAAAGGATATGTGTTACTCCATCCTGGGTTAGACAATCCATGTCATCAAACTACAATTATCTAACTGGCCAACTTTTGTATTTGTTTAACGTTTTTAAAATTGTCAAACAATTGTGTAACTAGATAACATGGTACCCTCAGAATAACTGGGTTGAGTACTATAAAAAGTCTTGCGGAGTTTTTTGTAAAATGATGGTAACCATATCATTTTCCACAATATTTTATGGAACATTTATAGCAGATGGAGTCAGTCTAAACTACTGGCCAAGCCAAAAATTCTACTCTTGGGCTCTAAAGACAAAGAAATGGTTGTTGCTGATGAAACGGTGACTTCTGCTTGCTTTTACAAAACTAGGATGCTGTTATGGCTGGTTGCCAAAGGTTTCTAAAGTGATAAGTTTGCATTGTTGGAAGTAGAAAACCCTTATTGGTAGATGATAAAGAAAATAAAAAGATAGTTAAAAAATAAAAATCTAATTCAGAGAAAAAAATGAATAAACATTATCAGAAATAGAGAAAATAGATCTTTGCTTGTTATATAAGCAGAATTTGGATAGAGATTTGGATAGAGAACAAGATTGTTAAGGGTGGGTTTGAGAAAATGAAACAAAACTACTCCTGCTTCCAGATGTAGACCTGAATGAGTCGTCTGGCTCACAGTCTCAGTATAACGGGAAGCCCTGGTGAGGAATGGAAACTCCTGCCGTCTCAGACTCTCTAATGACTGTCAGGATCCAGACGAATGGCCGCAGCCCCTCAGGCGTGAGCTCCAACGACAACTTCCATCTGAGCTGATCATTTCCATGACAAATTAATCAATTAGGAAGACGATCCATTCTGGCCATCTTTTTCTACACTGGACATCTGTCGTAGGTTTGTTTATTCTGCCTTTCTGCACTTTGAAAGGCTACTCCAAAAAAAGTCTCCTTATGCCAGGAAACATGTTTTGTTTGCGTGTTTGCCCAACTTTGGCCGAGCTCAACAAGAATGGCATCCTTGTGGCATCTTGTACGGAGGTTGTCAAATGAGGGTTCAGATTCTGTTGACAGGTGTTAAGCACAGGAAGAATGAGGAAATTACAGCGAATGGGAGAGGGAGAGATTAATTAATCAACACCATATGTGGCTGTAGGAAAGTTGAGACGGCATCTGTACGTTCACAAACAAAGTAACGTAATTAAACACACTGCCATTTATGAGGTACTGTACTGCTGTGTTTACAGGCTGATTTGATTTCGGTGAGTAATAGGGCTGAACCTCAGCTCTGATTAGAGTAAACAGATCTCATCTGATACGACACCAGCAGTTAATGAGAACTGAAATGAGAAAATGCAATATAGTCAGGTGAGAAACAATACAAGTCTCACAGTTCCATACCAAGATGGTAATTTACTAACTTGTGAAAGGTGATGTGTATGTTTGCCTTCAGGATCTTTTTGTTTTTCTTCTTTGTTTGCACAGTTATAATTGGGGACAAATATTACTAGAGCTTAAACTGTCAAGGATGGAAAAATATGCTCTGCGCCCTGGCGCATGGTCTAACAGGGTTGTGCTTATTCTCCTAATGAGTTATGGGTGTGTTTTGAGCATAACGTGCATTAAACCAATCAGAGTCTCATCTCCCATTCCTTTTAAGAGTCAGTTGCATTGCACCATGGCACATTTGTTATTTACATGGTGGACTTTGTAAGTGGAACAACTTAATACTAGTGAGAAACTAGTTAAACAAACCATCTGCAGCATGAGGAAGAACAAGCCTCCTCCATTTGGCCTCTTTACTTTCTTTTTACTTTTACTCTTTACTTCTTTACTTTTGTAAATAAGGAAACTGTGTTGTACACACTCCACTGAAGACATCCATTAGCCTACATATTTAATTTCGTTTGTTAAGCACAAAGATTTATTTCAAAACCATTTTTAAATTCAGTTCTAATTTCCAGCAAATGACAATAACGAACAATAATCAAAAATTGATCAAGCTTTATCCAAACAGATGTCCTTTTCTTATGCCCCATATGGTGATTAGTACGTCTCCAAAACCCGACAGGTGGACAAATCTAAACTTGTTTTTAATAAAACAAATATAAATATGCATATAATAAATAATAATTCTAATAGTAATAACAATAAATACGAATGTAAATTGTCATGAATAAACTGAAAAAAAAAACCTTTAAGGCATGGAGGTACTGGTTTCTATATTTATGTAGTAAATAATTTTTGTAATGTTTTAATCCATTTTTTTCATATGTAAAAAATAAATGTTTGTTGCTGTACATCCTGTATCTATTAAGCAATGTGTAAGCGTTTGGACCTGCATATGCGCATAACTAACGCACTTTGTGCTGGACTTTAGACCAGCTTTTAGTTGGTCAATGGCGTGGTCTATTTCAGTTCTTCAAAATAGCAACGCCCAACAATGCACCTTAACACACCTCCTTTATAGACCGGCACATCCATGAGTCCACAAAGTGGCACAAATGGATTTGCTATTTAAACAACATGATGCAAAACATTAACTATATGGTTGCGCTGGTCTGAAAATAGCTACAAATCGCATCATACAATCTTGCACATCTCATTGCGCTCGGTTTATGATAAGGTCAATTTTTTGTGTGTTTGGGTGGATGAGTTCAAAAATCTAGTATTCAACAGCACCATAGTGTAAAGTCAGTTTTATTTGCTTTATATGAGAATAATATAAATATTGTATTTCTTCATTATTTAACTAAGTAAACATTTATGTTTGTGTATGTGTGTCTGACAGTAAGAATTACGGACTCTTTTTTGAGATCTGTGGATGACAGGAAATGTATTTTGTGTTTCTATAGAAGCACAACACACACACACACACACACACACAGAAGACACTCTACCCTATTGGATTTAAATCAATCGTATGACGGCTTTTCAAATGAAGCAGTGAAACAGATGGAAAGCCTCAATGAAACATAAAATGCAGCAGAGGGTTTGGGGGAGGTCTGTTCTTCACCCTCTCTGTCATTCTCTCATTTTCTGCATCCCTCACTTCTCCCGTTTTCCTCCCTCATCCCATCGCCGGTTTCCGCTATTACACACATTCTCATGCTGTAATGAAATATCCCGTTTCTGCAGCTGTTGCATTTTCTGGACAGCTTCCACAGACTGAAGGAAGCAATATTTTTGTCAAGAGTTTGCGTGATAAACAGTGAGTGTAGAAGATATCTCCTACCATCTCCGTCAGGGTTGTGTACCATGAAGAAGAGATTTGAGAATACCTTTTAAATTGAGATTTTAAATTTAAATTAGAATGCAGGCTGTCTAGTTTGGAATGGCCTTTTCATTGCATACATTTTTCAAATTCAGAAATCTGTACACTGTAAAACCCAATAAGGTAAGGTAAGTCAAACCATTCGAGGACACCAATTGCAACAAACCATTTAAGTTCAAAAACTAATCCTATTGAGTACTGAGAACTTAATCCATTTGAGTATACAAAGCAATTTGAGCACAGTAAAACTCAAACCAGCTGAGTACTGTAAAACCCAATAAGTTAAGGCAACTCAACCCGTTTGAGGAAACCGGTTGCTACAAAGCATTTGAGTTAAATGTAATGTAATGTAATGTAATGTAATGTAATGTAATGTGTATTTTAATGTAATGTAATGTGTATTTATATAGCGTATTTATTGTGTATGGCCATACACCCAAAGCGCTTCACAATCATGAGGGGGGTCTCTCCACACCACCACCAGTGTGCAGCATCCACTTGGATGATGCGACGGCAGCCACAGGACAACGGCGCCAGTGCGCTCACCACACACCAGCTATTGGTGGAGTGGAGAGACAGTGATAGAGCCAATTCAGTGGAAGGGGATGATTGGGAGACCATGATCGTATGGGCCGATAGAGGGACTTTGGCTGCACCCCTTTTTTACACCCCTGCTCTTTCACGAGAAGTACCATGGGATTTTTAATGACCACAGAGAGTCAGGACCTCGGTTTTAACGTCTCATCCGAAAGATGGCGCCCACTGACAGTATAGTGTCCCCTTCACTTTTACTGGGGCATTAGGACTCACATAGACCACAGGTTGAGCGCCCCCTGCTGGCCTCACTAACACCACTTCCAACAGCAACCTAGTGTTCCCTAGTGGTCTCCCATCTAGGTACTAACCAGGCTCAGCCCTGCTTAGCTTCAGTGAGTAACCTTGGGCTTGGGCTGCAGGATGATATGGCTGTGGCTATAAACAAAAAGCTAATCTTTATGAGTACTGTGAACTTACTCCATTAAAGTTGAAGAAATGAAGTATTTAACTCATTACCTACAACACTGAGTTCAAGACTCTTTTCAAATGAGTAGAATTAACTTCAATCAATCAATCAATCAAGCCTTTATTTGTCACTACACTTTCGTATAGCGAAATTGGACCCCCCAGACCATACACAAAACATCACAAACAACTTTTCAGGGGAGACAGATCTTAGGAGGTAGCATTTAGAAACGAAGAAAGATACATTTGGACAGTTAGGCTAAAAAACACCCCCTCAGCTCGCCCTTGATTAGGACAAAGTGAGAAAAGGGAGAAAAACAGCCCTATCTTAGCATAAGCACACCGGCAAGACACAACATAGACAGAGGGGATGGGAACAGGGGTAATGGAAAACAGTCCGTTGAGTGCGGGTAGCCAACTGGTCCAGCAGCCATTTCCGGCGCAAGTCACAGCCCCGCCCACGCCCCACGTGGGTAAAAGCACACGAAGGCGTTTGGACTTTCAGTCAATTTTGAATTAACTACACTGATTGCATTTGATGAAGTTGACTGTTTGATTTTACAGTGTACACATTGCACAGTAAACCCTAATAAGTTAACTCAAACTCTTTAAGGAAACCAATTGCAGCAAACCATTTAAGTCTTGAAACAAAGTGATTGAAGTACTGTAAACTTAATGTATATATTGAGTCAAAAGCACATACATTTTTATGTTGATATCATGAAGCATTCTGAGCATTAGCGGCTTAAACATTTTAAGTTCAGTTATCAAATCAGTGTGAGAAAATAAGTTAATAGAACGAATGAAGTCCAAACAACTTGATAGCTACTCAAATGTTTTGGTAGTGCTTCTAGTATTAAAGTTATCACAAAGACATAACTAATTCATTCATAACTCATGTAGTTTGAGTTCTGCATAATATAATTAGTTTTTGAGTTACTATAGATCTTTTTCATTAAGTCAAAGTAACTTAAGAGTTAAATTAAATTATTTCATTCTTATTTTAATTTTATTATTTCCACTGTTTTACAGTGTAATATATATAAATGTAATAATAATAATAATAGTAATAATAATAATAATTCCTTACATTTATATGGTGCTTTTGTAGACACTCTAATCGCTTTACACGTTTTTGGGGGAAATCTTTTTATCCATTACCATCCACCTGGATGGCACGACGGCAGCCATATTGCGCCGAACCACACACCAGCTGATTGTTGGTGAGAGACCTAAGTGATCAAGCCAATTATGATATAGTATGTTTGGGAGACCATGATGAACAGAGGCCAGTGGGCAAATTTGGCCAGTATTCCAGGGTTAAACCCCTACTCTTTTTTTCGACTACATAGTCAGGACCTCGTTTTAACATCTCATCCAAAAGACAGCGCTCACTGAGCAGTATATAGTCCCTATTCGTATACTGGGGTGTTACGACTCACTCCGACCACAGGTTGAGCAACCCTCTGCTGGTCTCACTAATACCCCTTCTGGCATCAACCTAGCTTTCCCTTGGTACTGACCAGGCGCAGCCTTGCTTAGGTTCAGTAGGTGACCATGTGCGCATTGCAGTGAGATAGCTGCCGTCAATGTGAGAATGATTTTGTGAGAATGTTGTCTTGGACGATTCAAATTTATGTCTGAGTTAAGTTTACAGAAGATATTCTTTTTTTAGAAAACCTTTCAGACACAAAGACACATTAAACCATTCAGTAAAGATATGTTATTAATGTTAATAATTTCTATTTAAAATTAAAATGCACAGCTAGAGTTTTAAAGGCAACGATAATCTTCCAGTCAAAGCTTTCAGGTGACTATTTTCAATTTTACAAGGTTTTTACAGCATGGATGTTGTAATGTAATTACAATGCATTCAGTTAATTCAAATTAATTCTCAGGATAGCGCAGAAATTCCATTGAAAATACTGGGGTCATATTTTAAAGATATGGAAAATTTTAGAAATTTAGAAATTTGTTGAATATAAAATATTTAATAGGCAAATAAATCAGATTACACACAACATTTATTGCTGTTTTTTTTCCCAGTGTTGTCCAAAAATGGAATGATGAAATTTTGTCAATACAGCAATAAATTCATTTTATAATCTATTAAAATACAAAACACTTATGTGTTAATAATATGGCATACTATTACTGATTACTTCTGTAGCATTACTGTTTTGTGAACATATAAACATTTATTCTAAAACCTTTAAACCTTGTAAACCTTTAACATCTTACTGATCTAAACCTTTTGTGTAAAATATCCACAATGCAAGAATAATAAAAAAAAAGCCTAATCACTTAAATGTTAAATATGTTAAATGCTCTTTTTGTTAAATGCTCTTTTTAGTTTGTGTTTGATAAACACAATCCTCTTGTTTGTTGAACATCTGTAAGTACCAATTCAGTCATTTTACATCCCATGTAGCACAGCCAAAACAAATTCCAGCTCATGAATCGAAAGAAAACTTCACCCATTCCCTGCTGTCACTCCTTAAATCTTTCAAAGCAACAAACCAGATAAAATGATTAACCTGAAGTTTTCCCAGAGGCATGTCGAGTGTTATTTTCAGCTGTTGTTCTGTCTGTGTCAGTTAATAATGCATTTCTGTTACACTATAAAGTTAAGCTGGCTAATCCCCTTTTCCCTGAGAAGAAGGCAGAATGTGTGTAAGTTTTGTTTTGTAATGAATCTGGGGCTGTCATCAGTATTCACAATGTGCTATTGTACTGTAAGCTTGTCAGAGCTGTTTTTCACGAGTGGAGAGTATCCTACAGGAGCAAAGCTGCTTTTGACCTGATAAGCTCATTTGAATTCCACATTAATTACTCAAGTACCCTCTAACTCTGTAACGAGACCTCACAGCGAGGGAAAGAGAGAGCGAATCGGGAAAGGCAGGGGGAGAAAAGAGAGACTGAGAAAAAAGGGAGCGAGGGATGGTAAATTAGCCTGGCCGTCTCCGAGCATTTTCTCTGCCTTGTCAAGGCTAAACTGAGGGCAGCAGGGAGTGGGGTCCAATGTGTCAGAATCTCCGTGGCAACCAATCCCTCAGCCTCCCATCTGTGCGCGCGCACACATGCTCACAACACACTTGTGAAGCTGCACCCTACTGTGCTCAGGCTGGTGAATGGTTTGCATCTTTGACCAGATTGGATGTGTTACGGCCTGAGAAAATTTATGACACATCTCTCATCTTCTTTTTTTTCTCCCTCAGCAGACGCTGTTGCTGTTCATATCTCTTCCCTCCTGTTTTGGCTCAGCACTTGCATCACTTGAGCCCAAAACTACATCTCCCACAATCCTCCTGTGGATTCTGTGTGGAAAATAAAAAGACTGCTGCTTTTCCACTTTATCTTAATTTCATGTTGTTGAAAATTAGATCACTTTAAAAAAATAGTCGGGATGCGGTGGTGCTGTGGGTAGCGCTGTCACCACACAGCAAGAAGGTCACTGGTTCGAGCCCCGGCTGGGTCAGTTGGCATTTCTGTGTGGAGTTTGCATGTTCTCCCCGTGTTCGCGTGGGTTTCCTCCGGGTGCTTCATTTTCCCCCGCAAGTCCAAAGACATGTGGTATAGGTGAATTGGGTAAGCTAAAATGGTCTGTAATGTATGTGTGTGAATGAGTGTGTGTGGATATTTCCCACTGATTTATTCATCCCATGTCCGTTTGAAGCTGTTTGATGTTATTTGTTCTGCTGAACAACAACAAAACGATCATTGAGAACAAAACGTTTTGGGTTCCCTGTGATTTCTATTGCGATTTTTGTTCTAACAATGGAAATCCATTGGGACTCAAATTGTATATATAGCAGTATATTTACAGCAATGCTTAAGGAATAAAGAGACTACATGCAGAATTAGTGACTTAGGTGGCCATTAAGTGAACATATTATGTAAGAATAATGAGTGAAAAATACAATCAGGATTCAGTTTGATCAAATCCAACTAAATTGTAATGGCTCAATGTTGCAGACTTAATCTGAAGGAAAGACATTTTTTTTTTTTTTTAAATACATACTCTCCGGTTCAGTTCATGTAATGCTAATGACATTTTTGTGTGTGCTTTTGAGTGTGACTTTATTTTTTTCTCTGATTTGGTCTAAGATGATGTTTTCAGGCAATTAAAATGTAACATTTTGAAAATGCTCTCCTAAGTGAATAATTTAGCTTCATTTTTTTTTTCATTATGACCGTTTTTAATTTGTAATCAATTCACTGAATGATGCTAAAATAACAATTATCACAATGATTAATTGTTTTGGTTTTTTTCAGAAATAAATTTGATTAAAAAAATGAAATTTATTGTAATGTTACAAAACATTTAATGTGACACTGAAAACTGGAGTAATGCCTGATGAATATTCAGCTTTCTATCACCAGAATAAATTACATTTCAAAATATGGTGGAAACAGTTTATAAAACGAAATAATATATTAAATAAATAAATAATACAATATTATTAAAATTAGCTATTAATATTATTCATCCATTTTCTTTTCAATTTAGTCCTTTTATTAATCAGGGGTCTCCAAAGCAGAATGAACCGCCAACCAGCATATGTCTCACGCAGCGAATGTCCTTCCAGCTGCAACCCATCATTGGGAAACATCCATACACACTCATTCACACACATACACTACGGACAATTTAGCTTACCCAATTCACCTATACCACATGTTTTTGGACTTGTGGGGGAAACGCACGCGAACATAGGCAGAACACGCAAACTCCACACAAAAGCGCCAAGGCTCGAACCAGTGACCTTCTTGCTGTGAGGCGATTGTGCTACTCACTGTGCCACTATGCTGCCCATATTAATATTAATAACATTAACTAAATAATAACTAATAAACTAAACAAATCTAATAATTTCTTTTTAATCGAATGAATGCAGTCTTAGTGAACAGTGTTCTTTCCAAAACATGTCAAAAAGCATACCAAACTTCTGAACAGTTGTGCCAATTCAAATAAATTCGAATTTGATATAAATTCACAGAGGTTTTGGTACAGCCCACTCCAAACCCCTCAAGCTCTGAACACACAGCTCAACTTCAGCAGCAGCTTAAACCATGACCACTGCACTCACACTCACACACACACACACACACACACACACACATACACACACACACACACACACACACACACACACACATACGCACGTTTCCTGAAGCTGTGGTGAATTGCACTTGGGAGCCTGGACGACTTGCTTCACGAGTTCCTGTGCTGTCTATATACAGTCTTTCTGTTCTTTTCTATTCATTTCCACACTCTGTGCATATGTGAGCTCTTTGTGTATGTCTATTCTTTAGCTTAACTAGAACTAATCATTCTGACATCCACACATGGACTCGGAAGCACAAAAACATGCCACTTGAAAATTCTCCCAGCATGCATCTCTCCCATTCGGCTAAACATTACTCATTAAAACTGGCATACGGAAGATGTGCACACAAGCCGCATATTCTTTCCTTCTCTCCAATTCTCAAAGGCGAATCCAAAAGTGATGAATTGTCTCCATTCCACCGAACTTTGTTTGGAACGAACAGGCGAGCCGAGCGGGAAGTGATCCGTTAAACAGCCATGGGCCGCTACACACAGAAATCATTAAAACGCAGGGAAAGGAGCAGAAAGTACTAAACAGACAGTTATGGAGGGCCCGATTACAGAGCAGGAGGGCCCTGGCCTCAATTAGAGACTGAATATATATGTAGTCTGGACTCTAATGAAAATGGAGCCTTGTGCCAGCCGTAATTTCCCCTATTGAGCAGATACAGGCAGCTGAAATCACAGGATTAATCGGTTCTCTCTCTCTCTCTTGGAGAAAAAGAGGCAAGTGTTTCCCTCTCTCTCTCTTTCTCTCGTCCTTCGCTTTCATAAAACTGTTACCTGCAGCCATTGCTGAGACACACACTGGGGAGTTGATGCTTAGACTGAATACTAATGAAAGCGAAGCATGCAGTGAGTGTGTGTTTATCTTTAGTCTTTAATCAACATTCCCCATCAGTTGCGTGCGTGAGTGTGTGTGTGTGAATGTGTGAATTGGCACGGAGCTTCTCAAACAGGTTTTATGGGTGATGAAACAGAATTTCTGTTGTGTTTGATAATTCATGTGAGTCAACTGCTGTTTCGCAACTCAGAGTCAGGGCAGCGTGGAAGTAATTCTCTGAACACACACATAACCGTTGTCAATTTGAACCTTTTTTAGATGATGTGATGGTATACGTGCATGCGCAAACATACTGAGTAAGACATGTTTTTTTTGTGTGTCAGTCATGTGGTTTGTTTTTTGTGTATGCTGCTGTTTTAACATGTTGTCATCTTGCTTGAAGGTGCCTTTAGTGGTGTTAGCCGTTTCGAAATCACAGAAACTCTAAATGATTGACAGGTAGAGAGTGCCTCAGTTGCAGAGAGATTTGATATCTCACAACATATATTTCAGATCCTCAAACCAGCCTCACTGGAAAAATGCAGCATTATTGACATTAATTGTACGTTAGAATATGTACACTCTCTGAAAAATTGGTACAATGTTTTACCAAAGAAGGTACAAACCCTTGTCTCTGGGGCAGTACCTTTTTATGGAACAGAATTATACCATTGCAGTTTGTTCCTTTAGGGACATGATTTGTACCATGGGAAACCAAAATGTACCTTTGTTTTTAAAACCTGCAGATACAATATTGTACCTTCATCAAAGTTACAAATCTGATCCATAAAGGTACCACTACAGTGCCAAGACACTTTGTACCTTAACAGTGTCAAAAATGCTTACCGAACATTTATTTGAAATGCCTTAAATGTTTAGTTTACAATACCTATAGTTTCTAATAACTGATTTATTTTATCTTTGCCATGATGACAGCACATAATATTTTACTAGATATTTTTCAAGACACTTCTATACAGCTTAAAGTGACATTTAAAGGCTTAACTAGGTTAATAAGGTGAACTAGGCAGGTTAGGGTAATAAGGCAAGTTACTATGTAATAATGGTTTGTTCTGTTGACTATCGAAAGAAAATATAGTATAAAGGGTCTAATAATTTTGTCCTGAAAATGGCGTTTAAAAAATTAAAAACTGCTTTTATTCTTGCTGAAATAAAACAAATAAACCTTTCCCAAGAAGAAAAATATTCTCAGACATACTGTGAAAATTTCATTGCTCTGTTAAACATCATTTGGGAAATATTTAAAAAATAAAAAATAAAAGGGGGGCTAATAAATCTTACTTCAACTGTATACTTTTAAATGAATTGTTTTAATATGGAAATTATTCATAAAATCACTTTGACTTTCCAGTTATATTTATTTTCATAGATATTGTAAGAAGGAGACGTCCAACACATTTGTACCGTTTATATGAGAACAATTGTGTACCTTCATTTCAATTGTACCATAAAAAGTACAGAGCAATATCATAAGAGGTCTTTTCTGTACCATATAAGGTACGATTTTTACAAAGGTACAAATCTGTTCCTCAAGGAACATTATTTGTATCACCATGTACCTTTTTTTTCTAAAAGTGTACCTGTGCATACAGGTTATTGCAGTTTCAACTGAAATGAACAAATAACTAATAAAGGACTTGATTAAAATGCTCTGCGAATGCCTTTTGAATAAGTAAAAACGCTGCCATCCAAACATTGGTGCATAGCAATAAGCAAACTGAGACTGAAGATTTAAAATATCTTCAGAATTCAGAATTAATGAATAATGTGGCTTTTCCAGAAGAAAACATTGAACTACTGTCTTCAAAACTTATTTAAAGGCATAGGCTCCTCTAAAAAACATTATTTCGGAGGGGGGTGGGGGGGTTGGTCTTAAAAAGATCCACAATGTGTTTTTTGACATGCGGTTTAGGATTGTGTAATGTAATCATGGATTATTATGTGTAAAAATGCAAAAATATCATTCATTCATGCATGACAGCGAGTCACACCTTACTTTTTAAAAAAGCTAGTGTCTGGACTGTATGTTGTTTTCACATGCGGTAGTGCATTAATCTTTTAACCCCCTATATTGCATATAGATCTAATATACGGCCATGTTAACAAATATTTGAAATAATAGCTAATATTTGAACATATGTACATATTTATAATTCCAGTGATTGAAAAAAATATTTGTAAAGGCCATGTTTGCAATTTTTTATGAAGTTTTTCAAACTAATTTCGAGAGGAGCACGCAATATGATTGACTGCAGCTGGCCACCCATCTACATTCATTAGTTAGCCAATCAGATCTATCCTAACACTATAAGTAGCCTAGCTAGATTTACTCCCTTATCTTCGTTTTCCGAAGAAACCCCCCCATCCACCCCTTTCTCCTTTATTCCTTCTTTACTATAGGGGAGCTGAACCACCTGATCTCGTACTCCCGTCACATGCTCTATGGACCTGGTGGGAGCCCTGGGCTCAACTATCTCCGAGCTCAGGGTTCGCTCCCGGGACAGCATGCCAAACCTGCTAACAGTTCTCAAACAATATCTAAGTGTGAACTCTTGATCAATGCACTTTATATATGTGAAATTCAAACATTATTATTATAAACATGTGCATATATTTTCATATATTACCATGTATCAGATTTTTACAAGCACTTTAAAAAAATGCTGTAAAATGTACAATATTATTGGCAATTTTGGTTGCCTGTAATACTGTAAAATTGACAAGTGCACTGTGCACAAAATTTACAAGTGCACTGTAAATTAAGACTTACAACTGTGCTGTACAGGACAATTGTAACTGGTGATTTACAGTGCAGTTGTAACTTTTACAGTATTACTGGAAACCAAAATTGCCATTTGCAGTTTTTACAGTGTGGTTGAGTGGTGTAGCTTTACACAATAACCAAACATGCAAGAACGTTTTTTTTTTTTACATACACATTTTATCATTAAGCTTGAGTTGAAGATCTGTCAGGTGGAGAAGCATTACCTTCGAGTGTCTTTTGTAGGGCATTTTGAGTTGTTCGGTTTGTTTTATGTTGAGTTACTTTATTACAAGCACATTGTCTGTTCTTTGCAGTCCTCTTGTTTCTCCTCTACTGTTTTTTTTTATGTCGCTATCTCGTAGTGTTGATAGAGATGATAATTTTATGATTTTGCAGTGAAGCTAAGTTCATCTTCAGCTTCTTTGTTAATTTTCAATTACAGCAGTGTTTAAATTCAATATTCCTTTCACTAGCAATGATGATTCAACCTTTTTATGATAAAAGGTCCGATTTCTTTGTCTTTCTAAGGCTAATTTTCTTTCATTTAATGTATTGTATTTCCACATTTTTGCATAATGTGACATTTTATAGCTTGAGATTCAGTCAATGTGTGATATTAACTGTAATACGGAGAAAGCAAGTTCAAAAAAAGGTAACTCAAACCGTTTGAGAAAACAGATTGCAACAAACCATTTGAGTTCAATAAACTAATCTAGATGAGTACTGTGAACTTAATCCATTTAAGCTGAAGTAATGAGATATTTAACTAACTCATCACCTTCAACACTGAGTTTCAACTCATTCAATCTGCTGAAACATAAAAGTGGCCATATTTAAAAGAAACACCTACACGCTACACATTTACCTGCGCACACACCTACTTTCGCTCACACTTACATGACAAGGGTGGAATGTGTTGTAACCGAGAAGCATAAAGCACATGAAAGAGAGAGGTGTGTAATGGAAGAGAGAGAGATAGAGAGTGTGTGGTAGCCCCTGGTGGCCCATCTGTCTCTCTCGCTCTCATTCTGACTGATGTAATAAACCCGACTGCTCCTTATTCAGGCTTCTGTTTAATGTTGCAGCTCTGATTACCCTCATAAGGCACACAGAGAGAAAAAAAAAGTATTTGCATTCGGAAAGCATGAAATGGCAGGTTACATTAGTCATGTGACCCCTGAGAGAGTACCAGAGGTCAGGCGTTCACTGCTGTTTACTGTACACTGACTCATTTTACTAAGCATGTTCATAAATAACTGAGTTCATGTGTGTTCAGTGTGTGTGTGTTTTTAAGTGGAGTGTGAACGCGGTGCTTCTACTGGTCTTTGTAAAGGGGCCAAAATAAATACTTGCCTATATGTGTGCCTAACAAATAAATTTGGGCCACTAATTTTTGAACTGTTATTGTAAGTTATTTTGTTAGTTAAGCTCCGGTTTTGCTTCAGTACGGACCAAACTAATGTATATGCACAATTATAATATTGTAAAGCATCCTATAGAAAAACGTTAATATAAATGAGAGATTTGTGGGGGTGTACTCAGTGAGTGTGTGACAAATATGCAAAACAATTATAAATCAGTAAGATGCAAACAGTTTTTCAAACCACTGTAAAATACAGATTCTTATTTAAACCATTATTACTTTGACAATATTAATAATGAATAAAAATATAATAATTATAGTTTATTTTATTAAATTAGCATTTTAGCACTTTCTTGACAACTAAAAAACAATATTTTCAGAGAACACCTGAACCCCAAAAAAACACCTGAATCAAACCAAGACCCCTATCCTCTTCCTCACCTAACCACACACCAAACCAAAATACTATAAATTCTGAGTGTGCCTGGTGTGTAAGCTTAACAAATCATCAGTTAAAAACACACTCATTCATCTCACTGACACATTAACCGACACAAACACTGTGCATTTATGAAGTGTGCTTAACACAGGTGAGTGGGCTTTACAAACCACCTGTAAAAACTCAAAAAAAAAAAAAAAAAAAACTATAAATGTATTTGAGACAACTTACTGGATATTAAACTATGTGTGTATTATTTCATAAATAAAGATTTTCAAGAAATAAATAATTTAAGAAAGAAAGAAATATAGAAAGAAAATAATTGTTTAATAAAATAAATACAATATAAATTATAATCATATAATAAATGATTTTTATATAAACTTTAGTTCATTCTGGTTTATTCATTTCTAGTCTTAATTCACTTTTGATCAATTTAATTAATTATTACAGCTATTCTAGCATTTGGTTTTAAGCAGCGGATGCCCTTCCAGCTGCAACCCAGTACTGGAAAACACCCATACACACTCATTCTCTCACACACACACACACACACACACACACACACACACACACACACACACACACACACACACACACACACACACACACACACACACACACACTCATACACTACGACCAATTTAGTTTATCCAATTTACCTATAGCACACGTGTTTGGACTGTGGGGGAAACCGGAGCACCTGGAGGTAACCCGCACGAACACGGCGAGATCAAACTCCTCACAGAAATGCCAACTCTCCCAGCCGGTACTCAAACCAGCGACCTTCTTGCTGTGAGGTGACTGTGCTAACCACTGAACCACCATGATGTCCTGCATAAATCATAAAAAAAATTATTATTTCTTGCTGAGCTTATTCTTTTGAACATTAGCATGTACAAATGTAATAATACTTTAATGAAAACACAGCTTCATGTCATATTGTTATCCACCACTTCTCTAAATACTGCATTATTTCATAAAGTAAGCTTAAAAGAAAGAAAACAATTATTCAATTAAATAAATGCATAAATCTATTATAATCATATAACAAATAAACAAATTGATTGCAGTTTTTACTATCATTTTTAATTAATTTGTTTAATTATCACATAAATCATAAAAATGTAAATTATTTCCCACATCATGCTGAGCTAATTCTTTTGAACATAAACATGTGCAAATGTAGTAATGCTTAAATTAAAAAAAGCTTCATTTCAGTAATAATATTCACCACTTCTCTGAATGTTCAGTAGGATGTCAATATCCTCCATACTTACTCTTTTTGGCATCAGCATGCATCTCTCTCTCCCCCTCGCCATCTCCTCTGCAACCCTTACAGTCAAAATCAAATCAAAGACTTTTATTAGTTCGCCTGCATGAATTACAATATTTCCTAAAAGCGCAATGCACAAACTGTCTCTCCATATGATGAATGAGTTATATCAGTGTCCTGTGCCCCTCCACCTCCACCGATGCCCCAGTTTAGCAGCCAAGCACAACCGGCTCTGCCTGGCGCCCCATCAGTCATCGCACACTGCAGGCACAAATAGAATCATGTCAGATAGCGCAGGGCTGGGAAATATGAAAACAAATAGCCCTGTGTTTGGCTAATAGCTGTCATTTAAGCATCCACCCTGAGGGAGGAGAGCGAGGCACAAGTGAGTGTGTGTGTCGCGTGTGCAGACGGTAATGAGGTGAACAGAGAGACTATTCCTTCACCACTACACCACTGATGAGGACGCTAGTCATGTGGGACCGACTGAAAAAACACATCCCACTGTGGGTCTCTCTCACTCTCTTTGTCTTACTGTATGTTTTTCACTTCTTAGTAGGAGTTTCTGTGACTCTATATTTATTTTTAAGTTGTTTTCAACCCAGGCTCATTCTGAAAACGTACCCCTGTATACATTTCTGGAGAGCGGCAAATATGTCCCAGGAGCTAAGTTTTTTTTTTTTTTTTCAGTTTTTGTTATCGTGAATTCACTGGAGGCCGATGTGTATGCTTTTTTAGATCTCAAATTTCTCTCACGAGTGCCATTCATGCCTGCTGTTCTCACGTAAATTCACAAGAGGTGCTGTCGACTGACTGACTGACTGACTGATCAACTGACCCCACTTCTTTCTTCCCTAAAACCAACCAATAGTGTTTTCAAAAGCACAGACCCTAGCACCCACTTCCCTAAACAGAATTGTCAGTTTCAAAAAGCAATCCAGAAAAAGAAAAGCCCTTGCCTGATTTTTACCATGTTTTCAGATTTACCACATTTTTACACCATTCTCATCCTGTTATTTACTTGTTTATTATATTTTATTTTTTAGCTTTTGTCTTTGTCTTACCTGCTTTCTGTAACTGGTCACCGGACTCAAACCCCGTCATCATGGTCAACTCCTCTCTGCATTTCAAGTCCGCCGATGTACATGTCGAGCTACCGGACAAACCAGTCACGGCGGAAAAGCCATCCATAAGCGCAAAACGGAATGGCGTCACACCACCCCGTAGCATTTATTTTAAAGACATAATGCAGCCATACGTACTTCTGACTACATAATTCGCGTTCTCCAGAAATCTACATAGGGCTACATTTTTAGAATGAGCGTATGATGGTTGTTTTGGAAAAGTGGAGAACATTAAGTTGTTTAACGTGAGTATGTTTGTAATGTACAGATGTCATTTTTGCTCTCAGAAATAAGGGTATGAGAATGTATTCAAAATATAGTTTAGGTTCTAATTTGTACTTTTTAGGTACCAATATAAATAATTTCAGTACACAATGATTTGAAGTGCAGTGGCAGCTCTCGCTTTATTTCAGAGAGTGTGGAGTTGAAAAGTGAAGTGGTTCACAATGTCCTTTGAGGGTTCAAGTGAATAGAGTTTTCTGTCATGCTGTCAGAGAGGCAACTAAAAGTCAGTTTTTAGTGAACTTATACTGAAACTTTTCAGTATGGATATTTCAGTTTGGTATGCATGTGTGCCAATCACACTGTGGTTTTGCATGTGTGTATGAGTAAAACCTCTGTTTAAAATTGTAGTTTAATAAACGGTGGGGGAAATTTTTTTTTTTTCTGGGAATAATAATTATTTTTATTAATATTACAATTATATTTGGATAGAATTGTGGTAGACTGGAAAAAATTGGGAGCAGAGAGAAAGGAAGGGTCGGCAAAGGACCTCGAGCCAGTAATCAAACTCGGGTCACTGTGAGCACCATGATGCTACTGTATATGTTGGTGCACTTAACCACTAGGCTATTGGCACCGACTGGGAATAATATTTCTAAAGGAGCCATTGATATAGAATTGAACCAGAAACATAAAAATACAAAACATAAAAATAAAACAAAACCAAAAAATAAAATTAATAAAAAAATAATTCAAAGATGATTCCTTGAATTTGCTAATTCTTTTTAAGTTAAGTGGTTGTGAACAGTTTATTTGGGCTGAATTTAAACAAAACAATTAGGTTAAGCATTACTAAATTTAATTTGTTTAAATTCAACAACAATTTAGCAGACATAATTTTTTCAGTATATTTAATACTTTATATAAAAGGCTTTTTTGGTAATGACAGCTCAAAGACGCCTCTCACATGGAGAAAGAAGAATGATATGAATTGCTCCGGTGTAATTTCTTTCACGGGTTTTAGCAGAGTGTAAAAATCTTGATGGTTCTGTAAATCACGTCTATGAAATCTGATCTTTATTTTGTATTTTCCATTGGATTCAAGTCATTTTATTTCACATAACTAAAATTCTAAACAAATTAGATTTGTATTTGTTGCATGTATGGATTTCTTTGGTTGTTACCAACATTCAGTGAACATTTAAAGTCAATGACACCTTTATAAATATGTTTTCTGAGAGAAATAGTAACATGTTTAATACTTTTTCCCCCACTGTATGTCAATTTTAACAAAGTGTCATCAGTTCTTCATTTCTGACAACAACCTTTCAGCTTTTTGCTGCTTTCATCTACTTTTGTGTTCCAAAGAAGTGAAACAGATCAGAATGGCATGTACATTTCTTGTTCTGAATGTTTGAAGACTGCTCTTTAATTTATAGAAAACCTCAATGTGAGCAACCCCAATTTCCTCTTCCTTTTAAATAAGGGCTTTCGCATCTGCGAGCAATAACCCAACATATCCGCTTAAGACTCCACTATGGTTCACTGACTCTCAGCTCGCACAAAATGAAAGATGTTTGCTTTAGCAGTTTTAGCTTTGGGAATTTAGCCTGATGGTTTCCTGAATGAGGACCACCTGAACAGGAACCAAAACATCTCATCCCTGGTCTATCAAGTGATCTGGCAGCTGTCAGTGTAACAGGTTTGCTTTGACTAAAACTCAACGGTATCTGTTTTTGCCCTCAGAAGCTACCACATTTCCCATGATTCCCTATGTGTTCCTCTATTTTACAGAACACTAATTATCCTTTACACATGAACCACACACACACTGGTCATTATGTAAATAGAGCTCTTAAAATGTGCTGGTTAAGGAGGTGTGTTGTCCATAAACACAGTGAGGTCCTGCTCGAAGACCCATAAAACTCTCATTTACTGGAGAGCTGCACCCCTTCTCGTAACAGAAACCCTCCAAATGTTTTCTGTCACATAGCCTTGGATTTGGTTAAAAAGGAGTGAGGGAAAGACAGAGAAAGTGAGAGATTTTCAGAGCGCTGGTGTCATGCTTGGGCTATGCATTTAATCACTCCAACAGCCCAAGCTTTCCTTTCCCCTCCTCTCTTTTAGCCGCAGAGCCAATCATATTAAAGAAATGAATAACCTCCGCCAATGAATAGCCCTGGAGTGGAATGGATTGGAATGCTAATAGGCCCCGTGGGGGAGGTAGAGGAGCAGAGAAACGGATCAGATGCTCAGTCGAAAGGCTCTTCATCCCACTAATGGAGGGAGCAGAGCGCAGTTTAACTGGTGGATGCACGAGGAGAGCTTCGTAAGTGGTCCAGACCATTAATTCATTAGCGAGACATGCAGCTAACTGATCACTAGGAGGAAATACCAATCACAGCAAACACGGGGACGATAAATGATGGACATTTTAGTGTTTATTACATCTCCGCTGAAAGATACGATTTAATAGGAAAGTGCTTAAAGGGCCCATTTTCTACACTTTCAATTTATTTTTTATCGGAACTCCACTTGTAATCGTAGGCTTAATGTCGTAATATAGTTTTACATGACCTTTCCTCTGTCTCTGATCTTCTTTCATGCTGTTTTTGCTGCTATAGCTTTAAAACTTTTATATGTGACTGCTTTATGATTAGCTAACTGCTCTGTATGTGGCATACTGGAATAGATGATGACAGGTTGATTATAGTGTATACTGGAAAAGTAGGCAGCAGTTTTTTAGGAGAGGGGTTTGACTTCTCATATCTGGAGCATTTCTCATTTTTGAAAGCATTTTATTTTCTTAATAAACAGCATGCCGTGCATTATTGGTAAATCAATTTTGCAATCATAAAAATTGTTGGTGTTACCTACCCTGTAAGAAAATGCTGGGTTCCAAACAATTCCTTTATGTTGTTTCAACACAAATCAATTAAGTTAATCATTTTTACAAATTTAAGTGGATTGAACATAAAACAATTTCACCAAAACTTAAAGGGAACCTGTTTTACCCCTTTTACAAGATGTAAGATAAGCCTTTGGCGTCTCCAGAATGTTTCTGTAAAATTTCGGCTCAAAATACCCATCAGCTAATTTAATATGTCCTTCAGAATCTGCCCATTTTTGTCAGTTGGTCAGTTGAGATGTATTATCATTTTTACTCACTGTAAAAAGTATTTGTATTATGTTAAAGTAATAGTTCAGTTAAAAATGAAAATTCTGTCATATTTTGCTCACCGTTTGCTTGTTTCAAATCTGTTTGAGTTTCTTTTTTTTATTGAACACACACACAAAAAAAGGACTTTAAAGAATGTTGGAAACTGGTATAGCCATTTATTTCCAAAACAGTTTTGCCGGCTATGCAAGTCAATGACTAGCAGTTCCTAGTATTTTCCAGATAGACATCTTTTGTGTTCAACTGAAGGGATAAACTCCTGGGGGGTTGAAACTGAGTGAGTAAAGAAGAAGTGAATTTTCATTTTTGGGTGAACTATCCGTGATTTTGTCTCTTCTTTGTGCTCTTTCTGACTACCAAGTCAGTTGTTAACAACCTCAAAATGTTTAGATCCCAGTTGAAGCTTATTTAGATGGTCAATCTAATCACAAGGATGTAATGCTAAATACAAATGAAAATGGGGTCAGAAAAATGGTTAAACTGTCTACTTTTGATCATTTTCAGTGGGAGTCAAAAAAGGACATTTGAGTGTATTGTTTTGGTGGTGTAAACACTCATTGGGTCAAACCCCTTCAAATAGCCACTAAAGACAACCTATACTCGCTACTTATTGTCCTTATTCTTAAGCATTATGGGAAGTGTTTTGAATGACACTAGTCAAACAGGATACAAATTTGCCATTAATCTGAAATCATAAGTTTGTTTTGAGGATGAAAACTGTGAAAAGCACAATGCTCTCTTTCCATTCCTGATGCTGAAACAAACACACATTGGCTATGATTACATTGCGTGAATAATTTGATCATGTCCATTAAACAGAGTATGGATTTAATCACTTTATGATATATACATGTCAAGAATTCAAGCTTTTCAATCCCTTTTACATGCAATTTACAATATTCATATTAATCACACAGAACTGCAGTTATTTTTTTACCACCATCAAAAATGTGTAACGTTATTTATTCTGTAAATCCATGAGACCCATGGCACATGATTTAGTTAAAATGCCAAATGAGGACCAAGCGCAAGAGACGGTGAACCACTCTGAAAGCACATTCCATGCTCCACAGATGGGACAAAAATTGTGCATCCTCACAAGCACATGCACACTTTGGGTCAAGGATGTTAACATGATTATGTTTGCAGCGATTATGAGCCTAATCGCATTATTTGGATCGAAGTATTGCATTTATATGAGGTAAAGCATGTTGCAAAAAATCTCATTATAATCGCATTAACATGGGCCATGTAAATGCACTCGCTGTTTGACATAGTTTTGGGGTTATCAGAGCAGAAATAAAAGCTGCTTTTCCCCAGATCATTTTCTATTGTTTTCTTTTGCAATCTTGTTTTGCAAAATTACATCAAAAGTTCAGAAAATGTTTGTACAGTCACCCACCAACTTAAAGAGAACAGGACATTGATTAAAAGTAGACAAAAGATTACAAAAAACAGGTGTCAACAGTAATGATCTATATGATCTCAACAAATAAAAGCCAGGTGTAAACAGAGGCTACAGGTCATCCGAAATCATTTGTGGTCACATTATTTCAGCTTCAGACTTCCTGGAGTGCTTGAATTCACTAGGTGTTGAAGTGTCATCTGTTAAAACAGAGGAATCGACTAAACTAACACTGAACTCACCTTCCTTCCTCACCAACACGATCCATATGCTTCCGTGTGTTGGGTCAGGCCTGGTTGTAAAACTCTTTTTATTTTGATAGAGGTTTTGGCATAGAAATTCCTCTCATTCCCAGCTGTCTTGGGCCCCCAGCTCATCTTTCTCAAACAGCGGCTCATGCTCATCTCTCAGCACTCACGTTACATGTGGAACGTTTCCCTGTTTCTGTCTGTGTATTTGAGCTTAACGCCTCTTTTTCTGGGGAGCTTAACACCACTGATTACTCTGACGCCATCTTTACATGTCTTTGCTGTTGACCCATTGCTCCATGCCTTCTTTTGGTCTATTGTTGGCTCTAAAATTGTTATTTGTAACTCCATATTAAAAGAACAGGTTTAAAGTTGCATCCCTGCTGTATATTCAAAGTCTCTTAAGGTTTAGCAACATTCACATACACAAGAGGGATGTGGAAATTGATTGGATGTCAATGATGGCAATTGATCAGTCTTTTGACTGATGGGATTATGCTGACACTTTTAGAACCGCAACATAATGATTCAAAAAGTATGTCTCTTTGTTTGGCCTTTTATCCATGAGGATTGCAAAAATTATAAGCCAAGAGTCAAATACACCAAATCTGAGATAAATCACAATCTTTTTTTACCTTAAAATAAAAATGTTTTATCTTCATGATATTAAGACTTCCGGTCTTATTCACTTCCATTGATTTTTAGACATTAAAAACAGATCTTGAGGTTGCAAACTGATTATATTATTCCACTTTTTATATTGAGTCATGAACACACTTGTTTGTAGTGCAAGTATTCTTTATTCTATTTCTCCCATTGGCAACTGAATCTAAAGTTCTAAAACTATTTCAAAAAATGAGCACACTTCCTCATTGTAGAACAAGGTCAACATAGCTAAAATGATTATCATCATATACATGAAATACAGATGCCCTAAATGTACTGTATAACTCATTAAACAAAAATCCTATCATTTATTTAATTCAAATGGTCAAATGCACAAATAACCTTCTAATTCTAAAGATAAATCACTTTCTGCTGTAAATTGAATGGTGCAATAATTAAAAAAAATTGATATATTTATATGTTTTTTCAAACATAAAATTACTGTTGTAACAAGTTGTTGACAGTTAAATTTCTATATTTAATATATAAATTATATTTTAGTAATTTTTTCATGTGAGGTAATATTTTGTTTAGGGCAGAAAAATAATTTAGAAGAGAATATTGTCAAATTGAGTAACAGTTTCTTTGATTAGAGAGAGAGCGAGAGATAAGTAACTGTAATAGTGTAATTTCTCTAGACATCAATAGCTGAAATAACATGTTGTAAAATTGTTGATTATTTCATCTTTAGTTGTTAAATGTCAAACATTGCAATAACTGCAATAAAATAAGCAATGGTTCAGCAAAGTTGTTTAACTTTTCATCTAAATGCATTCAAACGTGTTCTTTTCTTTAACACAGAGCTATAAACACAGTGCTAATTCACTGACAAAAATATTCAAAGATGATTCCTTGGATTTAAATGTCTTTTAGTTAAGTGGTTGTAAGCAATTTATTGGGGCTGAATTTAAACAAACAAATTAAGTTGAACATTGCTAGTTTTAATTTCTTTGTTTAAATTCAACAGTGTTGGATTTAAAATCTCTTCACCTCTTGGATCCTCATTAGTCCTCTTCTGGATTCAAAATGTTGTTTGACTTACAAATAGAACCTTATAAAACTTATAGTTCGACCTTGTTTTCTGAATTAAATGTTTCAACATGAAAAATGTACACAACTCAAATTTAAAAAAAAATGTTGGGTTCCACACAATTCCTTCATGTTGTCTTGACACAAATTGGTTAAGTTAACTTCATTGTTATTACAAATTGAAGTAGATTGAACATAAAACAAGTTGTCTTTAAAAAAACTCAAGAATTGTGCTGATACAGCTCATTTTAAATAAGTAGTTTGAACAAGCACAAAACATATTTTTTCATGCATTCATTCATTTTCCTTTGGCTTAGTCCCTTTATTTATCAGGTGGATGCCACAGCGTAATGAACCGCCAACTTATTCAGCATATGCTTTACACAGCGGATACCTTTCATCACTGGGAAACTTAGCTTATTAAATTCACCTATAGCGCATGTCTTTGGACTGTGGAGCAAATCCAGAGGAAACCCACTCCAACAGGGAGAACATGCAAACACCACACAGAAATGCCATTTGGCACAGCTGGGGCTCGAACAGCTCGACCTTCTTGCTGTGAGGTGACAAGTATCCAAATATTTTTTCTTTTGTTTAAAAAATAGCGCATAATTTAAATAAGTAAGTGTAACTCATTGACTTTTTCCCTCTAAGGCCCAGCAGTTTTTTTTTCTCTTTCTCTGCATTTAGAAACAAATAATTCTTACAAATTATAATGCTGTCTTTGTGTGAACAATTGCCCATGCGGCCATTATGAGGTGTAAATGAGCTATTCACACATGCACACCTGTTCACAGAGCAAAGGTACATTTCATCAAGCTGTTGGACATGAATATTAATGCTAGCACCATTAGCAGAGCGCACACAAGGTCAGGACCTTTGAGAGGAAGCGCTGGGAATGTTTAAGGGGAAAAAATAAGGACATTTTTATGTATTATTTAGGGTTACTGCTAAATTGACATCTTTGCTTCTCATCTAGCATATCTGTGTGAGTACAAAAAGTATAGCTATTTGTTTTATGGCACCTATTGCAGCTAGCTAATATACTTGTATGTGTAATCATTTGTAGTGTGGTATATGTATGTGAAGAACAACTGGTGTTTGTCAGAATGCATTTATACAGTATGTGAGCCACATCATCTGCTAATAAGGTGCTAATGATGACAAAGGTGATACAATGCTGAGTGACAGTGATGAGGATGGTGATATGAATGACACCTCCTGTGACCACAAATACTAGTGTTCCTGGATTTGTTGTGTAGAGTAAATACTACCTTGATTTCCTGCTACACTAAAGTTACAGTACTTATTACAGTTTACTATGCTACAGTATTCTGTAGTATTCATTACGAAATTGTACACATTATACACTTTACTATGTGGTTCAAAGACATTCATTCATTCATTTTCTTGTCGGCTTAGTCCCTTTATTAATCCGGGGTTGCCACAACGGAATGAACCACCAACTTATCCAGCACGTTTTTACACAGTGAATGCCCTTCCAGCCGCAACCCATCTCTGGGAAAGGTTCAAAGACATGTTTATTATAATTTACTATAATTTTTTTTGGCGGCGTGGCTGTTCAGACTGATACCGAAACAAGAAGTCATGATGTTAATTTGTTTCTTTTAATAACAGCAGTAAAAAAAAACTAAACAATTATTTGAACTGTACAACTGTACAAGCTAAAAATAAACATTTATTTTTATATCTTATTTTTTTCACAAAGTGTGCAGCTTTTGTCACTGCAGCAGTGTTTCCCCTAGGTTTACAGTATTGGGGAGGGGGTAAATAACAGCATTAATCAACTGAACAAATAAGTGAGCTGTACAATATCATATTTTTTATCCACAAAGTGTGCAGCTTTTGTCACTGCAGTGTATTTTTCTTGGCTTCTGGGAGATAGATATTAATATTAGTATACTTACTATATAAAGTAACCTTTTACCCTTGACTTTACTTAAGTATGCTTCTTTTTCCTAAAGGTGTATCTGCGGCCTTAATTACTAAGATCAGTCTTGTTCTGCCAAGTGGGTCAAAGCTAGGGATGCTCTGATCAGGATTTTTGCTGTCGATACCGAGTACTGATTTCTTGTCATGGTGATCGGCCGATACAAAGTACTGATTCTAATGCTTCAAGCTTTATAATGCATTAAGCACATTTTCCCTCTAAATTTTATTGTAAAATAAAATAATTTACAAACAAAAGAAAATGAATGAATAAATAAATGAATTAATAAATAAATGAAATAACAAACAATGCAATTTGAAATAAAACATTGCAAATGATGAAGAAGAGTTCAACATATCTCAATCAAGAACAAGTTTGGAGCGTAAGTTTGATGCATAGGAATTAAAATGCACACCTATAAATCTAATACTACTTTACTAAAAGAAAAAGGGCCTATACACTGTTTATTGAAATAAGTATATTACAAGAAGTTATATTAATAAATATTCATGTTTAAAAAAAATTGTCTCTAACTATTGACAGCAGATCACTCAATGAGAGAGAGATAGAGATAGAAGGATTTGCACTTGCCATCTCTTTACTGCTCTATTCATTTAACCTTAGAAATGTAATGTTAAGACCATCACTGTGCCTCCTGTGATCTGTTCTCGTGCTCATTCACTCGCCTCGCCAAGATGCCCGGGTATTTTACCAGTTTTTGGGGATCACAGAGCCAGTATAAATTTGCGGGAGACTCACCGAGCTTTAGGGAGAGGTCATAAGATTAGACGAGACACTAGATAGCGGCGATTGCTCTGCGTCACAGCAGAAATACAAATTCAAAACACTGGAAATACAATGGCTGCACGTGCAACAAAGAGCATCACTTACGCGAGTCAACAAGCATAAACATGCATAACATACAGGAGCGCACATGCTTCTTCTTCAAAAAAAAAAGTTTGTACACAAAAATCTTTATTACATGCTGCATTTTCTTCCATTTTCCAGTCAGTTTCTTGAACTTTCTTCCCTTTATGTGCAAAAACCTTTAAAAGACTAACAGTTGTTCAGCGTTTCTTATTTTAGCCAATTTAAACAATTAAAAACACCATAAAATAGAAACATTTTGAAGCGTTTCCTATGAGTAAGAATCACTTCCTAAGTTCCTACCCTCCATCTGAATTCCACGCCTCATCAACATGTGAAAACAACCTATATGCAACAGTGAACCATCTCAGACTTGGTTTAGTGTTGGTTTCACTCTACTAATATCATTGTTTAATGTTCTATTTTTGTTTTGTTTTCCAGTAATATACAAAATTGAAAGTTGATACACAAAAAGTGTAAATTAAGAATTGCTCAACTGTATGCTGTAACATATATAGTCAGTAATTGAAGATTCACAGAGATATTCTTTGTCTATTATTGGTTCAAACAACATTTGTTTTTGAAAATGTAACTCTTTACATCTAGTTTAAGGTTATTTTTTATTAACATTTGTATTAATTTGAAGTGGCACAAAAACATCTGTCTATATCTATATACTAGTTTCTTAAGCAGTATATTGTTTAAACTACAAAAAAGTGACAATAAAAGTCCCTTTGTTGAATGCTAAGTTACATTTTTACATACAAATATGAGCTCAACTTCTAATAATGAAATTCAAAAGTGATAATTAATTAATATATACACACAGAAGTCAGAATTATTAGCCCCTCTTTGAATTTATTTTTCTTTTTTTAATATTTTCCAAATTATGTTTAACAAAGCAAAAAATAAATAAATTCACAGTATGTCTGATAATATTTTTTCTTATTTGCTTTATTTTGGCTAGAATAAAAGCAATTTTTAATTTTTTAAAAGCCATTTTAATGTCAAAATCATTAGCCTCTTCAAGTAATTTTTTCTCGACAGTCTACAGAACAAAGCACCATTATACAATAACTTGCCTAATTACCCTAACCTGCCTAGTTAACCTAGTGAACCAAGGTAAACCTTAAAATGTCACTTTAAGCTGTATAGAAGTTTCTTGAAAATTATCTAGTCAAATACTGTCATCATGGCAAAGATAAAATACATCAGTTATTAAAGATGAGTTATTAAAACTATTAGGTTTAGAAATGTGTTGAAAAAAATGTTCTCTCTGTTAAACAGAAGTTGGAGAAAAAAAACAAGCAAAGGTGCTAATATTTCAGGGGGGCTAATAATTATGACTTCAACTGTATATTAGACCATTGGTCAGCTGTTTAAGACTCAAGCTAAACAGTGGTTAAGGTTACTTAAAATAAAAACAAATAAATATAAATCAAATAAATTATTAAAGCAGCACAGTGGCTCAGTGGTTAGCACTGTCGCCTAACAGCAAGAAGTTCGCTGGTTCGAGCCCCGAGTGGGTCAGTTGGTATTTCTGTGTGGAGTTTGCATGTTCTCCCCATGTTCACTTGGGTTTCCTCCAAAGACTCGAACTGAATTGACGTGAATTTAATAAGCTAATGCGAATGTGAATGCATTCACTGTGTAAAACATATGCTGCATTAGTTGGCAGTTCATTCTGCTGTGGCGACCCCTTATAAATAGGAGACTAAGCTGAAGGTAAATGAATATATGAATAAATTATTAATTTTTGCTTTTAAAATTTAACCATAATAAAACTTAATTCTGAAAATTACTGATTTTTGAGAATTGTGATATTGAAATTATCAATAGGAAAACAACATCAGTTTAAGCGATTTGACTAAAATTAGAAATGTATCTTCAGAAGTTTAGAATTAGTCATTGTATAAACTGCCGTTTGTGGGATCCAATGTTAACAGTGTATGTGTGGAACAGTCCAGTTGAAATCCAAACACAAGAAGCATCAGTTGTCCAGCTGCTGCTCCAGAACAGACGTCCAGCTCTGAATCCGTCCAGAGAGAGACCTAGAAAGAGAAAAGGATTAGTTGTATAGACAGTGTTCTGGTGTGTCAACCCTCTTGACGCCAACCTGTCTGCCTGGATATCAAGAGGAAAGAATGGAGTGAGGGGTGAGAATAGAGGTGTGGAAAAGGAATTGAAGAGGGGCAATGGAAAAGACACAGCTGTTGAAACTCATCTCACACTTACAATGAACAGATGAGAGAAAGAGAGACGCACTCGCACAGATGGAGGAGGATTTTCTTATGATTATCACTTTACGGAGACATTTGAATAGAAATATTTGTTTAGAGTAAAATAATATCTCCAGTTCACACGATGATTCCAAATCCAATGTACTTAGGCTGCCAGATTGTGACTAATGTCTGTTCTGTATTGCAACTTAATCTGGCCAAGAACCACCCACTTATATAGGAAGCGACTGTCTGACCATTTAACGTGACCAAGCCAAGTTAATTTTTTTGCTTAGAATGAGTATGCATTAGTATTCAGTTCTCAAAGTTGCTATTGAATATCTCACAGTGTGACTTCAGTTGTTATTTTATTGTATTCATTGCTTTTATTCAGTAAGGACATTTTAGTCAATCAAATGTTACAGTAAGATAAGATTTCTGGCAAGTCTACTGAAAGTGAAGTGAGCATTGTCAGTAAGTATAAAAAAAGTGTTGTTTTTTCTGTTTGTCAAGGGAAAATAAGTGAAAATAATATATCACCACTTTATTTTGTCAAATTCGTTTTTTGAAGTCCTGATCAGAAGGATTCACTGTAACATGTTTTGTCCACATATATATGTATTCATTTTGTTATGAGTGTGTCTAGCTATAAGTTATAAGCAGCAATTTTCAACACTGAGCAGTGGTCTCAATTTCTGGAGGGCCACAGCTTTGCAGATTTTAGCTCCAATCACCTCCAAATCACACCTGCTTGAACACCTTCATTAGTTGGATCAACTGTGTTTGATTAGGGTTGGAGCAAAACTGTGCAGAGCTGCAGCCCTCCAGGAATTAAGTATAAGACCCATGGTTTAAAATAGGGCTTCTGAAAGTCTGGACTCTAGATCCAGACTGTGAGGGTTTTCAATCCGGACCAGAATCCATTTCGTGTTGCAAGACCATGACTAAAGGATTCAAATTGTGGATTTCCTTAATTTATAAATGCATAAATCTTGTAAATCATTAGTTTAGATCTTTGTATTTTTGTAAAAAAAAGAAAAAAGAATATGGGCTAAATTAAAATCGAAGGCAAAACATTTAAGGTTTTCCTTTGTGACTATTGTTGTGACATCCATTGATCATACAAGGCTTCATGTGATCGAGTGGACTAATTGCGCGTACATGCCTGCTTTAACGCACCGCAGCAAAGTGATCATTTGAATGGATGAAGATGTCGGACTTACGGAAAAGAAAACTTGATAAAGAGAATAGACAGTTCAAAGTTAAATGGACAGATAAATATGAGTTTATTTTGCCACAAGCCAGTACAAAGCTATTCTGCTTGATTTGTGCTAAGACAATTGGAGTTTTAAAGAGTGGAAATGTGAAAACATGTACATTTTTAATGCTAGTGTCCACATAATACAGATATAAGGGACGCAAAACTACAACATCTAAAGTTTACACACCTTTTGTATTTTTCACCTTTTTTAAGCTGTCTGGATATAGATCTAGACAGATCTTTATAGATCTTTTGTTATGTTTTGTACAAAAATGTTCTAATATGAATGGTTTTGCCTCATTTGCATTGTATTTAATGTGTTTTGAATGCAAATTCTAATTTGTTTAAAGAAAAATAAATAGTGTTGACTTTTGATGCTTCTTAAGAATAATTTTTAAAATCAAGTCATATAATATCAATTGTTTTAGACCTCTGATCTTCAAAAATTTAGGTTTGGACCTTTTAATGCATACATTGAGAACCCCTATTTTAGAGCATCAATTGATTTTCACAGTGTTTATACCAGAATTTGTTTATATGAAATATAATTAACACAGAGAAAAAAATATGCCAAAGTTTTATATTATTGTGCAAAAACTCTGTGCAAATCTAAAACTAATTATTGCTCAGAAGCACTCATTGAAGAATTCTGGCAACTTGTAAACACATCTTTGCTTTCTGGCATATTGATAAAAATCTATGCACCGAATCCCAGAAATCAGTTTTTTTTTTTTCAGTAAGCTCTTTTTCATTCACTCATTCATTTTCTTTTCAGCTTAGTCCATATATTAATCGGGGGTCGCCACAGCAGAATGGACCGCCAACTTATCCAGCACGTTTCAAGCAGTGGATGCCTTTCCAGCTGCAACCCATCACTGGGAAACATCTATACACACTCATTTACACACATACACTACAGACAATTTAGCTTACCCAATTCCCCTATACCACATGTCTTTGGACTTGTGGGGGAAACTGGAACACCCGGTAGGAGTTCTGTTTTTCTAAACGCGACTATGGATTGTTTTTTGCCGTAAAGTGACATGATAAATTGGTTGGACAAAATGTCATACCTTGTAGTATTTCCTGTGTTTAAGTTAAACTTTTATCAACTATTTCGTTCAGATGCATGTGACGAGGAAACAACACAGTCTGCTTTCATTGCAACTTATTCTTTGGCCTGTTAAATGTGTAGTTTCTGACTGAGACGATATTTTTATGTAATAATCCTAATTTCTAATACAGAAATAAATGCATTTATTTGTTTGATGTTTGTATGTTTTCTTCTGATTTTCCTCTGGAATCTCTATCCAGGGGGTTATGGGTGTGATTACGGTTTCAGAAAGATGCTGAGTCCTCCATCCTGCTTGAACTTTACACTCTCCCTGAACCCTATAGATCGCAGCCTGCAATCCACATGATTCCAAACAGAAGCATATCGGTGCAGTTCATGCGCAGATGGCAAATGAAGCTCTCCTACCTCTTCAAAGCATTCTCCATATACCTATTTTCTTTAAAAGCCTCTGGTGCGGATTTTTCCTGCTCAGACTCTCATTCTAACCCCCTACTTTCCCTCTCACTCCGCTTGCAGTGGTGAAAATAGATTGACAAAGATGCTGAGTGAAAGAGAGAGAGAGAAAGCAAAGGAAGCCTGAAGGCAGGATTAACGGAAAGAGTTGATTTTATTTTCTTGTGTTTGAGGACCGTGCTGATGTGTGTATGAAGCAGTGCCTCCAGTGTGATTGGCAGCTTTTTCTGGTGTGGCCCGTGAGCTGAAACATTTGAGCATGTTACCGCAGGATAGGTGCGGCCTATGGGACATGTTAGAATTGATCCACAGCAGACAATCGTCACACCTTAGAATTGAGGATCTGTGTAAGGTGACCAATTGCATATGTTTGTAAATCCTGGCTGACTTTGAAGGGCTTCTGTAGGCAGCAGGACCACATGCAGCTTTGCGTTCTTTATTTTTGATGCAGCATGCCTGTCTATAACTAAAAACTACTCTTTAAAAATACAATCATGATGCCACAAATTATTTTTATTTAGTCCAAGAAAAGAGTGAAACTCTGGTTCTGCAGGCCTCATTCATGCCCCATTTCCATTGAGTAGTGCGGTACAGTACGGGTTGGTACACTTTTATGTCTGTTTCCACTGTCAAAAGGTACCTAAAAGTGAACCGTACCGTACCACTTTTTGAGTACCCTTTTTCCAAAGGGTACCCAAAAAGTTGGTTTACAGTCATTACAGAATATTGGTTTACAGACAAACGTCACTAGCGTGTGTACAAGCCAGGTTAATGAAAACAAAGGACGCGCCATTTTTAAATAGACAGCCTAGACAGTAAATCATTATGATATATACATATGATAACGAGCTGTTTCATTTTCTCCAGAGAGCTCGCGATTGCTCTCCGTGCTTCTATATTTGAAATAAAGAACTTCTTGAGCTCATGATAATAATGTGTGTGTGATTATTGAAGGGCTTTTGAGATCCTCTCAGAAACGGACAAACACAAGCATGACGGTAAAAAACAAAACAAAGGGGAAGCCTGCAAAAACAAAAGACCAAAGGTTTCTTTCAGCAACCTAAAACATGAACCAACTGCCATGGTTAACTGTTATTATCACCTTTTAGAATTTAGACTTATGAACTTGGAAAGACTGAATTACTTCCTAACAAGAGGTTGCATGTTTTGGTGAAGAATAAAGATGCAGATGAGAGGTTTTCACTAACTGTGGGCTATATGTTGCATGTTGTTTTTGAAGCCAAATAAGGACTAAATGTATCAGAGGGGGATTTGAACCTGTGTTTCCAGCATGGCAGGTGAATGCAAATGAGGGCAGATGACCGTGTCAGTTTCTAGTCTGTCTCTGTAATCCAGGAAAGTGAGGTTTACTTGCAGAGCTCTGGTTAAACCTTATTGCCCTATAAACCTCACAGTCATCCGGGTCACGGCACCAGTTTGAACTAACTCTCTGTGAGAAATTACTCTATAGTGAATGGTCACGTTAGGATACCTCTTTAAATCTAGGACAAACAACCAAAGGTTGTTAAAATACAATGCCCCAGCATTGCTGAATTGTCAACAGTGAGAGATAAAAGGCATTTTAGCATGAATGTAACAGTAATTTTATATAGTTACTAGTGTTATAGTACTCAAAACAATATTCATGGTTTTGTCTTGTCATTCTTCTTCTTCCAACGCGATCAAACTGTTACTATTATGCCAGATGAGAAGTTAACAATTTGTGCAATTAAACAAATGTGTAAAAAACATGATGTTTATGTATATTCACTGGCCACTTTATTAGGTACACCTGTCCAACTGCTTGTTAACACAAGTTTCTTATCAGCCAATCAGTGGACATGGTCAAGACGATCTGCTGCAGTTCAAATCGAGCATCAGAATGGAGAAGAAAGGTGATTTAAGTGACTTTTAACGTAACATGGTTGTTGGTGCCAGACCGGCTTGTCTTAGTATTTTAGAAACTGCTGATCTACTGGGATTTTCACCAATCCTGTCAGCTAAGAACAGGAAACTCAGGCTACAATTTGCACAGGCTCACCAAAATTGGACAATATTGAAAAAACATTGCCTGGTCTGATGAGTCTCGATTTCTGCTGCAACATTGGGATGGTAGGGTAAGAATTTGGCTTCAAAAACATGAAAGCATGGATCTATCCTGTCTTGTATCAACGTTTCAGGCTGGTGGTGTAATGGTGTGGGGGATATTTTCTTGGCACACTTTGGATCCATTAATACCAGTTAAGTATTGTCTTAACGCCACAGCCTAATTTAGTATTGTATGATCACAGTGTACCTATTAACTGATGTCTACTTCCAGCACGATAACGCACCTTATCATAAAGCAAGAATCATCTTAGACAGGTTTCTAAAAGTTGGTTCAGTTTGACACGGGTGTGTTGATTTTCATTTTTTCTCATTTAAGTTGACAGAAGCTGCACAAGCAAAACTGCTGCCCGGGGGCATAGCTAACATGGCCACCAAGCTGCTTAAAATCAACTGTTTGTGTACAAATGAGCATATTTGCACACCACAAGAATTTCTTTGTATATTTTATTGACTTTCTGTGGGTTTTGAGACCCGAGTGTGGGGTCTATGTATGGAGAGCATGGAAACAATCCTCCAGTCAGAGGATGAGAAGAGCAGATGAAGACATTTAGTTACACGGGTTTAGACAGGCAACACACACTCACACCTGCTAGAAGGCAGAGACTCCCTACTTAACTGTTCTCTTTTCATCTGTCTGTCATTCTTTCCTTTTAATGAGCAGGAGGAAGAGATGGAGAGGTGCATGTGTGTGTGTGTTCAGGCTTCTGTGCAGGTGTAATTGGGCCTGTGACCTCAGAAGGAAGTTTGTTTGGTTGGTAGCTTGTGTGTGGGCTTGTGTGTTTATGATGAGCCTGTGTGTATGTGTGACTCTGTGAACGTATTGATTTCTGTGTGTGCTTATAGGTTACCCAGTGATTGATGGGTTTCTCTAATGTCATGTCAGAGAGTGGCAGAGATGTGCATAAGAGCACCCGACAAACACACACACACACTCCTTCTTCTGATGAATTATTCGAGACGTGTACACACTCCTGTGCAACGGATTTAAAAGTTATTAGAACTTCTTCCTTCAGGAGATCATTCTGTGTGTGTGTGTGTGTGTGTGTGTGTGTGTGTGTGTGTGTGTGTGTGTGTGTGTGTGTGTGTGTGTACATGTATTTATCACATTGTGGGTACCAAAAATGTTCCAAGTACAGCAATACCAGTAAAGTTTCACATTGTGGGGACTTTTTTAGGTCCCCATGAGAAAAATGGCTCATAAATCATACAGAATGAAACTGAAAATGGAAAAGTGCAAAATGTTTTTTTTTTCTGTCAAAGTTGGGTTTAAAAGTAGGGATGGTGTCAGGTGGTTGAATATACAGCCTGCACAGTATGAAAATCTATAAGAAGTGCCCATAAAGAGAGAGGGTGTACAAGTGTGAGTGAGTGTGTGTCTCAATGCCTTCTCTAAACTTTTTGACACGCTATTATGCTGAATCTCATACCAGAATCGGCATTCCTGAGGCTGCTCTGGCATATCGGACCAGAAGTGTTAGACTTCCAACAACAATTTTTTGTGGAATTATTTGTATTTATTGTCTAATCTTAACTGTTAGGGGAAATTTGGTGTGAGGGACACTCATTGGTGTCCCTGTAGGTGGTGGTGCCCTAGTCAACTGCCATAGTTTGCACATGCATAGATACAGTTAGTGACACATCTACTCAATGGATGTCAATGTCAGGGTATCACTGAGTTTCTGTTAGCTTTGACCAACAATAGCATTGTTTTTAATGTTATGTTGGTGTGTCATGGCCTTTATGCATTTTATTAGGGCTTTAGACTTTTAAAGTACCACAGTATGCTGTTATAGAAGATTTATTTTCAGTGGAGTCCTACAATATATTTACATTCATTACAATTGTTCATGAACTTAAACTTAAAAAATGCTCTAACAGTCTTAAATGTTGCATTGTTGTAAATAGAACATACACTCACCAGCCACTTTATTAGGTACACCTGTCCAACTGCCCAGTAACGCCTATAATTTCTAGTCAGCCAATTACATGGCAGCAACTCAATGCATTTAGGCATGTAGACATGGTCAAGATGATCTGCTGCTGTTCAAACCGAGCATCAGAGTGGGGAAGAAAGGGGATTTAAGTGACTTTGAACATGGCATTGTTGTTGGTGCCAGACGGGCTGGTATAAGTATTTCAGAAACTGTTGAGCTACTGGGATTCTTGCACAACCATCTCTATGGTTTACAGAAAATACCAGAGTTCAGAGGTGAATGGCTAGACTGGTTCCAGCTGACAGAAAGTCAACAGTATCTCAAATATCCACTCGTTACAACCGAGGTATGCAGAAGAGGATCTCTGAAAGCACAACATGTCAAACTTTGAGGCAGATGAGCTAAGAACAGGAAACTGAGGCTACAATTCACACAGGCTCACCAAAATTGGACAATACAAGATTGGAAAAACGTTTCTTGGTCTGATGAGTCTCGATTTCTGCTGCGACATTCAGATGGTAAGGTCAGAATTTGGTGTCAACATGAAAGCATGGATCCATACTGTCTTTTATCAACATTTCAGGCTGCTGGTGGTGGTGTAATAGTGTGGGGATATTTTCTTTGCACACTTTGGGCCTATTAGTACCAATGGAGCATTGTGTCAATGCCACAGGTTACCTGGGTATTGTTGCTGACCATGTCCATCCCTTTATTACCACAGTGTATCTTCTGATGGCTACTTCCAGCAGGATAACGCACCATGTCATAAAGAGTGAATCATCTCGGACTGGTTTCTTAAACATGACAATGGCCTCCACAGTCACCATGGCCTCCAATAGAGCACAATTGGGATGTGGTGGAATGGGAGATTCTCATCATGGATGTGCGGCCAACAAATCTGCAGCAACTGCATGAGGCTATCATGTCAATATGGACCAAAATCTCTGAGGAATATTTCCAGTACCTTGTTGAATCTATGCAATGAAGGATTAAGGCAGTTCTGAAAGCAAAAGTTGGTCAAACCCGATACTCATAAGGTGTACCTAATAAAGTGGCCCGTGAGTGTACATTGCAATTTCTAAATTTCAGCTCCAGAGGCTTCCTCAGTGCTTTGATACAATCTGATTGATGGCATTTACCTTAGTTAAATTTTATTCACGTTTATTTGTGTACACAAAAAATACTTATTTGTTTGATCCTGGTTCCTCATTGTTTAAAAGGGCATGCAGAAAGAATGTTTGTGCAAATGTGCATTATGAAAATGTGTTACAAAACCATAAAGGTTTATACAAGAAGAAAGACTACAATTACTAACAACCTATTTGAGGCAATTCAGAATTGCTGTTTTATTTTTGGTAAACCTTTAATATTTACAAACATCTACATCATATACTGCATGAAATGTAATATCTTAAGATATACTAATATGCACAATGTGTGTGTGTGTGTGTGTGTGTGTGTGTGTGTGTGTGTGTGTGTGTGTGTGTGTGTGTGTGTGTGTGTGTGTGTGTGTGTGTTTGTGTTTGTGTTTGTGTTGTGTGCAGAAAACTCAGGTGATGGTATTGACTATAGCCAGCAAAAGAGGGAGAACATTGGAGACCTGATCCAGGAGACGCTGGAGGTATTTGAACGCTACGGGGGTGAAGACGCCTTCATCAACATCAAATACATGGTGCCCACCTACGAGTCCTGCCTTCTCAACTGAAAAGACCAGAGAACTCTCTCACAAGCACACACACACTCACTCTTATACAAATATGTAAACACAACCACCTTATGTTACACTTCTTATTTCTGACTTTATTAAAGTCATTATGCAGATGCAATGATTCTGTGCTCCATGCCTGTCTCTATCAGAGAAAACACAGACACACACACACACACATGCAAACACACAGCTTCCTGTGAAGATAAACAGAAATGAGGAGCTCAGGGGTCAATAAATCTCTCGGTTGCAACTAACCTGCATTTCATTTTCAGTCGGTGAGGAATTATCTTGAAGAGAAATGCAGAACAAAATGTGCACATCTAGTCCGATTGGCCACAGATACAGAAAACAGTACAACCCAAGTTAATGGTTATTTTTCACCATATCATTATGGAGATCTTGAAGCCTTACTATCAGTTTGAGTGTTGATTGTTTTTGTTGTCGTTATTGTCGTTGTCTTCAAATCTCTTCATCAAAATACTATAAAAACATGTATTATGCTAAAATATAATAAGGCACCACTTGGAAATTCTCTTGATATACTTGAGTAATAATAATATAGTAATAATAATAATAATAATAATAATAATCTTATTCCATAAAGGTCTGAACACATTTTCCCCAAGTTTAAAATAAAATATTGTTGTTGTTTTTTTTTCAGAAAATGACATTGGTCAAAATAGGAACACATTTTTATTTATTGTGGCTAGACAGGATGGTTGGGCAGCTCGGTGGCTCAGTGATTAGCACTGTTGCCTTTACAGAAAGAAGGACGCTGGTTCGAGTCCCGGCTGATTCAGTTGGCATTTCTAGGTAGAGTTTGCATGTTCTTCCTATGTTGCCGTGGGTTTCCTTTGGGTGCTCTGGTTTCCCCCACAGTCGAAAGACATGTACACGGTAGGTGAATTGAATAAACTAAATTGGTCATAGTGTATGAATGTGTGTGAATTAGTTTGTATGGGTGTTTCCCAATACTGGGTTGCAGCTGGAAGGGCATTTGTTGCATAAAACATCGGCTGGAATATTTGGCGGTTCATTCCGCTGTGGCAACCTCTGAAATAATGACTGAGTCAAAGGAAAATGAGTGAATGAATGAAAAAGGAAGGTTATTGTGCCATTATATATTATATAATGTGTATAATGGTAATGTGTGAATGAATAAATCAGAAAAACATGTCTGAAAACATAATCCTTTAGTTGTTATGACCAATTGTTGTTTTAAGGTAAAATGCTCTAGATCAGGGGACACCAAACTTGTTCCTAGAGGGCCAATGTTCTGAAAATTTTAGTTGTAACTCTAATCAAAAACACCTGAACAAGCTAATCAAGGCCTTACTAGGTATATTTGAAACACCCAGGCAGGTGTGCTGAGGCAAGTTAGAGCTAAACCCTGCAGGGCACAGACCTCCAGGAACGAGATTGGTGCTTTGTTCTAGATGAAATCCGAGAATGAAACAAAAATTATTTTACTATAACTATAAACTTTACTATTACTTTTACTATAAATTGTAAAGCAACTAGGATTAAAAGATCCGTTCAGCTCTCTGTGATTATCAATCATCATCAAGTGTGATCAAGAATGAATTTAACAAGTTTAAAATATTTTTAAAACAGTGTATGTTTGTAATGAATTACAGCGATTTTACCATCTTTATCAACACAGCTGCTTATCAGTACTATTATAAAAGAAGAGGCTTCAATCCCAGTTTGTGAGTGTGTGTCTGTGTGCGTGAACAACATTGTAACAACATTATGTGCGACTCATCGTTGCAGAAAGGCTTAAATTAATGCCACAACAAATACAAGAAATAATCATTGTGAAAGTTGAAAGTTCTTACTGTAGTATTCCTCACAAACATTATGTAAAGACTACTTCCTTCATGTCTGTCACTGTGCTGTTTATCTGACATAGCTGAGATTGAGGCACACTCTGACAGGCATGTGGAAACGGTGGGTGGGGAGAACTAGCATTAAAAGTACAGGCAACAATAACAGCTACAATGTGTTCAGAGCAGAAAATCCAATATTCAGGAGGGTATAATAAATAATCTAATGTGTGTTTTGAGCTGAAACTTTACAGACACTTTCTGGAAACACAAAAGACTTACCTTTAATCTTGAAAAAAGGGTAAAATATGTGCCCTTTAAATATAGATCAAACAATAAACTGCATTAAAACATTGATCTGTTCACAAAATGAATTTTAAATTACGCGCAAAGCCTCTTGCCACTGGATCTCTTGCACTCATATCTGTATTTTTTTAGAAGGTCACTGGTATAATGTAGCTCTGCTTCCTGATATAATGAACATTTCCTTGCTTTTTCTTCCAATTTTCTCAGTAGTACCTTGCCAAAAAAAAAAAAAAAAAAAAAAAAACTCCCCCTCTGGCTGTTCATTCACCTCGAAACACCCAACATTGAAATCGCTTCTTCTTCTTCTTTCTTTTTTTTTCTTGTTTTATCTATTTTATCAGGGATATAACACCTAGTTTGTCAATAGAAATACATTTGGCCCTTAATAACAATAGTTTATATTTGCCTTTTAACTGTGGTTCACCTACAAATGTACTGTGCAAATCCATGATGAAGGTCAGTGGTACAAAGTGCTGCATTTAATACATTACTAGCAAGTATTAATAGTGTGCAGGATTTTTTTCAATATGTCACCTACCTATACGTTTATAAGTAAAAAATAGAATGATCATCCTCATCATGGATGTAAGCGTACACGAGAACAATAAAAATCAAGCTAGGTCATATTAGACAAAAAAAGAAGCTTTTTTTTAAGTTAGGATCATGCTTTCAGAATATTTTATATAGTAGTGTATCTTGGTTAGGCATTTTAAAGGCTTTGAGCTTTTTAATATGCCTCCCCACTTTTCAAATCATTTCAGCTTTCCTGCTTTCTGCTTGCTTTATCTCGTTCTTGCTTCTTTTATATCCGTCTCTTCAGGTCAGCTCTTTGTTGAATTGTTCGGCTTTATATTTGAATGTTTTTGAGTCTTTGTTCACTATCTGAAGCAAACATAGATCTGTTCATCAATTTATTCTAATGTATTTTCTTTTAGTGTGTGTGTGTGTGTGTGTGTGTGTGTGTGTGCAGTGATTTTAGACTTTCGCAGAATGATCTAGGGTGAAGCTTACAGATTTGAACTATGAATTTGACAAACTCACAGACACACAAACAACTAGTGGAAAATTTACTTCACTACATGTTTGTATCTAAAACTTTCACACATACAGTATATCTATACAGTATACAGTATTTATACATAAATTAAACAGTATATTATACATAAAAAGCACAAAACCCCCTTTTAAATTATTATTTTTTTTAATATTTCCCAAATAATGTTTAACAGAGCAAGGAAATTCTCACAGTATGTCTGATAATATTTTTTCTTCTGGAAAAAATCTTATTTGTTTTATTTCGGCTATAGTAGAAAAACAACTTTTTAATAATAATAATAATAAAATGTTTTAAGGTTAATATTATCAGCCCCTTTAAGCTATATATATTTTTTTCAACAGTCTACAGAATGAACTTGCCTAGTTACCCTAACTTGCCTAGTTAATTTTATTAACCTAGTTAAGCCTTTAAATGTCAGTTTAAGCTGTATAGAAGTGTCTCATAAAATATCTAGTAAAATATTTTGTACTGTCATTATGGCAAAGATAAAATAAATCAGTTATTAGGAATAAGTTATTAAAACTATTATGTTTAGAAATGTGTTGAAAAAATCTTCTCTCTGTTAAACAGAAATTGAGGAAAAAAAATAAACAGGCGGCTAATAATTTTGATCTTACCTGTATATAATCAGCAAAGAATGACAGCATCTTTTACGCATGTTGCCTTACTTAAGATTTTCTGAAGTTCAAAACATCACTAGTTTGGACTGGCAGGGTTGTCATTTCCACACTGTAAAAAAATATATAATCAATTAGTCCTGATTGCATATGTTTTTAGGTCATTGTAACTTATTAAGGTTAATCATGTTCAAACTTAATTTTAAAAGTTGCGCTAGCTGTTTTAAGTTAGTGTAACATAATATAAGTTTGATGAACTCATAAAGATAATTTGTTTCAGCTTAAATATTTAGGGCAACCAGGATTTTTTTACAGTGCAGATGAATATTTCAGAAACCGTTAATCTACTCTGGTTTTTACACACCTGTCTTTAGGGTTTTCAGAGACATAAAGTAAACTAAATAAAAATTAAATTAAAGAAACACCCAGTGAGCAGCAGTTTTGTTGACAAAAAATCCTTTACTAATACAAGTGAATAGATAAATTGGTTTAAGTTGATAGAAAGGCAACAGAGATTCAAATGTTCACTCATTACAACCTGCAGATGTCTGCAGAAGAACATCTTTGAATGCATAACATTTACTGCAGTAGTAGAAGACACAGTGGTGACACTCCTGACACATAACAACAGCAAATTGAGGCTACAATTTACATGGGCTCTGCAAAATTAGACAATATATTATTAGAAAATGTTGCCTAGTCTGATTTGCTGCTGCAACATTCCGATAGTTGGCTCAGAATTTGGTGTAAACAACATGAAATCCATTGTGCCTTGTATCAGTGGTTCATGCTGCTGGTGGCGCAATGGTGTGGGGGACATTTTCCTGGCACACATCTTACAAATCCTTTTGAGCATTGTTTTAATGTCACAGCCTACCTGAGTATTGTTGCTGACAAGTCCTTTATGGTCACAGTATAACCATCTTGTTATGGCTGCTTGCCTGCTTGCAGCATGATGATGCACTGTCACCAACTGCAAATCCACAGTTAAATCTCAATCCGATCTCAATGGTATGTGGCGGAACAGGATATTCGCATCATGGATGTGCCATGACAAATCTGTAGAAACTGTGGGATGCTATCATGTCACTATGAACTCGATTTCCAGACCCTTGTTGGTCTATGCCAAAAGGAACTAAAGGATTAGTTCACCCAAAAATGAAAATTCTGTTATTAATTACTCACACTCATGCTGTTCCAGTCCCCCGAGGCCTTCATTCATCCTAGGAACACAAATAAACATATTTTAGATGAAATCCAAGAGTGCTCTGACCTTCCAAAGGCAGAAACATTGACCTTGCATGAAGACATTCAAAGTACAGAAAAGCAACCAAATACAGTCAAAACTTTCCATGTGACTTCAATGGTTCAACTGTAATCAAACCCACATGATAAGAACCTATATAAACATACATTGTCCATTTCATTCATTCATTTTCTTGTCGACTTATTGGGAAACATCCACACACACACTCATACACCACGGACAATTTAGCATACCCAATTCACCTGTACCGCATGGCTTTGGACTGTGGGGGAAACCGGAGCACCCGGAGGAAACCCACACGAATGCAGGGAGAACATGCAAACTCCACACAGAAACACCAACTGAGCTGAAGCTCAAACCAGCGACCTTCTTGCTGTGAGGCGACAGCACTACCTACTGCGCCACTGCTTCGCCCCATACATTGTTCATTTTCCTTTATTATACATACACATAATACAGGAAAATGGCCATTTTTACGTCACATATTAAAAACCTATATCATGTATGTTTATATAGATTCTTTTTGTGTGGGCTTTCACTCATTTGCCATAGTTAAATTCCATAACATGCCAATTACATGTGAAATCAATTTCAAGTGTTTGCACTTATGTTTTTTGCATTTATTAATTTTTTTTTTAGTTCTCAGTTATTGCCTTGATAATAGAAAATATGAGCCAGGCATCATGTATGAAGTGAGATATGAGCTATTTAGGAAACATATCTTTTATGTACATATAGGGTTTATGTGGATATACAGAAGCTACACAGAAGACCTATATGGCCTGTACATGCACATACAATTGAAGTCGGATTTATGAGCTCCCATTAAATTTTTTCCTAATTTCTGTTTAACGGAGGGAAGATTATTTTAAACACATTTCTTAGCATAATAGTTTTAATTACTCATTTTTAATAACTGATTTATTTCATCTTTGCCTGTAAATAATATTTAACTAGATATTTTTGAAGACATTTTTATACAGCTTAAAGTGACATTTAAAGGCTTAACTAGGGTAATTAGGTTCACTAGGCAGGTTACGATAAATAGGCAAATCAGTGTATAACGATGGTTTGTTCTGTAGACCATCGAAAAATATATAGCTTAAAGAGACTTATAATTTTGGCATTAAAATAGTTTTTTATTAAAAACTGCTTTTATCCTAGCCAAATAAAAACAAATAAGGCTTTCTCCAGAAGACAAAATATTATCAGACATACTCTGAAAATTTCCTTGTTCTGTTAAACATCATTTGGGAAATATTTAAAAAAGTAAAAAACATTTCAAAGGGGCTAATAATTCTGACTTCGACTGTATATGCACCTCAATTTTGGCTATATGTGACATATATACACATATATGCAGCGTATATATTATCATTTATGTGCATATATACTGCATATAGGTTTAATATATGAGCGTGTATCCTCATATATGCTCTTTCCATGTGGGTATGGAATCTTTGTGGACATTTGTGTGCCAAAAATGTGTCAGATGTGTCAGGTTCCGGTCAATTTACTATGGCCAATATTACTACCCTGACAACCTGACGAGGAAAAGAAAACATTGGCAAACCCTGTTGTTTTTGTATTTTTTTGGCACACAAAAGTGTTCTCAAAGCTTCATATGATTACTCTTGAGCCACTGAAGCAACAGGAAATGTTTTGACTGTGTTTTTGTTTGCTTTCCTGGCCTTTGAACATCTCTGGACAGTTGCTGTCTATAGAGGGTCAGATATCTTTCAGATGTAATCTAAAATTTCTTAAAGGTCCCATGAGATTAAAATAATGTTTTTTAGATGTTAGTATCAGTTTGTTAGTTTTAAGGACATCTACAAGCTAGTGTTCTCCAAAGTGACAAAATTTGCGTTCAGATGATATAACACCGATATAAACATACAAAGCAGTTTGTCACTTCTGCCTAAATGGATTATCTCTTATTTTAGTTTCTCTTAAAATCTTGACCAATCAAATGCTCTCTAGTATCTGTCATGCCCCGCCTCCTTAAAGACGATTCTCATTTGCTTTTCATTTCTTGAGCTGTGATAAAAACAAAATGTTATTGGAGCTAATCTATGCCCCGTCCTCTCTTTATGTTTCAGTTAAGATTATGTCAAACATTAAATAAAAATACACCTTTAATTTGAAGATGAACGAAGGTCTCAGGGTATTGTAATGACATGAGGGTAATTAATCCTTTAGGGCAGTTTCGAATGCAAAAAGTGTCCAGCACGTCACTAGAACGGTGTACTCAATAAAGTGTCCATTGAATGCATCTACATTCTGCACACTGGATCCTGAAGGGCCACAGAGAGTGCACGGAATAACACCAGAGATGGCATTTATTCAGATGGCAACATTATGTGCTTTTGAAAGCCATGAACCTGAGCTGCAGGCTGTGTGCCAGAACACAATGTCTGAATGAAACGCTCATTTATCAGAGCGTGTACACACACAAACACACACTCACACACACAAACACACACTCACACACACACTCTCAGTCGGGGGCTTCCCTCATGCTTAACAACCTCTATCTTTTCTTACCTGTGAAATCAGACGCAGCGAGTGTCTTGGTTTATTTATTTAACCGAATAGTGTTTTTATAGTATATATTGCCCTCTGAGTCTTTTCACTTAAGGCTTTTACAATCAATTTTAAGCACTTAACCATGGAACTCCATCTTTTTGGTGTTATTAGAAAGGGTTTTGAGAATGGCATCTGCTCATTGGAGACCATGTCCTATTAATCACATATTTATTACTTACAACATATTTATTTATTGTTTAAACTAATAGGTCATGAGTAAACTGTATGGAATTACAATGTTTTGTTAAATTATTTACGGTGCACTCTCAGAAATAAAGTAATAAAGGTTAAATCATGGTAACTTAAAAAAACAAATTAGTACCTAAAATGTACAGTAGATTACCTTGTTAAAAAAAATAGGTACTAATGTGTACCATTATGGACCTTTTAAGGTACAAAAATGTACCTTTTGAAAAGTGTAGCAGCTTCAAGGAAAAATCTGTGTTGTGTCTGTGTTTTTATTGGGGAGTCCCATGAGCTGATGTTTACAGTGAGCTGAGATTTCTGGAACATTTGAGCTCAGTTCAATCTGGATTTGATCACAACGCCTGTAAATTACAGCTCTGAACAGACACAAGGGGGAATTGTGGCAGGATTTGCCCTCAAATCAGTTTTACTGCAACATTCGGGGTCAATAAAGAGACCCAGAGTCCCAGCATGAGTCCTAGAAATCAAGATGCCGAGAGGAATGGTTTCAGTCATCATTTACTCAGTACTCATTTATGACCTTTTTTTTTTTACAGCAGAAAGGTACGGTCACGTTTTTACACCCAAAAAGGTCAGTTGTTCATTGTCAAGCACAATAGTCATTTGGAACAACAACAAAAAATCTAACTTTTTCAATAGACTTGAAACATGTTGTTTCTGTTGATCCAAACATTCGTATTATGAATAAGATTATAATTTTGAGTCATTTTAAAAATTGATTTTGTCATTTGCAATGGTTTATGGAATTGTATTTCTTTCCCTCATTAAAGTCTTCATTTACAGTCTTGCTTCAAATCAAATGTAGTTATATAGAGATTCTCACTTTCCTTTATTAAATTTTGCAAACAACATTCCAAACCTGAAATCAAAATATGCCCAGGCAATGAATAAAAGCAGTTATCAATGAGATTTGAAACAGATTTCACTGAACATACTACATTTGTTTGCTTGTTTTGCACCTGTTTTACCTCTATTACAAGATACAAGATAAGCCTTTGGTGTCTCCGAAATGTGTCTGTAAAGTTTCAGCTCAAAATACTTATCAGATTATTTAATATAGCCTCCAGAATCTGCCCATTTTGATATCTGAGTATACTGTAGCTGTTTTTGTAGCTTGTGGCTTTAAATCCAAATGAGCCATTTCTCCCTGCCCACCATTCCCACATGCATGTCTGCTTCTCATGGATTACGTCAGATAAACAGCAGTCAGTGACGGAGACAGACTCGGATGAAGCTGAAATACAGTTCATTAGTCAAAAATATCAAGCAAGTTTATTTGATGTATTTGTGGTGGATTCTATTCAAGCCTTTCTGAAATGATGAGTCTTACACAAATGCCATGTGCAGTACACACACACACACACACACACACACACACACATAATACTGACACCATGCGGCCATGGTGATTATAGCGGTTAAATACATAGCTATTTTACTGTCTTTATTACAAACATACACTATTTTTAAAATGTAAACATGTTATTATAGAAATATGGCACCTGTAAGTCAATTCGTTGGGGGGGGGAAACTGCACTCCTATGTCACGTTGCAGTGGGCCTCAAAATCACTGGGATTTGGGTCCTATTTTAATGTCAGGAAATTCCAAAAGAGACTTATTGTCTTTCTATCACTTGAATATGACAGTATACACACTATACCTACACACAGTTCTGTCCAAACAGCTTACAAAAGTTGATTTTTATCATAGGCACCATTTAAAGAAAGAAATTCAAACAAGTCTGGAATGGCATTAGGGTGAATAACAGTTGACTGAATATTTCAGAGAACTATACTTCGCTTAGCTGATTTGGCTCTGGTCTAATTTCATTCTAATTCAATCAACACATTTATGGCATAAAACAGTGATGGAGACATTGATGCAGGAGCAGAGAGAAGGAAAACATTATATTGTAAGAATGCCAGATTGTTCTGTGTAACAGTGCAGAGGGGAGAGAGTGGGAAAGCGAAGGGAGCAGCAGGAATAAATAGCCCTCTGGGACCTATTCTTCTTGTTCAGCGCATCTGCCAGGGGCCGCAAAAAACCCAATGCCCGCCACTGAGCATGTGCAAAGCCCTGAGCTCAATGGAGATTTATTTCTTGTGTGACTTCATGCTTCAGGTGTCACCCGCAACTCTCAACCCCAGACCACCAGTCAACCGAATGGACAGCAGCTCTGATATTTACCCCAAAAATCACTCAAAGGCAACATTGATTTGCATTCAAAGGATTTATAATTGTATTTTTATTTTTAAAACTGCATTGCATTTCTGGTCTTATTTGCTGTATTCTTATACCATCCATCCTAAATAGTATTCGAAAATAGAATTATTATGTTCCAAATCATGGGATCCTAAAATGAGTAGTGCAAAATTACTCAGATGTTACTCTACTATTTCCTATGGATATTGGAAGTGCAGATCTGTGCTTAGGCTCCAATGGCTAATGTATTGCATGATGGACGTGAATTCGATTACAATGACATTCATGGGTAAAAAGTGTTAAACAACAAATATGGTTGATGTGCGAGACCAAACGTAAAGTGGAGAGGTTTTGGTAAAGATATTTGAATGATTCATCTAACCTTCTGGAATATGTTTATTTCACGTTTTACTGATTTAATTTTTTTTTGCAAGGACAATGTAAAGATCGGGTAAAGGTCATTAACTTCTGAATGCAAAACTATCCAAAGACCTAAGGAGTTTCACATGAAAGATCCAAGAATAGCAGATTAACCTGCTGCTGAGTCTTCAATATGGTAGGAAATAAAATATGAAAGAAATTTGGATGATGTGACAAGACGATTTTCATGGAATGTAAATTAGCAATATAACAGTCCTTTAATGAGGAGGTTGTATCTCTCAAAGTTTACGTTTTAATGACTGGAAATGCAACAAGGGTTGGATCCAAGCACAGCTTTTATTTAGAGTAGTCAGGCAGGCAAAGTTGAAAAAAGGTGCAGATGGTAGCATACAGTTCAAAAGAGAAGTCAGTGTAACAGGTGACTGGTCAAGGCAGGCGCAAAAACAAACAAACAAACAAACAAACAAACAAACAAACAAGGGTCAAAGCACTACAGTGAAAACAAGACTCATCATAGATGCATGTGTGTAAATGGTGAGTATATAGTAAAATGAATAAGTCAGCTGAAAACAGGTGTTTGACTGCAGGGCGTGATGGGATTTGGAGTTCAGTAGAATGACAGGAAATGTTCTCCAGCAGCATGCAAGGGCAGCACTGTTAACAAGAAAGTACATACTTTGATAGTATTACGCCAATTGGGACACAAAAAATGTTATACTAAATAAAATAAAAAAATTATAATTTAAACAAAACTTTAATCCATATCAACCACCTGGATCCCTTTTTGGTGCATAACGACCACTTTTCACCATTCAATCACGTCTTTGTGGACTAAATCAAGTCCCACACTATTTTATTTCATTTCAAATATATTTTCACTTAAAAATACATGAGGTTACTGCGTAAAATAAGTAGAGTAATGCGTATGTGCCATTTCAACATAATATCAATGCATTTTAGCAATTTTAAACTTCTATAAATCTCCAAGCAAGCAGAATTGAGCTGTTTCTTTGAGAAGTTTTTCATATATTGCACAGAGTCTCTTTAAAGAGTGCTGGTGTGTAGTGTGCGAGCTCGTGGTGTGTTTTGAAGGAGACTCACAGGAGGCCGATGGTTTTTCGGCAGGAGGCTGCAGAGATCTTTCTCTCATGCTCCAGTTCGGTGGGGTTCTGCTGTCTGATCCTCACTCCTCCTCTTCCTCAGCCAGACACTCTTATCAGACGCAAACACATCTGCAATTGCTCTGCACACACACAAATGCCTGTACAACCTAATCCTTTGGGCCACACTGAGAACCAATCAAACTCACATAAGCACACAGATTCACCTGGAAACGTTCAAGTATTTTTAAAACTACACTTACAGCAGTTCCTACTTAGCTCTTAGTTATTTATTTATAAGTTTATTTAAATAACTCCTTATACTCAATTTACTAATCTGTATCCAAATAACTTTTTGAGGTTGCATTTTCTATTATATATTAAATGGCTCTATATGTCTTTATTAACAGCTGTACTTTCATATTAAAAAAGCCTCACTAAAAGGATGAATTACTATGAATTTCTTAGCAACAACTCAGACCAAAAGATGTACTACATTCACCATGTGTGTGTGTGTGTGTGTGTATGTGTATGTGTATAAATATACACACAATTTTTGATACAATATGAGCAATATCACACGAGTAGCAGTTCGATATGGCTGTATATCAGCACTGGTGGGAGGCCTGCGTGTGACCATTTTCAATAGCCACACTTTTTTTGTTGGGAAATATATTTTATACGCATAAATTTGACTTTGACAAGCTAAGATGACTTGATTTAGATGTTGTGTTATGTCCGCAACATGCCTCCTCATTCATTTAACTTCTTCTGTGTATTGTGTATTAGCTTGCTCAGTGTGCATGAGCAAATGGGTTGTCGCAATGCAATTCGTTTTTATTTCACATGACTTTTTATGGCTCAAAATTAAGGATTTACCAAATTTATCTCTGACCAAACCAATTAAGTATTTCTTAGCCACAATGTTTTAATGTGTCAAGACAAGGAAAATATAGCTGTATTGGTGCACTTTTTAAATTCAACAAAACTTTTCTTTAAAAAAACATTACATTTAAAAAAAGAAGTATTGTGCACTGTTGCCTCACAGTGAGAAAGTTTGAGTCCCAATTGGACCAGTTTTATGTTTTCTCTGTGGAGCTTGTATGTTCTCCCCGTGTTTATCTGGGTTTCCTCTGAGTGCTCCGATTTTCCCCACAGACCAAAGGCATGCGCTATAAGTGAATTTGAACTAAATTGGCCATAGTATATGTGTGTGAACGCATGTGTGAATGTGAGAGTATGTTTGAGTGTTTCCTAGTACCGGGTTGCAGTTGGAAGGGCATCCGCTGCATAAAACATGCTGGAATAGTTGGTGGTTCATTCCGCTGTGGCGACCCCTGATAAATAATGGACTAAGCTGAAGGAAAATAAATGAATAAATGAATGAAATTTCACAGAGGCAAAAATTAGCAGTGACTCTGGAGCCGGTGTTACCGCGCAAAAGGCACCTTCTAAAACGAATGTCAGACAGATTTCTGAGAAAGCAAAACAATTTAATCACGTACAATTAAATCGAGAGAGTTTGGCGATAACCAAGTGGATATTTACTTACTACTAGAGTGACTTCTTGATAGACATGCATTAAAAACATACATTTACACATACATTGCCCCATGTTTATTTTATTTATTTTCTTGCTCACCTGTCAGAAATGCAATGCACAGGATTGTGCTACATTAAAGACAGTGAAGGACACATCTATGCTGCCTTAAAATTCAATCAGAAAAAGGTATCAACACGAGGTGAAGCAGAATTTGTATTGTTCCTTGATGCCATCCTACCTATGAATGCTTCCTCCAAAGGCAGCATTGTAGAGCTTTTGAACACAGTCTCTGTGAGTGAGTGATAAAGGACTGTGTGTTTGCTCTAATCTTCCCTGCGGACCCCCTAGGGAGCCGTAGAGCCATGAATGACATGACGGCCCATGGTGTGATTATACTGCACTGCGCTGGACTGGACTGGACTGGGTGGAGAGAATAGAATCCATCAGTGCTGTCAGCGCCGCAGTCCAAAACACAACACCCAACATATCTGACCAGCCCATGCAGAAAGCTCTTATGGCCGTTTCTTCAGTCATCAGCCTGTGTTCGGCTTATCCAACATGCTTTTACTCTCACTCCCATAAATACTCAACGACACTCACACACACGCTCCCTTGCCAATTTCAGTGAGAATATGCCACTCTTCACCTCACCTCAACAAAAGTGCGATTTTTCCCTCTCTCTAGATCCCACAATTGACCCAGATTTCACTCTCTGGTGTTCCAGCGCCCACACGTAATCTCTTTTGTTTTATGCTTCAGTATTGTTTATTTTCACACTCAAAGCCTTCAAGCTTTCTTCAGACAAAATAACACAAGAGCGTGTGCGCTTTGAGGCAGCACACATTATATTCCAGACACAGTCATGCCACCTACTGCTTTTCTAATCAGCTGCCGGCGCTGACCGCCAGATCCTGACTGATGCCCCCTCTGAAGCGCCGTCTCCATCCTTTCTCTCAGCCCCCTGCCGCTCCACAACCACCTGATTTCATATTCACTTTTTATCTAAAGTGTCGTTAATTGGATTAATTGTAGAATGAAACCCGTGTTATTAATAGAGGAGGAAAATACAGGGTTTGGGCGGGGATTAATATCTCGCTCTACACACACACACACACACACACAATATTAGCAGCACACAGACACAAATGTGGCGCAGTGCCTAGTAAAATGAAAATGTATGTGGCAGCATTGATAAGAGCAAAGGATCCTTATCTGAGAAAGAGATAAATGCTCAATCTTTTGTGCTGTCTTCAGAAATTGGGGAGATTTTTATTTTCAGTTTATGATAGAAGGTTAAAAAAGTGAATAAAAAAACTGATTAAAGAAAGAAAGGATGAAGAGTCAGGTGAACAGGAGGATTCATAGTGAATCATATGGATATATTTTTGTTTGTGTCACAAATAAAGAGGCCGTTAATGCTTAGCTCATTTCAAAAATGGAGCCTGCATTCATTTATTTATGGATATTACTTGGAGCCAATTAGTCTGGAGCAATGACATATCTGATAGTAAATATCTGATATTGAGTTCTGGATGTTGTCACTATTGAAGACACGTGTCCTGTTATCTTTCATGTGGATAAGGCAGGATGATGTCCAGGGATGTCAGCTGATAGTCACTGAAATGTGTCTCACATACTGATGAATCAGTGTAATATGGTGGTTGGAGATGTGTCTTAATATGTGAAATATTCTGAAATGCTACATAAATGGTCAAAATTAGTGATTAGAACCAAGCTGCTGTGCTGAAGGTTATTTTTATATTACATGACCTCCCTAAATTAATTGTAGTTGAGGAAAAAAAAGTAATAAATTTGATAAAGTTGTTTACAATTGATATCATGATGTATGGGCGTCACGGTGGTGCAGTGTGTAGCACAATTGCCTCACAGCAGTAAGGTTGCTGGTTCAAGCCCCTATTGGGCTAGCTGGCATTTCTGTGTGTAGTTTGCATGTTTCAAAAACATGTGCTAAAGGTGAATTGAATTAGCTAAATTGATTGTGGTGTATGTGTGTGAATGCAGTAGTGTATGGGTGTTTCCCAGTGTTGGGTTGTGACTGGAAGGGCATCCGCTGCATAAAACATATGCTGGAGAAGTTGGTAGTTCATTCCGCTGGGCGACCCAAGATTAATAAAGGGACTAAGCCGAAAAGAAAATAAAGGAATGTATCACGATGTGTGAGAATGAGAAAACAAAGAGATATTTATACAACTATTGTTTAAACTTAGTGTAAAACAGCGTATTTCTTAAAGAACAGAATGTTCCTGAAACAAATGGAATCAATAGATGATGGATATTCTATTCCAAGTATGCCCAGGTATATGTTAATAACAAAAACACATTTTTGTTTTAAATTTTACACACACACACACACACACACACACACACACACACACACACACACACACACACACACACACACACACACAAACTTTATATGTATTACCTGACAAAAGTCTTGTCGTCAATCCCAGTTGTAAGACCACTTCAGATTTTTCCGATGAATCATCTGCTGAACTGCATCCCAATCATCACAAATATTGCAGAAGACCAATTGGAACCTGCATGGACCCAAGATTCTCACAGAAATCAGTCAAGTTTGGTAAAGGAAAAATCATGGTTTGGGGGTACCTTCGGTATGTGGGTGTGTGAGTGATCTGCAGAGTGGATGGCATCTTCAGCAGCCTGAGGTATCAAGATATTTTTGCTGCCCATTACATTTTAAACCACAAGAGAGGGCAAATTCTTCAGCAGGATAGCACTCCTTCTCATACTTTAGCCTCCTCATCAAAGTTCCTGAAAGCAAATAAGGTCAAGGTGCTCCAGGATTGGCCAGGCCAGTCACCAGACATGAACATTATTGAGCATGTCTGGGGTAAGATAAAGGAGGAGGCATTGAAGATGAATCTAAAGACTCTTGATGAACTCTGGGAGACCTGCAAGAACACTTTCTTTGCCATTCCAGATGACTTTATTCATGTTATTTGAGTCATTGCAGAGATGTATTTGTATGTATATATTATTTTTGTTAAGTGACAAGACTTTTGTCTAAGCAAAGTCAGACCTTACTGTCCTAACTAAATAAATATCAAGGCATGATCATATTTTATTTTGGTAAAATAAGAGTAATCTAGAGGCCTTTGCCTTTCATATAAGCTACTTCTGATACCACATGATCAACTACAAGTCAAGTTATTATTTGTTGTTCTTAAAACTTGGATTGGCGAAAAGACTTTTGTTTGCATTTTTCATCCTTAAAAAAATAAATAAAAAGTATCATAAATCATAATGTAGTTCATTCAGGCTATACCTTTATATTTTTAACACCAACACGACATATATATTTTGCAGATTATGCGCACGACACATCCTAGCAAAAGAAGATAATCGCAAACTGCAAATCAGAAATATGCATTTAAACGATTTGACTCTAAAAGCAACACACACATCACGAAAAGCCAAACACTTGTTGTCACAGACATGTTGTCATAGCGTTTCACGATAAATCATACCGGTGACTCCAAGCGTTCTGGAATATGCATGCTATTGGCTAAAATCGCTGTCCATCATCTCAGGCTCTCATTCGTATGGTTAAAGCACTGATCCCGCCTCTTCAAGCCATGCGCTAATTGGCCACCGTACGCGTCCGCGTCGCGCACTCAGCCAATGCGCGTGCGGCTGGTCGGGCGCGCTCAGAGGTTCCTCCGCGAACGCGCACTGGTGGCAGTCCGGAGCGGCAGCAAGAGCTCAGTACAACGAGGAGAACTCGACGAGTCCACACCGCGCGACTCCAGCGAAAGGAGAAAAGAGCACGCCAGACAGAGACTGCACATTCAGATCAGCCCCTACATCTGGACAGAGTCGCCGCAGCCTGGAGGGGGAACGAGGGATTTGAGCAGCACCGTTATTTTTTCTTTTGTGTTTTCTTTTTTTTCTTTTCTGGGGGAAGGATTGTGAGCGTTTGTCTGCAAAGATGATGGTCGGGGAGATGGAGGTGAAGGAGAGACCGAGGCCGAGTCCCGACTATCTGATGCAGCTACTGAACGAAAAGAAGCTCATGACGAGTTTACCGAACCTGTGCGGCATCTTCACACACCTGGAGAGACTCTTGGACGAAGGTATGTGTGTGTAAATCTGAGCTGTGAGTGTTCGTGTGGCGTTTTACAACTTCACAAACTATTGGTCTACTGCGAAAGAGACTCAAAATGATAGTTGGGATTTATGTTTTATTGTTAAATTTGGTTATTTGGTTGTGTTTAAGCAGCTTTCAACAGCTTTCCCCCCCTTTTATAATTAGAAAATTCGCTTTTTACCAAGTCAGTAACGTTACGCATGTGCGGGTCGCTAGCACTGTTAGCACTCTGCTAAATCAACAACTTTTTAACGGCGTCATTTTTGTTAACTTTCACTTCTTTACCATCAAATGTACAACTTTTACGGTTTTTGTCTTATTCTATGCGTTTATTACATGTTGTAAATAGCTAATAACCAGGCGCTTGAGCGTTTACTAACTTATATCAGGGTGTGAGTGAAGTTAGCCGAAGTTAGGTTAACGTTAGTAACATTAAGTTAGTTGCAGATAAGAAACTCACGGTTGTTTGTCACTTTTAGAATAGCTTTATAGTATGTTTAATTCCTCCTGTGGTTACAGTATTAGTAGCTCTACATAACACAGTGGATTTAATCACAACAATTAACTGTTTGTTTGCAGATTAAGATTTCCCCCGAGGCATTCAGTAGAGTTATGCGTGAATGCGCCCTATGCAAAGAGCGAGACATGCGGTACAGCATTATCGCGTCGAGCATGAAACAGTGTTTTATTGTAAACATATATTTATAATGCAATCTGGAAGTGTGAAAGACAGTCTGTGGTTGTTATATGCAGCAGGTTTCTCCCATTGCAGCTCGTATCTGCACCGTCACTGCTTCTCTCCACACACGTTGTGCGTTTATTTACACCCGCTGTTGTGTCTGAAATGCATGTAGTTTACAATCAGGGTTTAATCTCCTCATGTTTCGCTTAGGAAATGTTTGAATTATTACGCACACATTAAGACATTGCGCGTTTGTATTCGCCGCAAGAATTGCTGAAATGCTCGTGATGTGGACATGCAGACACGCGGTTCTGTTTGTCCTGTAACAAAGAAGGAAGAGCAGCCGCAAAATCTGCTGCAATGTTGTCCATAATCTGCTTCGTTTGCGCTCTTGGCGTTTTACAAAATCACACTGTGCGTTACTGGATAAACTAGTTTGGTTTGACTGATCACAATTCCACATTCCGATACACAAACGCAAAGCAAACCACGCGTAAGCTTGATTAGATCAGTTTTGATGAGAAGCTCAACTCACTGTATTCGCCAATGGCAAATTTATGAAGGATAATGTAATCAAATAGGATTTTTTGTATGTTTACTAACTAGTAATGTAATAACAAACGCCATTCACATTAATGCTTGTTCCAAAATGAAAATGATTTACTCAAGGGTGTACTTTGTAGTTTGTTGATGACCAAACAGTTTAGATATGGGTTAAATAAACTCCCCGTGAGTAATCCCTTTATAACTCCTGTAATAAACTAGTATTTCAACATGCAGACCGTCATGAGTTTGCTTGCATATCTATAGTAGTTTTTTCCTCTCCCTCTTTCTAGGGGTCTGTTTTCATATTACAATACACTTCTATCAATCTGCCCACAAGTAAATAAATCTGAACACAATGTGTAAACAGTTTGAGTTTGTCCACTCTGCCGCTTTCAGAGGTAGCTGAAAGTGCATTCGATCTGATTGCTTTTGCAGTGTTTAAGATTTCAAACAGCTGCAAAAGACCACTTAATCTCTGCCTACTCACTTTATTCTTAATAATTACAGCACAGGTTGTTGAACTGCACTTACCAGACAGGGTGTAAAGTTGTAAGTCTGGTTTAAAAAAGAAAAAAAGGAACATTTTTTTATTTTGTTTTGTTCAATTGCTGCTTATATCAGACCCGCAGCCGCCTGCATAGTTTTGCAGCTATCAGAGCAGAAGCCAAACAAAATGCTCATACTTTTTGTATTATTTTCTATTGTCTTTAGCATTCAGAAGTAAATAGCTCAAACATATCTTACAGCATTAGATCAAAACTTCGGAATGGACAAAATCAAAATTGACGAGAAATTCAGGTGTAAATGTCACAGATGTGTTTCTTTAAGAAGTCTTCTGCTTTGTCCCATAGTGTCTCCATGTGAGTTTTCTCATGAAGCTGTGTGCTCTGACACCAAACAGTGAGGTGTTAGTTCCTCCTGCAGTGATACAGCCTCATGTTTGTGTATCTGCACTCATTCTGCTCTGTTTACCTGAACTTTGCTCTTCTCTTGCTGTAATCTGTTCTGCTCAATCCACTCAAAAATGAGCTGAAAGTGCCAAGGACAACTTTATCCTTCATGTTTTTTTTTCTCCCTTCTGACACACATTTCTTTGAACACGCATGGATTGGACTAGGTGTAAAATCTCTGCTGCGCTCAGCTGAATTTGCATACTGATTTGGCTATGCAAATGAGCAGCTCAGGGTGATGTGGGCCAGTCATGTATTTGTAACGGTAAATACTCAGACTTAATGCGTAGGGAGGAAAATTTGTACTGCTACACACAGCGTCTGCTATCTCTCCTGACCTCCGCTTTACATCAGAACGATATGGTTTTTAAATGCCTGATGCCGATGTCTAGACAGCAGGGTGATGTGCCATTCAAACATTTCTTAAATAAACAATGTTCATCAAAATTAAAATTATTTAAAGAGTGGAATATGCAGTATTGATTGGCAAAGCAGGCGGTAGATTATTGAGCTGAAACTAGACGAGATGGTTTCTTCTGTTAATCAGACACAGTTATTGACGTGAATAATAGCAAAATGGACAAATTGGCTGATGTGTTGGTTGGTCATGGATTTTAGAGAGCTGTGTGCTCATTTTAAGTATGTATTTTCAGGTTTCTGTCCATTTCTCTGCTCCCACAGGCGTACAAGCTTGAGTTATGGCTGATTTATACTATATATTATTCTGTGTCAAGCGCATACATATGTTCCTGCCCAGCCTTTGCGCGGTCGCATAGCCCTCACTATGGCTGATGCGCACATCTAAAAAAAAATTAACTATGTCTCTATGATGTGCAGTGCAAGCTCTGTGATTGGTCCGCTTTGGTACCAGTGGCAAGAGTGGGCGGTGCTGAGAGCCACAAGCCCGTTGGAGCAAGTGTTTACAAGTGTGGAGTCTCAAAGTAGCGCCAGATGGAAACTTTAGTTTTGTGTTTACGTTATGATTGAAGTTGTTGCAGGTCCGCTGGTTCCTTCTCCGAGTGAGCAAGTTTTTGCTACTTGTAGCGTTTAGAAAAAACAAAATACCCTAAAGAAACTTGACACACAGGAACAAAAACCTACTGCCAGCCAGCGTTTTGCAAGTATTATTGCTGAGCAACACAAACAGCACGCAGAAGTGTAAATGTATAGCTACGCGAAATGCAGGTGCCATGGGTCACACCGATCACTGGACGCAGAACTATAAACCACCCTTTATTCTGCAGAGCAGCTGAGAAAGCATTAAGGTCCTTTTTGCGCCTGGTAGTAGGTGTTTTTTTTATACATGGACAATGTTAAATACAAGTGTAAATGGGAGCTGAAATAGTTTTAGCTTATTGACATTTAACTTAAATAGTTGAAGATGCATTGTTGAATTGTTTTTGTAGCATAAATACTCGCATGGTGGTCGATCACATTTAAACAGTTACATGAATATTTTAACATTTATGATTTTGATTAAAATCATAGTTATTATCCACATTCTTGTAATTCGCTTTCTTGTCCACTGATAAACTGTCTAATATGAGTTTGTTGTTGTGTCCAGAAGGCTACACAGATATGGGAATTTATTAAGCATTGCTGTCATTATTATAGAGTTTTCAGTGTGCAAAAGATTCTTTCTTTTTAACTCCACACTTCTGGATGAAAGAGATGACTTGTGGGTGTTTGGAGGTGAAATGTGGGAATGATCTCTCACTTGTCTCCTTGTAAGAGTTCTGGTGGCAGCTGTGCACAAACGCTCATATCTGGAATTGATTGTATGTGTTTGCAGCTGTTGTCATGGCAAAGGGAAACCAACACCCTGCGTCTCGCTCGTCGCCCTTTCTGTTCCCCACACAAGACAACTGCTCTCCCTCTCCTCACACCGTATGAGTGCGTGTCAGGCTGACGAGAGAAAGACAGGTTTGCAGCGTGCCTGTGTTCTTCAGAGGTGACCCTGCGGGTGTTTTTAGAGCTGTCTTTGATAAGTCCGTGGCAGCTGAGTCCAGTGCCAGTGTTCAGAAATGGACACCGGTATGAAAGGAACGAGTCAAGGTTAAAGATCTTGATTTCTAGTGGTCACGCTGGTTGTTTGGAAATTATTTTTGAAGTGGGATGTGCTTTCAGTATATCTCATAAACATTTACACACTTAAAACATTGGTGCTGGATAAGAATGCTTTTGAAAAAGTATATTATTCTCACCAAGCTTGTATTTATTTGATCTAAAATACAGTTACAATAATATTTTATATTACTAATAGTAATAATAGTAATTTGTATAGCAATACAAACTTATTTACTGTCACTTTTGATTATTATTTTTTTATTACTTCATGACTGTATAACTATCCTAGTTGTATAGCTGTTTTTGTTATGTTTATTGTTGCCTAGAATAAAAGATACAAAAAAAATTGTGTCCCAATTGTCCATATATAAGCTTCATGCTGTACAGGTACCAATGTCCGTCTTCATCAATGCTGAAGTAGTAATTTCTTTATTACATTCGTTACTCTTTAGTAATTTAGGTGCAGAATTCACGCTTGAGGTCATTCCGGGTGCGAACAGGAAGTGATTCTTATAGGCTGAGACCCATGGGAGCCCCTTACAGCATCTGGTTTAATTAGCTAGCTAGATCCATTAGCTCAGGTACTCTGCTCGAGCCAGGGTTCAGGAGAATGAGTGTGCAGATAATTTTATTCTCTCTATCTTTGTTTCTCCCCTCTTTTTTTCTATGTCCTGCTGGGCGGTGATAAATTGGATAGCAGGAAGAGGTTGACAGGGTTAGCACAGGGAACAGAGGAGTCTTGCTCATTTTCTCTCTCCCTCCCCCCCAGTGGTGGTGGTTGTGTGTGTGTGTGGACTGGCCCCTGACTCGGCCCTTGTGTGGCCCCTGATAAAGTCATGTCTGTGAGCGCCAGGCTGTGCCCCGTTATCAGGGGGTCTCTCTCACCAGCACAGGGGTTTCTTATCAGACTCTGCCCTGCCAACATTGCTGTCCGCTTGACGCTGCACAGACACCCGCACACTCCCTTCAACAACTTCTCCACTCCAGTGTGGTGAAGAATTTAATTAGATGCTACACTTGCAACTTGGGCTGCACAATATATTGTTTCAACATCGATATTGCAATGTGCGATTTCACAATAAACGCATCAAAGGATCTGCGACGTCAAGTTGTGCTTATCGTCGACCACTACTCTACAGTTCATAATGTTATGGAGTCATAGCAAAGTTTAAACCTAATGTGAAAGGATTCCTTCGCATGCTTTTAAGGCCTATGGCTGTGTTAGCATTTCAATTCAAGGCCTAATATATTATACCATTTGTAACTTAAAGGGCACCTATTTTAGCCCTTTTTCCAGATTTAAGATGAGCCTATTGTGTCTCCAGTCTGTAAAGTTTGAGCTCAAAACACCCATCAGATTATTTATTATACCTTTCAGAATATTACCAATCCCTCGTGCCTGTCAGAGTGTGCCTCAATCTCAGCTATGTCAGATAAACAGCACAGTGACAAACATGAAGAAAGCAGATCTCATGTAACGTTTGTGAGAAATACTACAGTAAGAACTTGCCCAATGATTATTGATTTATTTGTTGTGGAGTTAATTCAAGCCTTTATGCAAAGAGTCACACACAATGCTGTTACAAAGTTCATGCACACACACACACACACACACACATGCAGGGGACGCACACGGTGCGTGCATTTTAGCTTTGCACTGTTTTTGCACAGCAAATGTGATGGGATACACGTTAATATACACTGCTTTATGGATATCCGTTATGTTGATGTAAAAAGTAAACCTGATTTAATGTCTAGAGACATGTTAATACGCAACTGTCAATCAATTGGCTGGGTGGGTAAATCGCACTCCTACGTAATGTTGCGGTGGGTCTCAAAATGGGATGGATTTGGATCCTTTTTTACAGCCAGGAAGTCAAAAAAGAGACTTATTGTCTTTATATCACCTCAATATGGCTGTGGACACTCCATACCTACACACAGTTTTGTCCAAACAGCTTACAAAAAATTATTTTCATCATAGGTGCCGTTTAAAGATTATTTTGTATGTAATTATTAGCACAATAAGGACTGTACAGTGTTATTTTACTTTCAATTACATTTCTGTATGGATGCTTTAAGACTACCCAGAAAACTTTTTAAGCATGGTTTATTTCACTCTCTCTGTTGTATTTGTCTACACATGTAATATATTTATTATATTTGATGTAGACAGACATCTTATGTAGATAGATACACATGCTACCAAATAGAGCTATTCAAGTCATCTGGTGAAGCCAGATCACAACTTCTCATTTTTGCCACCAGAGCTGGGATTGTGATAGGCTGGAGCTGATGCAATGATTCAGACTTGGTCACTAACTTCCTAAACACTCACACTCATGTGCTCCCCATAGGAGAACAACAGAGCTTTCATGGGCCAGCTCGCCCAGGAAGAGGCTGATTCAGGCTTTCTGGAAAGGGAGTGGTCTTTTCATAAGAACCAAAGAAGTTTCTTAGGAAAAAGTTGTGGTTTGATCGCAGGAGTCTGTGTCTGTGTGTCTGTGTGTGTGTGTCTGTGTGTCTGTGTGTCTGTGTGTGTCTGTGTGTGTGTGTCTGTGAGTGTCTGTGTCTGTAGTTTTACTGAGTAGTCTGGAGATTCTGTCCAGGAGCAGTTGTTGTTTATCCACTTGCTCTTGCACACACTCTCTCTCTCTCTTTTTCGTTCCAAAGCAGGGGGGAAGGGCCTCACCCTTTCACATTCCACAACTGCCTGAAATATCTCCACACCCCTTCACACTCCTCTTTCATGCCACTTCAGTGCTGTTTTTTCCCTCTCTGTTTTACAACCAGCAGCTTGGAGACACTGTTTGTCTTTGCATTTTCCTCGAGTTCTCGCTCTCTCTAATTGAGCAACGGAGGAATTGTTTGGCTAAATCAGACAGCAGAATTCCTTAGTGCTCATCTACACATTCATTAAGCAATTGAATTTGTGTAATGTTTGTAATGTTCTGTCTCTTTAAATGCTTTAATTAGGCGTAGTAATGATCACGCTTATTTCTCTCGGACTGGGAAATGGTCCTCGAATTGGTCTTGGCCGGAGGTGGTTGTGTTTGACTGTTTCACCCTGTGATTTCAACTCTTCACCTCCGATTCACTCTCAGCAGCAGATAGGCAACACTGCAGGTTTTATTTCAATGCAGAAATTGGTGTCTCCAAAGCAAATGTTTTTTTTGCCCTCCCCGTCTGTTTTTGAGTGTTGCCTAATAGAGGGCCAATCAGAGCATACCGTGCACCAGGCCTCATGGGAGAGCACAGATGTCATTGTAATATAAGTGGGTTGTTTGTCAGTGTCTTTTCTACTGTAAATTAAAAGACAGATTCTATACAGATCATCATCTGTAGTTCCTGTTTTGCATCATTCTCATTTGCAAATATAATATACTTTTGCTCTAAAACTCAGGAAGTGTTCTTGCATTTTCATGCAGTTTGTTTATTTGTTTATGAATGGACTATCTCAGTAAAATTTCATGTTTGTTTATTAATAGTGAAGGTTTGATTTATTAATATTGGATGTTTATTTGGATTTGTTTCAGTTTCATATCCTTTTGCCATTAGGTAGTGCAACTAGACATGGGATGGTAAAAGTTTCTAATGGTATGATAACATTGGATAAAGATATCACAGTTTTACGGAATTGTAATAACTGCTCTACAATAAGTCATTTTAAATGGCTTAGTAAAAAACAGCAACTTTTTTACGCGTTTATATATTTTATTTTAGAAAACATGTATAATATTTTGAAACAGTAAACATGTCAGGCTAAATTTATTAAAATAAATGTTGCAATTCTTAAGTAAAAATATTTTTAACAATCTGTATAATAGGATATTAAATAGAATATAATATGATTCTTTGTGTTTACAATATGTATTTGAATTAGATTTTTGTTAAAATATAGAAGTTTTATGTTAACTTTTGATCTATTATTAGATTGTTTAAATAACCAAAAAATTACTGACCTGAAACAGCAGTGTACATATGACCTTGGCTGTTGTAAAAACCTGTAGTGTATGGTTGCTATGACGATGATTTTCTTGTCATACAGCATATTTCATGTATTATGTAAACGGACACATATGTGTCATTGGAATCTGGTTGTCACTTATGATTGAAGGACTGAATGTTTAGCAGGATTCCAGAACACATTCTACACTTGTACTTCACACACATTCTAGAACACATTCTACACTTTTGTACTTCACACACATTCTAGAACACATTCTACAAAAAAATAGAAGTATTGACCAACCTTATAAAACAAACCGTTGACTATTACTTTTAGCGCCTTTAACAACAGATATGAACAGCTGTTTCACTGTGGGCAGATGACTTTGCAACTGTGTGTGTGAGAGAGCTTTTATAGCTTTGTGTGTGTTCTGAACTGAAAAAGATTATTCACTGAAGCTTAGTCACCTGTTGTAATTTTAACATTCCACTACAGTCAACAGTTTGTGTTGGGGAAAAAAAGAGATTTATTTCGCTGTGCATGTTATATCGGCCTCCATCAATCCCGCTGTCAAACGCTACAGAGAAGCCAATGCCGTCCCTTCTGCTGCACAAAGCTTTCTCTTTGTCTGCTAGCTTCTTGTTACACTGCTGCATTTGTGCTCAATTAGCTCTTAAATGTGTCAAAAACAAAAGAGCATCATAGGAGAGCAAGACCATGTCACAACTGTGCTATGTGGGCACGGTTAGTGCGCTAGTGGGGTCAACAGATTGATTGTGCGCATAGAGAGTGATGGCAGGGTCGAACTGAACCGGTTGGCAGAAACGAGAGGAAAAGAGATGTAGAAAGACAAATGTGTGTGTGTGTGTGTGTGTGTGTGTGTTGTGAATGAGGTCAGTCTGGATGGAGGGGGGTGGGCGAGAGTCTATGTGGTTTCACAGCCTGTCTGCTTTTGGACAATGAAGCTTTATGTTATCTTCACACAGACACATGACATCACTGCTTTGGCATACAGGACGTGACCTCAGTTACAGTTTCCTGTTTGAACCTTTTTTGCTCCACCGGTGAGACCAGCACAAAGCCGATTGTGTGAGGCTTTGCATTCCTTCACTCTTCAAACATTCAGCAAACCTCACAACAGTAGCCACACAAAGCATTTATCGAGACCATAAATGCATTTGTCTTTATGGTTGAAGTGGTTTAGATAAGCCTGATATGGACAGCACTTGTGTATGTGCGGCGTCTTTTTCACGGAAGGGAAGCCATAAATGCCTTCTACATGATTATGTGGAGTTGTTCTGTAGAGATAACCCACCATTGTATAGTCATTAATGTGCAGCAAAACTCAGACCTTCAGATGATTGGCAAAATTTATTTAACTTATTCAAAAAACAGGTCTTTTTACCTGAATGACTTTATTTATATATAGGTTAAAAATCGATTTTTGGTTTTATTTTTGACCGTTTCCTGAAGGTGTAAAAGGGTTTTGGATCAGGATTATGATTTCACATTGGATGTAAAATGTTGTCTGTACACAGTATGAAGGTAACACAACTAAACTAGGACTGTGCAATTAATTGAAAAGTAATCAAAATCGACATTCAGAACCTATAATCGGCCAAATATTTTCCCGGTTAATTTTTTCAATTACTTTCCCTACCATGTGTGGAGTCTTGTGACCTCAAGCTGTTAAGGCTGATCTATAGTTTTCTGTGTTGAACACACGGTATGGTCTGGCACAGCCTTTATGCAGTCACATACATACACACCTCTTAAAAATCGAACTACGCATCACATGTTTGCACTACATTGGCGGTCATTGGAATCTGCGGCAGAGATGCCTTGAGATGCCTTATTTTCTATTACTCTAAAATTACTATATACATGTAAATATTTGTTTACAGAAGATGCAAGAAATGCACGGTTTAAAATATTATTTACAGGATATGCAAGAGTTGCTTTATTTAGAAAAGACATTACAAATTTTCTGCTTTAAATATGAAAAACACTGAAAATAAATTATTTTGTTTCCTAAATTGCAAGTTTTTTTATTTTATTTATTTATTTATTTATTTTATTTTTTTAAGAGAAGTGACTGTATATTTTGGGCAATGCGTGCTTCAATTTCAGTTGTTTAATAAATAGTCATAGACAGTTGATGTTTCCTTTATTTTAAAATCAAGTAATACATTGTTCATTCAGAAATCTCTCACTTGAAATATGTAATAATGTTCGTTAATTGTAATCGAGTTTAAAAGTTCTTTTTAAGAAATGTTTTGTTCAGCATTTTTTTTAAAGTAGTATTACATGCATTGTTACAAATGTTTTAATCATGTTAACTTCATGAGATAAATGTGTTTATTTTAAAGTTAAGATTATTATTTTTAGTATCTGCATGAGCCGTTGTTGTTGTCCACAACAGACAAGCATTCCTTCTGTTTCTTAATACATTTATTTCGTAGATGGTTGTGCAGAATATGTTTTGGGCTAAAGTCAACCTTTTTTTTTCCGGTGTATTACAGATAAATCCTTGCACCTGGTATGTGTCTCCACATACCATTTTTATTCTTACCCTCTATTCTCTTTCTGTGCCCTGGGCTGCATCTCTTCTCTTTAACTAAAGACTGTTGTTCACATTTTAAAGTCTATAACAGGGTCTGTCTGTTTGTATTAGTCAAGAGTCTCATGCGCACATTGCTTTTAGTATGTTACACTTTCTTTCCATTCTCGCTGCATCTCTCTGTTCCTCTCCTTAAGACCTTCAGCTAAAAGCTTGAGGTGGACAGGAGTGATTGTGACAGCTGCTGAGTCACAACATGATGATTTTTTTTTCATGTAAATGGAGGGCAGAATCCCATTTTGCTAATGTTCATCTAATGCTGGAATTTCAGTCAGTTTTCATTTTGTCTCTAAACTCTCTCTGTCACACATGCAAAGTATTTCTGTAAATATGTATTTTTATTTAAGTTGCCGTGGGCTGTCTGATTTTAATTACTAAACCTCCAGGATGCTCTGTTCTCTGATTGGCCTTTGGATTTTGAAGCAGAGTTTCAGTCCAGAATGCCAATGAACTGGTTTTACACATCTGCTGTTTTGCACGGAAAGTTTCTTGATAAACATCTACCTGAACTCTCTGGGAATACAGGTTTGGTCTTGTGACATACACTGCAGAGGATTACTAAATATTACATATATGCACCATCTGAGTGCCGAGTTTAAATTATATACTCCTCTAACTCTTTAATTTGATAAAATAGCTTTAACAGGTCTTTAAGACTGGCAGACAGTCTCTTTCCTGTCATACATGCTCGTGCTCAGGCTTGTCTGGGAGCTTCTGTTGTTGTGTGCTGTTACCCAGAGTACTTTGCTGTCATTACTACTCCCGTGAAGGATGGCACTTCGTGTTGTCTGCCATCCTGTGTCCCCAGGCATCTCTTATGAGATCAGTTACATAGTGAAACTAGCACCTTGAGATCTCACTCTCTCCCTCTCTTCCCTCTCGTTGGCTGGTGTAAATGGTCCTTGTCATTGGCTGCCCTCATTTCTTGCTAATTAAAAGCAGAGGAATGCAGTCCTGCCACTCCATCTCGCACAGTTGAAAGATAGGGAAAAAGAAGGGATGATGAAAAGGAAGAGCAGCTGAATGGATATGCTCACAGTGGCGGTTTTTTGCTGTGTCTGCTTTGACCACCACATCAGAGATCTCTTTAAACTGCTGGTGATTGGTGTGAATTTTGGTGTTTTTGATACCACAATAAGCGTGGCTTTGAAAAGTTTGGTTTCAGGGTTTGATTGCTGTTAGAATAGTTCAACTGATTAAGTCTGACATGTGAATCTTGGTGCAATCCAAGACTTGCAAACAAACTCCAGTCAGTTCAACTAAAATTTGAAAGCAAGGCTGTCCAAATGCAATTTAATGAAAAAAGCAGAACATGATGTCAAGATTTTACACATGTAGTGGAAACCCCAATAGTTCACCAAAAAATGAAAATAAATCGGTCACTAGTGGTTTTAGACTATTGATTTTTTTTTTCTGTTCAAAACAAAAGATAAAGCTTGAATAGGGCTGGGTAACTAATTGAAAATAGAAGTTGAAATTTAAATCTAATCTATCTTATTTTCTACTTTTTAATATTGAAAACATTAAAAATAATGAATTTTGTTTGCAAAAGTGCAAGTTATTTATTTCACTTTTATAAGAAAAGTAACTGTTTGTTGTAGGCAGTGTGTTTTAATTTCAGTTGTTCAACATTGATGTTAAATAAATAATTGCACACAGTAGATAGTGTTTCCTTCAATTATTTTAAAATCAAGTAATGCACCTTTTATTTAGAAATCTCTTGCATGTAATATGTGAGCATGTTTACTGTACAAAACTTGTCAGTGAACTATGAGGGCAAATAAAAATTAAAGTAATTGTTCAATAATCAAAATAGAGTTTGATTGTAGGCCAAATCGTCATGCCCTAAGCTGAAAACATGTAACCACTGACATCCATAGTAAGCAAACAAATTCTATGTAAGTCAGTGGTTATAGCTCTTTTTAAAATATCAACTTATTTGTTTAACAAAAGAAAGAAACTCAAGTGGGGGACAAGTAAATAATGGCAGAAGTTTCATAATTTCTCATATTCAGGAGATTTTTGTTTCATCAGCTCTACAAATAGTTTAGTCTGATAAAATAATCATTAGGCCCATTAGCCATATTAGACTTTTTTGTGTGAACACACCCTTAAAATGTGGAAGGGAAAAACAAAGATCCTAATTTCTTTCTTTTCGTTTGTTTTTGCTTTGTTGTACCAAGCAAGTTTGTCACTATGTTTTAGGAGGATAAGGGGGGTGTCCTGCCAAGGAAAGAGGCGTTCGACTATCTACTGTTAGCACATTTACTGACTGGTTCCTTCCTTCCTGCTTGAGCATTCAGTTCTTCCTGTCATTGTTTAGCAAGTTTATCACTTTGTGTGTGTATGTTTAAGGCCAATCAAAGCCTTGTTTATGAATGCATACATGGCCAACTTTATCATCTGCATACTGATGTTAAAGTACAGTCTATATTTATTTTTTTGGTTGGTGTATAATCTGTGGCCGTTCGCTTCATGTATGTCATACTGATCTCACAAGATCCTCTTTTCTGAACGCTCACACGCCCTCAGGATGTGTTGAGCACCCCAGTTGTTGGTCTGTTAAAACATCGATGGCTTTTCCATTCTGCACCACTTTAGCATCCTCCTTTTGCTTCCTGTTATTCCTCTAATCCACATCTCACTGAAGCTCCTGTTTGAGCTTGTGTCGGTGTGTACATGCACAGATGGAGTTCAGTCAACAAGTCATATGGCAAATGAAGTGAATTATCTGTAAATTTGTAAATAGTATAATCAGTTTCTCTTATCTCACTAATACAACCTGTTTAATTCCAGAAACATCTGCTCTGTTTGTGTGTGTGTGTGTGAGAGAGAGAGAGAGAGAGAGAGGGAGAGAGATATTGAAGTCCTTGTACCGTCTTGGTCTTTCAGCTTGCACAGGTTTAGTTTAGTTATTGTATTTTAGATAGTTAGTTGCAGCTGTTGCTGCTTTAATTGAAATCTGTGTTACTGCTGTGTTTGTGCCTTCTGCCCCTAGATTTTATTAATGCCACAAAGAAAAAGATTTAGTCTGATGTCAAAATGCCATTTAAAATACTTGGTAAATGCCATGGGGGAAACAAAATGCTTATTAAATTCAGTTAATTATGTATAGACTTATTTGTAATAGGTCTGTGAGATAAATCGAAATCGAACTGCAATCGCGATTTGAAATGTTGTGATTAGCTAATCGCAAGAGGAGGCACTTTGAAATATATTTGTATTATTTAATTTCCCCTGCCCAGAGCAAATGTGTGACTGCCGTCTGTGTGATAGTCTTACTAGCCAATTGAATGAGTGTCTTGCTAAAAAGTCAACTAAAAGTATTGCCAGTGACCCTAGTCTAGATCTAGTAGCAAGCAACAGCAAAGTACATATTCAGAGTTGTTTCTGATATTTTAGTTTGCTGACTGTTCTGTATTTTTATAAATATTATTATTTTTATTATTATTATTATTTTATAATAAGCTATATCTCCCTAATTCAAGTTAAACTTGTTTACAGAAAGGTAAGGTCATTTTATTTGTGTTTACTGTTTGCTCTAGAGAAAAATGAGTTTGAATAAGTGTTTAAGTTAATATCTTTTCAGTTCTTTTTTTAACTAACACTCACTGCATTTTAACAGTAAGAAGCTATGATTCTGATTGAGCTGAAGCTTGACTACAAAATTTAATTGCAAATCAAATCGAAATCGCAAAATGTAAAAAAAAAAAATTGCAATTGGATGTTTTCTCCAAATCGCACAGATCAATTTGTAACAAAGTAGGGTTTTTTCCTTATTTTTTTTCGAGTGGATCAAATCGATTGCTGGATCATGAATCAGTCTAGGTGTGCACAATATTGGAAGTATTTGGCATTGCGATATGCATTTCTATGCAATATATATTGCGATATAAATACAATTTCTATCATCTCAACTCAACATTTCATATCTTACGATGTGACTTTTGTGGATGCGCACATTGCAATGTTGATGCTGAAACGATAAATAGTGCAACACTAAATCCGTCGACAGAGTTCACTATTTGTTTTTTGTGCATGAAGTAGGGCCGGGAAGTTAATCTAAAGCAATTTTTCATATGCATTTTGTCAGTAAAGTGAATTTTAGTAATCCTTTAGCACATGTTCAGATAAAGTTAAAGTTCATTGATAAGCCATATTAAAGTCTGTTTTTAAATCAAATTCAATTGAATTGATTGATATGACCATTCTACGATAATGAGAACGTTTTGCATAGCTTCATAAAGAATAAGAATAAGAATCAGCTGTGTAGTGAATACTGCAATTGAAATTACCACATAAAATAATATGGGTTTTATTCCAAACTCGCCTCATACCTTTAATTGAGTGTTTGAAATAAATCCCTCTGTGTGACGATTCCATAGTCGTGTGTTTATTATTCATACAGAATCAATGAAAGCTATTAATAATGCAACACTATGGATAATTCTTAGGTATCTTTGTATGCATTTGGGGTTTATGTAAGAGTGCCCTCTGGCCTTCAATGGAGATTTACTACAGATCACACACACCATGCTGACCTGATAAGTTGTGCATAACAATCACAGCGTTGATTGTAATATTAATACAGTGAGTAGACATGCTGTCTATTTATTTTATTGTTATTTCATGATCTTCTGTCACACCAAATTTAGATGACAAACTCATAACTCGGATAATGAATATTTTGCAGTGGTAATTCAACAGCAGCACCGTGTCTGAATAGCAATACGAGAGACACTTGTGCGCTCATGTGTATTTGGCTGAATCGGCTGTGCTGTGTCAGTTCTTTTGTTTCCCCAGTGTCCCAAACTCACCTGCCTCTGAACAGACCAGCTGTGACCAGAGGATTTTTGAAGCTGTTGGATTCCCTGTGCAGTATATGGTTTAGGTATAAGAGTAATCTACAGGCTGTGGTTAGACCCTGCGTCCTGCTGGGTAGCCATTAAACCACCGCAGTAACTGTGCTGTGCCCTCGTCCTGAATGATAACCCGAGCCCACCCCCTCCTCAACAGCTCTACTCTATAACCCTGCACCATATCATCAAGTGTGACAAGCCTCCCTGCTAAATTTAGCTTCTCATAATGGCTCTGCGGAAACCCGGACTGCAGCAGGACAATCTGGGAATGCGCAGGGAGATGAAGCACAGATCGGAGAGTGTGTGTTTGGTCAGGGATCATGTCCAGTGCTAATGTCCAGCTTTCTAATCTTTTAATCCTCAGTCTTTCTGATATCATGTAACTCAGAAACACCTGTTTTTGTTGGCAGGGTCTCTCTACATGAATAATCTTTGTGTATTGTTGGTTGTTAGACATATTGGCGCTCTTTGAAATTATCTACCGCCACTGGAGTGCCCCCCCCATCTTCACCGTTTGATGACGTGTCGAAGTTTCGAGTACAGTTGATGTGTTTCCTCATGGCTGGTGCAGACACACTTGGATTCATCTCTGTTTCCATGAACTCTCTGGCCTGAACTGAAACGCTCTGTTTCTCCATCAAAGTGCAGCTCTGGGACATGTTTTTGAGCTTTGTAGTGTGTCTGCTTTTGTTCAAGGGGCTTTTAGTGAGGTGTGTGTGTTTCTGGTTGTGTGTGTGTAGTTCATAACCACCTTCTCATTCATCCTCGAATGTTCAGTAAGCTTGTGCTTATTTGAGAACGTACAGCACTGGCCTCTCTACCTCTTTTACACTTAACTGTTGTTGATATAAGCTGCTAAATCAATGGCACAATTGATGGCACAATTTCAAACACAATCAGGCCAAAACATTGTTTAGAGTTGGTTTCAGGGGTTTGAATAAGCATGATAGAATAAACTTTCTGGAAATGTTTGCTTTGGCTTGTTAAATGCCTTCAAACTACTATTGCTCTATTGTGATGACATTAGGTAGGCATGGCTCTGGGGCTCCAAACAGCTTTGGTTTGGGCACTGGTTGCATAGACCACATTCGGGTCAGTAATTCGAAAGATTATAAAAAGAAATCGTCATCAGCTAAATTGCATGGTTTTGCTAGTGGTTCATTTAAACGGCTTGCATTAATACTTACTGAAATTATTTGTTCTGTCAACTTGATGTTAACTTGTCTGCTAAATGTAAAATATATTTTTTTGTAATGTTTGTGTTTTTGAAACAATGGAAATCACAGTAGGGCTGGGCGATGCTGCAAAAATGCAATCTTGATCATTATTTTACAAATTAAACGATAGCGATATATATTTTAATATAAGTGGTAATACTTTCAGCTTTAAAAGAGTAACGTAACAATGAAAAAAATTAGAGGGTCCATTAAATTAATCAAGGTGGCTGAAAATTCTGTACATCTCATTCCCATTATTGCACATTTCTGCTGTTATTGGCTCTTAGATAAATATGAAGTTAAAAAAAAAGTCCAGAGTTATTATTGTTATTGGCATACATTTTATCACGATTCAATATAATATTGTTTATTGGTCCAGCCCTAAATCAAAGTGAACCAAAACTCAAATAAATGACTGGCATTCGTGGTTGAATGGAAATAATCCCTTAAGGGTTTATTACATTAATCATGTTCAGACACTTGACTGACTTGAATCTGTTAAAAAAAAATCATGACATGGAACTGGAACTAGAATTGTTACTAAATTTCTTTCTGTTGGATTAAGTTGGAATTTGTGGTTTGGTTTCTGGTACTGATTACATTAACTTGGTGCATGGTGGCACCAACCATGTGAGCTTTTTTGTCTTTTCACCTGTTTTCTGAGAAACAGATTTTTTTTTGCTCCCTTATTTTCTCCTTATTGTAAGAGAGCTGACATGCTGCCCAAAACAATTAATGTTTATCTTTAATATTTACAGAAGACAGTCTGTGAAAATGTGATGCTCTGAGCAATTTTTAATTTAGGCCTTTAGTCATGTAAAGGAGAGAAGCTTCAATAATAATCTTAAAAATTCACTTTATTAGGATCAGATCAGTGTTTGCTAACTAGTGATATTTATTAAATTAATATTTCTCTGGACGTTATCATTTGAGTTTTTCTATTAATTTTTTGGTATTTATAAACTACATATGTTCCTTTTATTCTACATTCTTATATTCAGTATCCAGAATTGTTGTGTAAGAGATATTTCTTGAATGATGTCTTTCCTGCATGTTTACTGTTAAATATTTTATGACATTAAAAATTTGGACTCCTCCAAGAAAATTCAGAGGCTCTTACACGTTGTACCTGCGTAAACAAGCTCCCATCAACTGATTTTGACAAGTTGTTGCATCTCGTTTAAACTCGGCAGAATATTTTTCCAGAAGAGCCATATTAATGCAGCAGGAAAAATATTCTCCTCTGCCAAACATGAAATGCAGTGCTGAGTTCACAGAATTCATGCACGGAGCAAACATTTCTGAAAGGAGTTTTACTTGCTGGTCGTCAGCAGTGAAATATACTGAATTCTGGTTTTTAGAGGAAGAGGATTTTTACACTTTAAAAAAGGTGTGGACATTTGATAAGACCGAGAAATTTCCACACTCTCTGAGGGCCCTATCTTGAGCGTACTGTTTTCTTTTTCTCCCAAAAGAATCCTCTCGTTTCTCTGTTTGGGAGTTTTTAGGCGCAGAATTGAATTGTCTGTTGAGATAAAGTCGTTTGCAGGCTGAATAAAGTGGTGAATGCATTAAGCTGGAATCTTTTGGCTGCAGAGGCCAGCTGTGCTTTATGATAGCTGAAGTGCATTGCTTCAAAGTGGAAAAACTTGTACATCAGCGGACTTTCATCTCAAGCACCTCTCTCTTTTATTTTAATCTTAAAGAGCTTTGAGCACTCTCCATCCTTTTGTGTAGCATCCACTAAAGGAGCAGTGAAATCACCGTCGCTTTAAACTCTCAACGTTCGCTCCGCATCATCCTCCTCCTCTTATCAATTAAGGTTTTTCATGAGAAATGGAAAATTCACACCTTTGAAACAGGATTGTACACTATGCTGAGGTTTATACTCTGTTCTGATAGTTGAAAAGCTGTTGTGCTTGCCTGTAATAATACTGGTGCATTTCAGTAACATTCTCTTCTTGCATAATGCAGGAAATATTATGGATTGTTGAAAATATGTAGACTGGTATTACACGTACAATGAGAGTAAATCAAATCCTTGGATAGATATTTTCAATTCATCTTTATTTCTATAGTGCTTTTAAAAAATAGATTGTGTCAAAGCAGCTTAACAAGTTCTAGTAAACTGAAACTGTCATTTTTCAAACGTAAAGTTTAGTTCAGTTCATGGTTTAATTTTTACAGCTGAAAGTCCAAACACTGAAGAGCAATTCCATTGATGGGCAGCTCCACAAGTCCCAAACCAAGCAAGCTAGTGGCAAGGAACAAAACTTCACCAATTGTCAAAAATGATAGGAAAAAAAACTCTATCCTTATAAATACCTCAAGAAGTGTTCTGTGATTGGCATCATCTCTTCACAGGTCTTGGATATTGAGAATTTTTTTTGTCTGAAATGGCACAAGGGTGAATAAATTATGACAATTTCAGTATTCTCTTTAACGGATCAGAATTGCACACTTTAACCACTGTTTAGTTCTTAATTACTACAAAAATGCTTGTTTAAATCAGGTTTAACAGTTCTCTTAACAGTTCTTGTTCACCTTGTATTGTCATTTGGGAGCCAGACCAGTGTGGTGATTATTCATGCTAGCCATCGTATTGTTCCACCAACACTATACTTGTATGGTTTAAGTTTGGGTGATTCTTATGGATTCACATCACATGGCTGAGCAGGAAGCACAAATCAAAAGAACACTGGTATTCCTGGAGTGCCAAGAACTCTGGACAGCATGGATTGCATCTATAAACCATGTGACTATTATATACTGTATATTTCTAACTCATCTTTACTGTGGTGGTAAATATGCTTATAGTGCTAACATCAGAACAGAGTTGTTCTTATTTTAAAACAGAAGTGACTTTGTTAGAATTGTTTTTCTTTCCATTTTTCATCCATCATATACCATTTGAAAAAAGGTTAATATTTCTGTAACACTAAATAAGTTACATTTTAAACTATTATTAGTGTACCTTAAATGCATTATTTAAATGACATTAGTCGTTCTAAATATTAACACAATTATAATATATATATATATATATATATATATATATATATATATATATATATATATATATATATATATATATATATATATATATATATATATATATATATATATATATATCCACGTCCACGGAGCTCCGTTAACAAAGCAGCACGCGTCGCGTTTTTAACGTGACTTTGCACGCGATAAGAGAATATAGCGAGTTAACCTAATACAGTACACGCGGTTACAAGTAACAAATCACAACTAAATACATGTGCAAGCTAGAGTCAACGAGGCAACTTTAATCGCACGTACTTACACTTGAGAAATGGAGGAAGAAAAATCCATCCTGACGTCCATCAGTAAGTTACTCTTTACTGATCCTTCCTTTAACAAACGCTGATGAAGTATTCTTTGTAGCATGTAGTTTCCAGAAGTTTCCAGTAGTTTCCAACTGCTTGGCTATAATGCTGAGGTTTCATCTTTGGGTAGAGACTCAATATATCCATCTGCAGTGTGACTTCAATCGACCGGCATGTTTGTGTGTGTGTGTCTGGGTTTCTGCGTCAGAGGGCAGGGCCTCAGGTTTGAAATCTCCCGGGTTTGCGCGTGCACGTGAATAACTTGGTTTCGTTCGTACGTCATGGCGAAACACCTAATGAATCGGTATCAAGGTGACTCGTTTGAAGCACTATGAGTCGACTCTTTTATAGATGAATCAACAGTTTTAAACACTGTACACTAACAGATTTAAGCCTTAGCTGGATACTTCACTTCACTTAGAGCTGTGTTACACACTACATGGAGGGGAATTTTCAAAAACCCATAATATGGGCTCTTTAAAGCCATCGAAACAGTACAATACGTTACACAGTGTACTTTAGGTCCAAAAAAGGATTAATAAATTTACCGTGCACAAACCTCATTTACCACTGTAAGGTCTGCATGACCAATTTCGATTTTTTTGCCTATATCAGATTTTTTTGCTTGTCCATTGTTACAAACCCCTGTTAATCTTAATCTAGGGGATGGTGGGGTTTGACATTTATTTATATTTATGTAAACAGTGAATGAGTGCAAGACACAACCAAAGTAATTTTAAAAATATGTGCTTTTATTTACAATTCCCAAAAGTGAACAACGACAACAACAACGAATTAATCAAAAATAAAGAAAATTTTTACACATTCTTTTAGGGCGTACTCACACTAACAGTGTGCCAGTGTTTACTTGGGCTTTGGATTGGTACGCTTGTGTGTGAGTGCAAAACGTGCCTAACCCTTAAACTGAAAGCGAGACGTGACTTTTAAGGGGCTGTTTCAAGCCCAAGCCATTGCGCAGTTATCCACATCTGTCACGGAGGAGACGACGCTTGTGGTAGACATGTGATCTTCTTTCAGTCAAACAATGCAAAAATGCTTTAAAGTGTAGTGTACGCATTACAGCCTCACATTTGACAAGCTCTGAACGAGTGGGCGTAACTGCTGTAAACTATTGATTTTCAAGACAGCCTCGATGCAGCCAATCACCAGCATTTGATTCAGGCACGCTAAGGATGCCGCAGGGTTTCTAGCTCACTGACGTTGACAAGATTATACCCTTGGGTATCAAAATTTGGTACCGAACGAAAATTATTTTTTCAGTACTTGATAGTATCGAGACAATTCTGTCTGTGCTTAAAGTATCGAACTTAATACCCAGCCCTAGTGAAACATGCAACGCATCAGCAGCATACTTATCAAACTTAAACCCTCAGCGGTCACAACACACAACCACAACCGAAAACCAACCCCAAACCAGCAGCCTGACCCCAGGGCGACTGTAGGGCTCAGTGTTCCGCTTAAGAGAGACCAAGCTCTGATCTTACTGCTTTTCCACATTCCTGCCTCACCCTTTAGTTGAGTTTAAAATGCGACCTTTCTGCTGGCAAACAAGCTACTTAACTATTAGGCTACTAGTGGTCTGGGCACTGAAATTAGGACTTGCCTCAGAGTTTGTGCCTGCTAATGGCATGTGCTCGATAGCGTTCACTTGTTCTTTCTCCCTCTCTCTCTCTCTGCTATTTTATGGTAATGTGGCATTTCGCTGCGCCTCTCTCGTTCAGCCAAAAGACAGAAACACTTTAGTTTCTATTTTTCATTGGCTCTTTTTTTAAGTGCGCACTAAAAGTGTGCTTTTAAGGAGAGAGGGTTGAGTGCATGTATGCATTTGTGACAGACAGATGAAAATAAAACATTACAAATGAAGTAATGTGCACCGTAGATGATCATTTTGCACTTACATTTATTTCTGATGTATATTAAAAGGTCACACGGTGAGCGATTGTATACTGAGGGAGCCTGGTAGATAATTTAAACGAACATGTTTTCCTTCATGACCCATTTTTGGTTCAGTTGAGGATATTTCAATTTTTTAATTCCTGCTTTTACTTGAAAATACTCTCAAGCAGTCCAGGAATATTAAACATGCAGCGCACTTACTCCAGAGAAGCAGAGAGAAATCCTCCCTGCTCTAGAGGGAAGAAAGGTGGAGGGAGAGGTAGGGGGCGAAGCGAGGGATGGAAAAAGAGAAGGGTGGAGGAATATGAGGTTTCTCTGGGGTCAAGAGAGAGGGAAGATGGATTGAATTCTGTAAATGTGGCTAATATACTTGCAGCAGTTGTGTCATCTCCTGAGGGACTCATTGCATGTGTGTGAGGAGACTTCTTGTGGTAAAGGTTTCATCCTTACATGGGCCAAAGCTGCTGTTGTTCTGATCTCAGTATTGCATCACTTTTCAGCTACTCTCAGGAATCAGTGGCCTCATGAAACACACACACACACACACACACACACACACACACACACACACACACACACACACACACACACACACACACACACACACACACACACACACGCACACACACACACGCACACACACACACACACACACACACACACACACCCAGTGTTTTCAGTCTTTTTTAATATACTAGTTTTTAATGGAAATGCTGTAAATTCATTGACTCCAATAGGGATTGACATCAACAGGGAAATGCAAGAGTCAAAGTGGCACAACTATTTGGCCACACTCATAGTTGGGTGTCTATCAACCACTCAGAACTGCAGTGAGATGGGTCCAGTTGTCCTTTAGGAAATCCAAATGCTGTAATCCCTTATGGATTTGGACTGACCTAGAGCTCACACTTTACTAGCCGTCAAACACTCTGTCAGAGCTTTCTCTAGTGTGTAAACTCCAGTCATACTGTGATCCCACGTTTTTTTCCCCCTCGATACTGCTCTGTGACAGCTGACAACATGTGTTAGTGCTGCTGAAGTGTGTGTAGTAACAAACAGAACCGAGCGCAACACATGCTTTTAGGATTTTAGAATTTAAGTTTTCGTGTGATTTTAATTTGTCCACTGTAGTTACAGTCAAATGTGACAGGCCAGATTGAACTACTTTTCATTAAATTTTTTTTTTTTTTTTTGGCAATGCAATATTTTGATTCAACACGGATGGTTTATATAGACCAAAAGTGACAGGAAATACATTGGGTTTTATTCACCAAGCATGTGCAGCCAACAATAAATTGGTTCTATATTTGGGTGATTATTATGGCCTCACATCACACGGCTGGGTAGCACAATCTGAGTGGGTAGCACAAATCATCAGAACACCGCCATTTCTGGACTTTCGAGAACTCTGGACAGTATAGTTTACCTTTATGTGTGATGTGACCCTTGTATATAGTTCCAAGTCATCTTTACTTTTTAGTAAAGATGCTTATATCAGCTAACATAAGAACAGGATTGTTCTTTTGATGGAGGAGTTAGCTGTAAAAACAGGTTCAGTAGTTTATGGGGGTTTGTATTTAATTTTTTTGTGTTGCTTGTTTGTTAACTTGCCATTATTAATACAGTTGTTTTAATGAACATTGTAATCGTCATTTACCATAGCTTTAATTTAATAAAATGTATTCTAAATATTGGAACAATTGACACCACACATATGCTCTATCCCCGTTAAAAAGTTTTATTTCAGATTAACACAACTATAATTCAGTTCTTTAGAAATTAATTCAATTTTTTAATATTATTGCATGATATAATAAAATTAAAAAAAAATTGAAATCGTAGTAATTTGAGCAATTATAAGTGAATGGGACCAGTTGTTCTAAAGACATACAAATAACAGTAAGTTACATGAAAGAAACAGGAATAATGAGTTGGGTAAAAGTTATTTTTTTTGTGGAAACATTTAGCAATTGTATTTATGATGTTCTTTAGAGACTTCTTTCAAGAACATTTTTTAGCAGCAGCAGGTTTAAATTTATGGACATTCATCAATCAAGATTGTCACAGATCTCATGGATGTTTGAAATTTTTGCACGATTCATTTTGCACTTTTGGACAACCATGACTGAATTGTGTGTTGAAATTGTATACCTGCTACACCGGCACCTAGTTTGGCCAGAGGAGAAATTGTTATACCCAACTGAGCCTTGTTTCTCGTGAGTTTTTTTCCTCTTTACTTTCGTCAATTGGTTAGGTTTGTTCCTCACCACTGGCTTGCTTGGTTTGGGACTTGTGGAGCTGCTCATCGATGGCTTTGCTCTTCAGTGTATGCACTTTCAGCAGTGAAAATTAAACCACACTGAACTGAACTAAACTGAACTTCAACTCTGAAAACTGGCCTGACACTATTTCAATTTACCATAACTTCTATGTTAAGCTGCTTTGACACAATCTACATTGTAAAAGCGCTATAGAAATAAACATGAATTGAATTGAAAAATACTCCATTTTAAAAGATCATCAACATTCCAAATTGTTTCCAGGTATAAGGTTGACACTCTAAATGTATAGTTATTTATTTTGTTTATGTGTGTGCTTGTACCTGCTGCGCCATCTGCTTGTTTCAGACCCTAACTATCAGCTTGTTTACCTCACTATATTGTACCAAATCCCTTCTCTTTGTGAGGAAGGGACAGATTATGTGGGAAGGTTGTTGTGTACGTGTAAGTGAGACACCAATAGACATCCTGAGCTTAATCATGTTTTGGCAGCAGCAGTTTAACCTTATCAGGGGTTGCCATCTATGAAAGCATCTTTGTTTAAAAGATCAAACTTTGTGCATTTGAGTTCCTGCTACAGTGAAATTTGAGAATCAACTGAATTTGAGGTTAAATGTGCAAAAAATGTTGGACCTTGCAAGAATGCAGGAAATGTTGCAATTTGAAGTTGTTTGTTCATTCCTGTTTTAACTCGGTCATTTCTGATATGCGTGTGATCTTTTTTTGTCACCTGCAGAGATAAACAGAGTGAGGAAAGACATGTATAATGACTCAGTCAACGGTCTGGTGGACAAACACCCACTGGAGTTACCAGAGCCAGTGGGACCAATCGTGCATCTGCAGGAGAAGCTATTCGTACCGGTTAAAGAGTACCCAGATGTAAGTATAACTAACTACTTTTTGTTTAAAGATGTTCCTTTTGCAAATAAGTAGTGGCTGTTTCCAATAGTAACCGCTAATAGGCAGCTGTACGGTCTAATGAAATGTATAGGTGAGGCTTGGTTTATTCCTGATTCTTTAGAAGGGAGAAATCATGATGTTTGTGTGTAAATGAGAACTCCTCCTCATAGGCTAGCTCAGCAATAGTAGTTTTTCCAGTATTAGTTTTCTGTAGGCAGCTGGGAACGGTGTCTCAATGCCACAGGCCCTGTTCTAGTAGTAGAGAAGGATCTATTTTGAGCGTGTTTGTGGAGTTTAAGAGAAGGGTTTCCACCAGTGCACACATATAATGTAGCTTGAAGTGTAGATGCTTGTGTTTGACATTTCTCTTGCATTCTCTGACACAAACACACTCTCTGGTGGGCCATGTCACACACGGAGCAATTTTGCTGCCTAATTCTTCTGTTAGGTGGACAAGAGAAGAGGGGAGGAGAGAGGAAAAAGGGGGTCAGCAGAGCATGAAATGCGTTTTCCCTCTGACGGCCCTGATAAAGGCCACACTATCCGTCCCAGCGGACCAGCACACACCCACACGCACACACGTAACCCCAGGTTTCTCGGAGTTGGAAGCGGAGTTAATTACGATGGGAGCTACTGCTCTGCTTATCTGCATTTTTTGCAGAATGTTACTTTTTTAAATTGGCCTTTACCTTTAAGCACTTCCTGTAATAATAACTGCTTTACTTGAGAAATTTATTCACCCCTGTGTGACCCAGAAAGCTGTGTGTGTGTACATTCACTTAGGCTGCATTTTAGTTGATCAGAAACGCAGTAAAAACAGTATTGTCAATAGGGCTGGGTTTTATTGAAGAAAAAAAAATCTGATATCATGTTTCATATAACAATCTATTAAGGAATATTAGAATTTTGTGTTATTTAACCACTTTATTTTAATTCACCAACATAACTGAGACAAATAGTTTTAATAGTCAAAAACAAAAATGTTTATACAAAATACTGATCTCTTTATAAAATAAACAGTGTTAAAGAGACTCTTAAACTTGAAAAATACAAAAACCAGCCATCATTAATCAAATACATATTGCAACATTACAAATTGTGAAGTTGAATGACTATACATTACCCCCATGCTAAACAATCTTTGGAATGGGAAGCTAGAGGCTGGGGTGCACAAGAAAAGAAACCAAAAAGCCACTCTGGCGACATCCTTTTTCTTTTATTTACAATCTTCTCACTGCCGCTATACAACACTCATTTTCGCATGAGTTGTTGTTCTGACCTGAAGTGACAAGCATGAGTGTGAGCTTTTCTTCACCATTTTCTATGCCATCTCATGTAACTAGGTGACCACCAATCGATTTTTTTAAAGGATGACAGATGGACAAACTATTGCTGCAGCTCCAAAGCAAGTTTGTGGAGAAAAGTAAAAAGCGATGCAGTGTTTTGATACGCTGTGTTTACTGAAATGTGTATATTCCAAACAAAGTGTGAAGCAGGTTGGTTAGTTCTACTTACAAGAATCACAGTGCGCTTTCGGCATTCTTAAAATTTCAGATTTTTTATTTATTTATTTTTTTTATCTAGGTGTACCTGGAAAATGCCACTTGCACATGATGTTCACGTTGCGCGCCTCTATTGGAAATGACAAACTTACACCCTAAGCTTATTGCCGTTCATTCCAATGCATGCGCTCAGCAGCTACATTTTTTAATAAAACTATATTAAAACACATACAAACTACATCTTTTTTAATCGTTATTAGTCAATAAATATCAATATCGATTTTATTGCCTAGCGCTAATTGTGGAATAGTATATAATTAAAAATAACACTTTTTCATTGTATTAATTTTAAAAATCTATATTTTTTTCCTGTGATGGAAAATCAGATTTTTCAGCATCATTACTTCAGCATATTGTAATGATTTTGGATTGTCCCACTGAAGACTGATTTAATGCTTAAGAACATTTCTTAAAGGGCACCTATGGTAAAAAATCTACTTTTCAAGCTGTTTGGACAGATCTGTGTGTTGGTATAGTGTATAGACCGTCATACTGGGGTGATATGAACACACCCAGTCCTTTTTTTTTTCAATTTAACTACAAAAAAAAGGGTCGGCCAGTTGGAGCTGTTTTCAAATCGATCGCACCATTACGTAGGTGTGCGATCCCCCCGCCCACCGAATTGATTGACAGCTGCGCGCATTAACATGTTCCGGTAGTCACGTGTATATGTCAACAAGACCAGACAGACATACGCAAAGCAACCTGGAATAAAAGGTCTGTTCGCTAGGATCAGCAATCATCATCAAATGTGATTAAGAGTAAGTTTCACATGTTTAAAGTGTTTTAAAACAGAGTATGTGTGTAATTAATTACAGCGTTTTACTTCAGCTTTACTTCATCAGCACAGCCGTGTGTCAGAACAATTATAAAAGAAGACGCTTCAATCCCGGTTTGTGGAAGTTAAATCAGGTTTATTTTGTACATTAGCATAACAGATATCCACACAGTACTTGAGGTTAGCCTTAACTAAGCTAAGCGCGCTCTGTCTGTCTGCCTGCCTGCGTGCGTGGGTGCGTGCGTGCGTGTGTGTGTGTGTGTGTCTGTGTGTGTGTGTGTGTGTGCGTGTTAACTTTGTAACGATATTGTGTGTGACTCATCAATGCAACTTCACAATACTGATTAGTAAAGGTTAGTTCTTACTGTAGTATCTCACAAACGCTACGTGAGACCTTCTTCCTTTAAGTCTGTCTGTTGTCTGACGCAGCTGAGGGAGGAGGCATGTAGAAACAGTGGGCGGGCAGAACTCGGCTTAAAGGCACAGTACGACAAACCACCCCCTGCTGGAAATCAGTATAAAACAGCATCTTGTAAAAGGTATAATGAAAAATCTGATGGGTATTTTGATTTGAAACTTTATATACACATTCTAGAGATGCAAAAGACTTATATTAAATCTGAAAAAAGGGGTAACCTAGGTGCCCTTTAATGGTCAAATAAGATTTGCTAGTTCATTTTGTTTGTATTTATTTTCTTTCAGTTTTTAGACTCAGATGTATGACATTGGAAATGTCTTAAACGCATATATTTTCATTCATCATTACTAAATAAATTATTTTTTTTCTTAAAATATTCATACTCTGAACACAAAATTAGAATGGTAGAGTATAATTAATTAGATGTTTTTGAGAAGGTGTTGTTTGCAACTGTAAGACTCTAGAGCATCTACAGAGTATCTCTCTCAGATATGTTTCTATTTAGTTCAGTTATCCTGTAGGGTAAATGTATTATAGTGCGGAAAATTCTTTCCATATTGTCTTTAATCATATCAGTTTAGTGTGTTCATGTGACTGTCTGTCTCAGAATAGCAGGCACAGCTATTGGAAAACATGGCTGACTGGTATAAAATGAATACCACAGCTCCGTCATGCCATGGAAAAATAGTGGCTGTTTGTGTGTTTTAGCAAACGCAAGTGGGCGGACACACACACACACACACACACACACACACACACACACACACTGTACAGAGAATCCCCAGCTGACCCCCTCAAATCTGTTTCTCTCTCTCACTGTGTTCCCTGCAAGTCTCGCCTCATTATTCTTCCCCCTGGTGGTTAGCATGAGTCACTGTTTCACAACACACACACACACACATACACATACAGACATTTCCACCCTAATGTTCTAAACACGCAGGGAAAGGAAAAATAATTGTAGCTGTTATTGGTGTGTTATTGAGCAGGGAAATGCTAGCATTCACTTCAGTCACGGTCTCTGAGATATGCTCTTTCAGGCAGGAGAGTTAGCTCGGGCATCCAATCTGCAGCTTGATTGAGAATAAAGTGTCCATGATTGGTGATTCGGTGGTGTTGATATTTAAGTAATGCTTTCTAGGTTGCCTCTCGGTTGGATGGAATGCCTTTTATTGGGGTTTTATAGCGCAACTTTCTGTATATTAAACACCCTGTGGTTTTGACACCTAATCTCTTTACAGTTCAGGAGGAAAGGGAACTTGCTTTACATTGAGCTCAATTCATGATTCTAGTGCAAGAGAGAGGTCTTGTTTAAAGTGTCGAGTGAAAGTAAGTGTGCTGGATAAACCACACACATGGGCTTATCCACCAAGGTCAGACCCCTTGTTCCAGACTAGACATCCGCTTATGCTTTAGTGGTCCTCTTAATATACGGAAAATAGACTCTGGATAGACTAAACTGACTCCACTTCTGGTTTCTGTGTAGAACTTTCATGTTTCAGAAAATTCTAATTTTGTCAGACACAAACATGATCAGCATGACTCTTCATTCACAATGCATCGAATGGAAAATAACACATGAACTGAAACGTCATAAGGACTATAGAGTATAACCAAGAGCATAAGTCAAACAATAAGGAACTGGAAAAAAAAAACAGCAAATAGCATTACAACATAATCTACAAAATGAGTAGGGGGGCAAATATCAATAGAGCATAGTATGACAGCAATATTATATTGATGCATAAATGCCCATATTGAAATGCTGCCAATATTTTAACAAAAATATGTGATTCAGCAAAACCTGAAATTCTCAATCACATGCTCTCTGGGAAACAAGGCTCTGTAAACGGCTGTAAATCTCCAAAGGGCAGAGGGGCGCTCTCACATGGAAACAGCTAAAAAGACACAAAGAAGAGACGAGGGCTGTTTCTCAATTCCAAAAATGCATAGAATGGACTTGTGACGGCCTTGCCTTGCCTTACGAGTCTTGCCAGGTTACACTTCATGAGTTTATGCCCTTAAGATGTTCATAGTAATGTTTAGTTACACTGTCTCATTTAGGAAAACTCCTGAGATAAAAAAGTTATATCTCTTAACCTTAATAACAAATAGGTATTAAATGGTGCACTTTCCACCTCCTTATTTAGTCGCAATTGCTTCTAGTACTTCTCAAGCGAGTTTTGCGCTCAAGTCTGCATCCTCGATGTCTAGAACACATACTGGAACTTTTACGTGTTCTCCGTTCTTGCGGCTTTGAGTTTTAGAACTGAACTTTGACGGTGAATGATGACGTTACACGAGAACACAAGGATGCAAGATCGCTAAAGAAGGTATATTGAGAACAACTCTCATCAGGAAATAAACGGAGCAGAGGGTTTAACTGCTTTTATTTATTCAGTAAAACTAACAAACGCATGACTCTGGAATCATCTCACAGAATGGTTTTTGTTTATACACTCGACTAAAGTTATAAGCTGAGATTGGATCAAAAACATGTTGTTATTATGTGCAGTATTTTTCACATGCTTTTGGATCGAGAGGGTGCTCGCTGCAGAGCCTTTTGAGGAGAGCTGAGCTCCAGCGAGGGGGAGCATGAGCTGTCGCTCCTCCTCCTGTAAGCTGTTTTAATGCGTACACCAACCCCACCCCTAACCCTACCCCCAGTGACATCACTCGTAGAAGAAGTGTAAAAAAGGTGGAGCTCAAGCTTAAGCTCCCCCTCGCTGGAGCTCAGCTCTCCTCAAATGGCTCTGCAGCGAGCACCACTTGTTTGGATCAGCATTAACACAGAGTTGTAAATAAATGAGCAGCAGCGCAAACAAAAATCTTAGAATGATACCATTTGATTCCAGAATCACATTAAAGAAATCATCCACAATCTTTTGCATAGCTTGTCACTAAACTATAGGTCTATGTAGTAAACACTGCTCCATCTGAAAACAGCTGCTTGAGATTTACATCTGATCACAGAGCTGGTTATACTGCCAAAATGTGCAAGAACTATTTGGTTAATCATGCCGTCCTAGTCCACACAGTAGATTGTTGAGCTGGGCCACCATTGTGCAGTAAGTTAGTAAAATAAAGTAGCGTCATCACTGTAAGTTGTATATGACATTTAGGAAAGGTTTTAATTAAATTGTTAGTCATAGCCTGCTTGATAATAAAGCAATCAATTTGAAGTTAGAAACACTGAGAAATGTTTTTTGTTTATTTAAAACAATTTCCCTCTGGGGATATCTGAAGATATTAAATTATGAAATTTCACAGAAGATTGCAATGTATTTAAAATCACAACTATATTGTATCGTAGATTGCGATAATAATGTATTATGACGCATGCTGTGATCATACTGTTGTAATCAATGCTAATTAATATATTCCATCAGTATTTCTGCCTGACTGTAATGCACAATCATGCAAAATTAGGTCTTGGTTCCTGTGTCTTGAGCACAGAATGTCTGTTTCTTAAAAATAGCTTGTCCTGCAGATGTGACCCTGTTAGTTTACAAGTGTTTGTGAGCTTGTGCACACTTATGTAGCCAATCAGAAGCATCTTACCTTAGATCAAACGTCAGAGTCGACCCACAACCTTCAACACCTCTTTGAAAGCACTCCAGTAGCTGGCCTGTTTATAAACCTCTGTCTATATACAGTAACAGTCTCTCTCCTGAGCTTTACAAATGGAAAAGACTGACTGGTATGTCTGTGAGGGGGGGAAAAAAGATGGCTGACAGACCAGGTCTATCTGGAAGTGACAGTTTTCCTCCCCCTCTCTCTCTCACTCTATCTTTGTCTTTCGTCTAGTGCTGGCAGTGAGTTTCAGCAAGACGTTTAGCTTCCTCTCTCCTTGGAAAAATCCTGTTACATCACCTGTCGTCTACAAACTGTTTTCTGCTGCTACATTGCAGCGTACGTGTTGCACGTCGAACACACTGTTATGAAGATGTATGTCTGTGGGTTAATGTCTGTGGCCACAGGGCCGTGTAAATAATTCTGATTCATTTAACAGGTTACATATGGTTTACAAATTGCACAAACACCTGTATGAATACACGTCTGCATCAGCATATAGTTTACATTGTGATGGAACGAAATTCTCTCATGGCATGTGTGGTTGAAACTAACTTGCTGCCATTTAGGAAGTGGTCACCTCTGTGTTCTGGCTCACTTAACAGCAAAGATGCTACCATTATCTGCAGTGAACTCATCAAAGCATCAAGATATTAATAGAATCATCCTTAAGATGAGGACAGATGGGTTTCCCATCTAATGCCTGGAGTCGTGAAGGTTTTTCATTGTGATTTTTCTTCTCTGACTGCTGGAAAATAGGAAAGCTGCTCGGTGGGACCCGTTTGGGGGATGAAAAGCAGTTTTTTTTATGAGTGGCAATATTGGCTGTTTGGTAGCTTGGAGATCAGACTAAAGCCTCCAGTTTTAATTTGCAGGTTATTACTGGGGCTTTTTAAGCCAAAGGACTCCATTCGAGCCTCGCAAATGACATGGAGCCATTTCTGAAAAGCTCACTGATTCATCAGAGGAGGCCTGCCTCAACACAGACCACTCTTCACCACTTATGCTTTTCTGTAGATGTGCGCTTTTAAATTTCCCAGACGTTTGTTCTTAATTGCCATTTGTGCATGCAGATGTTTCATATTTTCAGCTGGCTCTCGGAAGTGCAGTTTAAAAATTATAGCACCGCTGCTTCTTATTTGGAGTATTTTTTAATGATGTTTGTCTTCTCCAAATAAGTGAAATGTTCTCCAGTTGTCAGAAAAAGTGATGTCACAGTTTTGGTCTCCTGGTCTGTTTCAAACCTAATGATACTAGCTTGCCTACATACTAAGCATGCGCTGAAATCCAAACAAGCCATAGGTAAAGGCATTAGCTATGTTTCCATATTTGTACCATATTTTGCAAATGCACATAAAAATCCGGTTGATGGAAACATCATGATGCGCATAAATGTTGAAAATGCAAATTAAAAATACATCTTCAAATGCCACCGTGCGTTTAATGTGTGTCAGGATTGCTTTCTGAGGCTCAAGTCATTTATTAGATCAAGAAAAGATTGACGCAGCTTCTCCAGCAAAATTCTTTTTTTTTTCTGCTAGTATTTGGCGACAGTGAAGGTCAGGAAGTGACGATTCTTTTCACTTTGACTCGTTGGATGGTAACGCTGCCTTATTCGCACGTCTTTAATGCGATAATCCAGTTTTCCACAAAGTTCATTCGCATTTTTGGATTGAAACATAGCTACTGGTAATGAACATACTAGATTGTTTTAGGATTAGTTGCTGTCTGTAGTACCAAATCAGCAGATTTGACCATTGTGGATGCCTTCCAAAATGCCTGTGATGCCCAGAAAACAGTGTCTGTGAAGGCTGCTTGCTAGGTTTTGAAACTAAGCCACTGTGTGTGTGTGTGGCTGATGAATTTCAGCGACTGTAATTGGGGGCCTCCGCAGACTGTCTTGGCAGGTGGACTAGAAGCCAACTGCATCTTCAGGGATGCATATGAAATTGTGTGTGTGTGTGTGTGCGTGTGCCTGTGTGTATGTGTGTGTCCAGTGCAGTGGGCTGAATCAGAGAGAGGGAGAGATTACATCCTCACTGCCTCCTCTGCCCTGTTCAGCATGCTCGTGTTAATTCAGACACAAATTACATTTGGCTCTGAGAGAAAGAGGGCAGGACTGACAGTCAAAGCAAAGTGACGCAGCTTTCATCTTCTGGGTTTTTTCAAATGAAGGTCCATTTCAATAAGTAAAAGCTTTTCCTTTCAGTCACAACACTATTTCTATTAATAATATCTCTATATCTAGATGTCTTGTTATATATGGTGTATCTTTCACATTTTTCTCCATCTTTATACTATTTGGCTGCTGATATTAAGTATTGCTGACTGTAAAATGATAGATCTCTTAAGCTTTCCCTCATTTTAAGGCGCTTTGGATTAAAGCCTCTGTTAAATGATTAAATGTAAATGGAGCTGTAGCTTTTAGTAACACTAGTCATCTGTTAAACCACCTGTTTATCACACCACCACTGCGCTCATTTGGCTTTTGTTTGCTTCTATTTTGTTATTGTGTGTCAGGGCTAAATGCTTGGAGCTTACAAAGATTGATTTTGCTCCTGGTGTTTAAAAAGGATTAAACAAAAGAGAAAAAGAGGTAACTAGATAAAAAAAGATGATTTATATTAGGGATAACAGGCTGCCTCTCTGCTCTCTTTCTCTCTCTCTCTCTCTCTCTCTCTCTCTCTCTCTCTCTCTCTCGCTCTCTCTCTCTCTCTCTTTCGTTCTCTCTCTTTCTCTCCCTCTCTCTTCCATCCATCTCTCATTCTCTTTAGAGAGAGTAATTACTTTGCTCTCAAAGGACTCATGTCATAATGTTTCAGATTGGATTTTCTGCCCTCTAAATTATTACACACACACACACACACACACACACACACACACACACACACACACACACACACAGAAAGAAAGTGAGGGATATAAAGAGAGAAGGATAGAAGTTTAATTTGGACCGGCTATTCAATATTTGGATTGTCGTATTGCAACTTGAGTTCTATTCATTTTGGATGTGATCTTTTGGAATGGAGTGTAAGAAGTGATGCTGGCTTAACTGATCCTTGATGGCTCATTTGTTTGCTAGACTCATATAAATTTTCTTAGAAAACTCTTAAAATATTCTGTAGCACTTCTAAAGTTTCACTTTTTTAATATCAATCTGTAAATGATGAATGATCAATGAAAGGAAATGAAAGCCACAGCTATTGAGTAGATTAAAACAGAACCTACATCTATTTTTCGTAATCATACCATGTGTAATAAGATACTGTAATGTAGAATATATAAAAAAAAATGTTAACAACTTTTCATCAAAATCAAATGCATGTTAAAAAAATAATAATTATAAATATTGAACAGTCTTTTTTTTTGTTCTCTCAGCACTAAAAATCATGTGCATGTCAGTAACAGAATCATATTACATACACTCTCCGGCCACTAGTACCCGGTTGGACCCCCTTTTGCCTTCAGAACTGCCTTAATCCTTCGTGGAATAGATTCAACAAGGTACTGTAAATAATCCTCAGAGATTTTAGCCCATATTGACATGATAGCATCACGCAGTTGCTGCAGATTTGCCGGCTGCAAATCTCCCATTCCACCACATCCCAAAGGTACTCTGTTGGATTGAGATCTAGTGACTGTGGAGTCTGTTTGAGTACAGTGAACTCATTGTCATGTTCAAGAAACCAGTCTGACATGATTGGCGCTTTATGACATGGCGCGTTGTCTTGCTGGAAGTAGCCATCAGAAGATAAGTACACTGTGGGTCACTGTGGGATGGACATGGTCAGCAACAATACTGTGGTAGGCTGTGGCACTGACACAATGTTTAATTGGCACTAATGAGGCCAAAGTGTGCCAAGAAAATATCCCCTACACCATTACATCACCACCACCAGCCTGAAGCGTTGATACAAACAGGATGCAAAGCAGAATGGATCCATGCTTTCATGTTTTTGATGATGCTAAATTCTGACCCCACCATCTGAATGTCGCAGCAGAAATCGAGACTTGTCAGACAAGACAATGTTTTTCCAATATTTTATTGTCCAATTTTAGTGAGCTTGTGCGAATTGTAGCCTTGGTTTCCAGTTCTCAACTGACAGGAGTGGCACCCCGTGTGGTCTTCTGCTGGTGTAGCCCATCCGCCTCAAGGTTTTCCCTAGAGATGGTTTTGTGTAAAATCCAAGTAGATCAGCAGTTTCTATAATACTCAGACAAGCCTATCTGACACCAACAATCACGCCATGTTCAAAGTCACTTAAATCCCCTTTCTTCCCCATTCTGATGCTCGCTTTGAACTGCAGCAGATTGTCTTGACCATGTCTACATGCCTAAATGCTGCCATTTTATTGACTGATTAGAAATTTGCATTATCAAGCAATTGGACAGGTGTACCTAATAAAGTGACCGGTGAGTGTATAACACTTCATTAAAAATAACTAGCTTAGAGTCTTGTCTATGAGTCAGACTACACTAGTTTCACTTGGTATTTATTTTTGGCAACCTAAGAGGACTGCTTAATCATAGGAAGATATATTGGCAATTTATTGTCCTTCTATTATTATTAAATGAGAGCCAGGTCTATTTCTCATTACAATTAATTTGGACTCCAAGCTCACAATTTTCTAAAAAGTATTTATTTATTGAGTTACACTGTCAATGGTAATTCAACACAGTGTTCAAGAGTTAAAATATCCAGACTGTTAATGTAGTTCGTACAATAGCCATGCATTGACTGTGCTGTTATATAAAAATAAATAAACAAAATAACCTTTTTTAAAACAAGAGTCAGATCCCTATTCCTAACTTGTCTCGCATCCACAGCTGCTCATGGAGATGAAACTGTTTCTCAGCTCTGCCACTCCACACGCTTGCTTAACACAGGTTAATTAGTAATTAGCTAGGGCATCCAATAGGTTATCTCTTCTTTCCTCTCTCACTCTCTCACACTCAGTGTCTGTATCTCGCTTTCTCTTTAGATGTATGGCGTATAGATTAATTGAATGATATGCTGAAACTTTAGAGATTTCATTTCTTATGATGAAATAATGCAGAAAGCAAGCAGACGTTGCGGAGACAGCAGTGGAATGATCATGGATTGTAATGTTTTCCTCTTTCCCTCTGGAGGATTGAACTAAATGTGATGCAGGGAGCAAGACAAAATGCAAATATATGGGGCAGAGAGATAGAGCGAGGAGGTGTACAGGGATGACTAAGGTAAGAAATGAATTGCTGAATAGAGAGGATGTGTAAAGCTGCAGAGAAAGAGCGAGGTGAGGCAAAGGTGATGCTGTGTGCTGACACCTGTTTACAGAACTGACAGAAAAACAGACGAGCGGGCAGAATACTAAAGCGATGTGGCGAGAAAGGAGTCTGTTTTCTGATGCTTTCCTTCACAACTCCTGTGACAGATGTGCTTACACTGTGGCGAGTAGATTGTTGTTTCAGTTTGTGTGTGTGAGAGAGGGAGAGTTGAGTGCATCTTGTATCACTCCACCGGGAGGCCCCAGTTGGATGCATTACCTCAGATTTTTTTTTTCTTCTCCCCAACTTGCTGGATTAGCTGTTGTCAGCGCTCGTTTCCCCCTCCACATTTCCTTGTGCTGTCCACAACTGATCAGAACCTCCACCAGTGCAACATTTGCAGAATTTTCATGACTTGCCATCAGCTGTTAAATTGATGAAAACAAATTGAGCTAATTTTCTAGCTTCTACAAAGCTAACTTGCTCAAGTGTGCAGTTTTGTCCCTTTTGTAATATTTTCCAGTTAGTAATTCGGAATGCACAAAGTTAGACAACCCCTCTAGAATTTAGAGCATTAGCTAAAGATTTTTCAAATCAAGTTTAATGGATAATAAAAATAGGTCTTTTGACCCAAAAATACTGTTTGTGTTAAAGGGGTACTTCACCCAAAATCTTTTATCCTGTAATCATTTGCTCATCCTTGCCTTGTTCCAAACCAATTTGAGTTGTCCTGATAAACACATTCATTCATTCATTTTCTTGTCGGCTTACTCTCTTTATTAATCCGGGGTTGCCACAGAGGAGCGAACCACCAACCTATCCAGCAAGTTTTTACTCAGCTAATACCCTTCCAGCCGCAAACCATCTCTGGGAAACATCCACACACACATTTACACAAACATACACCGATACACTACACTACAGAAAATTTAGCCTACCCAATTCACCTGTACCACATGTCTTTGGACTGTGGGGGAAACCGGAGCACCCTGAGGAAACCCACGCAAACGCAGGGAGAACATGCAAACTCCACACAGAAACCTTGAGGCTCGAATCAGCGACCTTCTTGCTGTGAGGCGACAGCACTACCTACTGTGCCACTGCTTCGCCCTGTTGAACACAAAATGAGGATATTTTGTAGAATGTTGAGAACTTGTTACCATTGACTTGCATTTTTTCCTACATGTTACTCACATTCTTCAAAATATATTTTATCTTTTTTTGGGGGAACTATCCATTTAAAGGGTCACAAAACACCAAAACACATTTTTTGAGCTGTTGACAGTCGTATATGTGTCCCACACTGCTAAAAACACTATTAGGACACCTATATTTCACTAAAAAGTGTAAATTGGTTGTTTTTGCGTTATTTCAAGCAAATTCGTACTTCCTGTTTGAAATGAATTTTTGAAGCTGCGTCACGGTCATGACATAATAGCCTGTATTCCAGCGTGCAGACTGGGCGTCTCTGCCAGAGTGAGTCTTATTACGTCTTACAGTGTGATGCATTAATGCATGAGTAAGGCTTGGTTCAAACCAATCAGCGCGCTCTATTGTGCAACTTCATTAATATTCATTACTGTGTTTACACGACATAGACGCCACGTTGTGTTGGCAAAACAAGCGTGAAGTGTTGCTTTTATAGTTTGCTGCCGTTAAGTTTCGTTTTCTTTTTCTCTCTGTGAGAGCTCAGCTGGATCACGTGTGGATTAACAGTGTATGCGACGCTCGACAACAATAACTTACGTGTCTAAGGAGGAACATTGTTTACCTGAGAGCTGTTCTCATCTGCAAACGCTGAGATCGGATTTGCTTGTAGTATTCTCTTCATAAAGACGCGGCTCTAGTTGCTGGTGATTGACCTGTCTCTACAGATTTGGTAAGTGAGCGACCAGTGCTCTTTGTTTATTCAGTTTGTTCGTATCGAACTAAGTTAACTATTGCACCGTAACATGTTAGGACCACAACCAAACTTTAACCTCGTGTAGGGTTTTTAACCGCATTTTGTGACCGGAATAACACACGCGGCTTTCTGACGCTACCTGCCGTGTGCATCTAAGTTTCCGGAAAATGCTGAGTTTTTTTTTTTCTCTCATTCGCCGTGTGGTATCAAACATTGCATGAAAAATACACGCTTAGAGCAGTTCCTCGAATCAAATATCTCGTTTGTCGCGAGGGGCATGAATGAATTCCCTGAATGAAAGAGCCAAACTGCAGTTAAAGTCCACCATTTAATAATTTGGCAAATAATTCCACTACAGTTGTCCATGTAGGTTAAACACCATCACTTTTTCCTGTGTGTGAGTGTTTTGACTGAAACTCGCGCGTGCCCAAATAAACACTCCCACACCCTCCCACTTTAGTTCCTCCGACACTCCCCCCTAAACAGAGCTGGACACGCCCACTTTTCTGACTTTTTCCAAAGTAGAGGTGTGAAAACACCCTGCTGAAACGAGGGGGTTTCATGGCCCTTTAAAGGCTGATCTATACTTCTGCCTGGCACCACGTCGTGCAACTCACAAAACAGACAAGGCTATTATACTTGATGCATTTACCTTAGTGATATTCTTTAAAACGACAGGGAAGGTCAAAAGAAACTGACCCTAAAAACATTTGGATAAACAAAGTAGGAAGTTTCTTCATATTATATTGTATTCTTCATATCATTAATAGCGTTCAAGATTTTTAAACAAATAATTTATGATTTTTATAAATTATTTTAACGATTTTAAAGATTTTTATAACCATTCATGGTATTTAAATCAAACTTTAATGCATTACATAGTCATGTCACGCACACCTAAAGCGAACCTTTGCAAGCACATTGATGACGCCACATTAGCTGCTCGCACTTAAGTGAACTAGCAAACACGTAGAGTATAAACCAGGTTTAACATAGCTAAAGTTAGCTATAGTTTTACTATAACCGCAACAACAACAAATGTCCATACGAATACATATATAATGAATAATGTACATGCCTGAATGGATCATTCCTAAGATCATTTAAAAACACTCCACTTGTTAAGTGTGACGTCATGCGAATTGACTTCTGGGTCAAAGGGCTTTATCAAACTGTATGGGAAGGCTTATCTAATGGTAATATTAAACGTTTACAAAGTGATGTAATACTTTCAGAAATCATGATCACAATGTGTAAATGGTACCATGACTAATATTTGATGGCCAGAAAGTTGGGGTATCAAAATGAATTGTTTATTCGGTGCACTGCGATGCAGACGCGGACAATTTGGTATCGGATCAGTAAAAATTATAACCGTTTATCATGTACTGACATCATTTACCTTATATGCACTCTGTCGCGAGGGAGGTGAGCGCGGGTATTTATAACACTGCTGGCGCCAACTGTGCACAATTTCATTGCATGTGTGATTTCTGTACAATCTTTCACTGACAATTACAGCAGAAGCCCCTATTTCTCTGCGATTGAGGGAATGAAAGTACTCCATTTCTCTCTCTCTCACTTTGGACCATTTCACCTGCTGGCGTGACTTTTCCTCTCGGCTGGTGGTGTGACTTTTCCTTCCCTCTCTTTTCCTCTCAGCTGTATGCATTCCCGCCAATGTACCTGTGTATTGTTGTGGGACCCGACCAGGTTTCATGCGGTGCGGGAAAATTTTTCTGAATAAAGAGTGGGAGCGGTTGGTAACTCTGGTGTAATTTTAATAGGAGTGAGCGGGCTCACAATATTGCTCCCGAGCGAGCGAGCACGCAAGCGCGTGTGTGCATGTGCTCATGCGTGTGTGTGTTTGTTTGGTGCTGTCTATGTTTGTGTATGTGTGTGTGTGAATGAGAGACAGTGTGGTGCTGTGTGTCCGTGTGTCTTTATACCATAGACTGTAAAATATATGGACGTAGTATCCGTGACGTCACCCATAGGTTTCTAAAGAGCGCCATAGAAGCCACAAGTAGGCGCGGCCAACCGTCGCCATTTTGTTTGCGCGTCATCACACCCACGACGGGATACCAAACAAGGGCAAAGAGGCGGAGAGTGAGCGCAGCTACAGACACCTGCTGGTATAACACTGTATGACAACGCTTCAGATGACTGTTCTAGAGCCTACAGCTAATCAATCTGACAGATTTAGAAGTGCATTACAGCTCTAAATATAAACGATAAATGATCTTAAATAAAACAAATACATCTATAGAGATGGTATACAAGTATGTAACTTTACTCACATGGGAAACGGAGGCCACGTGAATGGTTTGTGAGCACAATGAATTGCCCTCAGCATGCCATGCCATCTAATAATTGTAGGAAACAAGTCCAAAAGGCAGTTGACTGTGTAAAGCCACATAAAATAATACAAAAATACAATAAATATGCCGAGTTCAGTGGCTATTCAGCTGAGGTGACGTGACGGCGACCAACGAGACCTAGCTGTCAATCAAGTGGCCACTCGCTTAATTATGCAAACTTAATATAACTTAATATAAAGGAAACAGATGAGTTATAAAAAAATTCACCCTCCTTACAGTTGTCATGAAGGGTAATATTAGCTGTATTAGGCAAAATCGTTTTTTGTACCAGGCTGTAAACACCTTTTTTTCTGCTGTAAAGTTGGCCATTCTAACAGTGGGCTCAATTGAAATTTGCTCTGTTTTGGAGCCAGGAGCGGCCAGGACTAGCAGAATTTCGGATGAATTGCAGTTTTAGTCACTTCCGTATTGGCTTCCTGAGAGAGAGCGGGAGGTTGCCGCTTGGTTTATACAGACTGCTTCTTATAGCCACACCCCAAAATACAACATTGTATGGAAAGCATCGTCAATGCACCGTGATGCACCGAGATATCGAATTGAACAGAATCGATGGTTTGATAATCCTAACCGAACCGTGAGACCATTATAGGTTCACACCTCTACCAGAAAGTTATTAAATTTTGATAAGTTGTTAAAATAGTGGTGTCTGTGATGCAGCAAGTACAGAGACTGTTGTGTACACCATGGTTTTCTATAACATTCACTTTAATATGTGATATGAATAAAACGTGGTCATAAATGAATATTTTCTCATTTTAAACGAGTATTGGCTTGGACCCGGAAACAGTATTTTTATACATCTCGACTTAAGCGGATAACATGCTTTTAAAAAAAGGATCATACTGGTTTATGATTTTTTGTGTGTTTGTGTGCATACAATCAGGTTGAGGTGTGTGGCAGTTTTTTTCCTAGTTTTTTTTTTTTTTTTGAGTGGTCAGTGTGGAGCTTAACATTTAAGACTGTAGATGGAAGCTTTGCTGAGCTGTTGACCTTTTGACCTTGTGTGTTGATTTGTAATTTGTCAACATCTACTGCTTTATTTGAATAATTGCTGACAGTTGCAGTCTGCGAATGCTTACTGCTGCATTTTGATTGGCTGTGGAGAATCTGAGACCATGTCTGAATGCCCCCTATCAAAAAACACATCTTTATATAGAAACATTGACTCCCGATGCAGCAGTGGTTAACCTAGGCCAACAGGTCACAGGTGGACATATTATTCTGAATGACCCACTGTGATCTTCAGCACTTGATCTTTTAAACTTTGACCTTCACTCATCTTGATATTAAAGTTTGATGTTGTTTCTACATGCCACTCCTTAACCATTTCAGTTTAGAAATGACCGTTTTCTAATAATCCCCTAGTCCTCTCTTCCTCCTCATTGTCTTTTCTCAGCAAATTTCTGAAGGGCAGATGTGTGCTCTTGGTCATGCTGTTACCAGTACACGTTAAACGTTCAGCAATGAAGGGCCATGACCTTACGAGCAGGGTGGAGTGATTGTGATGGAGGAGAGCGAGGCAGAAGCGGAGAGAAGGGAGGGCAGGAGGTATAATGTTGCGTTAGCATTGCTGCTCGTTTGTCTCTGTCAGGTCCCTTGGCTGCGTCCCTGAACTGCTCAACTCTCTGCTTGCTCTCACATTTAGGCTGTTCTGTTATACATCCCTACAGCTTAACACTGACACCCTCACACACACACACTCCCGTGCACAGCATATAGATTTTTCAGTTATGCAAACATGTTACCAAGGTTCACGGTGACGTAGCCAATTGGCAGCAGAAAGAGATTGATTCTGCCTTTACCCTCTATTAGATCCCCTGTTCATGGAGTCATTTGGACTCTTTCAAATAAGTAGTGTCTGACTTCAGAGTGCATATAAATGCAACTAATAAAACAATTCTATTAGAAATATAATTAGTCAATACTAGGCATGGGCTGATATACGTTTCTGATGATATGATAGCCGTGGATAAAAATATCATGGTTTCCTCTGTATTGTGATAACTGCACTACCATAAGTTCTTTATAATTGTCTGGGTTAAAAAAAAAATACTTTAAAGGGGTGATGAGTCTTAATGTATGAAAGTCTTAAAAAATTTAACTCTCTGATTCCTGTAAAATACCCTGTTTATATTGAATATTTAATTAATGAAATACATTTTAATTAGTTTATTTAAATGCACCGTTAAAATGGTGAAACTAAATCTTATAATGTAGTAAAGGACACAGCCCCATCCTAAATAATAATACTATTAAGCATAAAATTTAAACTGATAGTTGTGCCATATTGACGTATAGTAAACATTTTTAATAGTTTATCAAACGGCATTGTTTAAATTACAGATGTCAAATCCAGTTCCTAGAGGGCCGCAGCTCTGCAAGGTTTAGGCCCCGTTTACACTAATGTGATTTCTTTTTAAAACGCATAAGTTTTACTACGGTTACGCCATTCGTCCACACTACGCCGCAGTTTTCGAGCGCTGAAAACGGAGCGTTTTGGAAATGCTGAAGAGGCCGTTTTCATTCTAAACCACTGCTGCTCCGTCTCAGTGTGGATGGGGGAAAACGGAGACATCGGAAAACGGAGGCGGGGCTGCCGACATTCGCCTCTCTGATTGGGGCTTTTCCTCAATATTAGGTTGACTATTTTACACACAGTTCAGTCCTGCATTTTCTCCTTGTAAGTTCAAGTTTGATATGGAAAACAGACTCCCGAGCACATGTCGGTAAATTTTCAAAGGGAAGAGTATACTTTATAACCTTATTCACATCATCCTGGGTATGTTGTTTCACTGTATCTTAATAATAAAATGAAAACATGATATAAGGAACTGCCTATTTTACTTTTGATATTAACAACTTAACAGACAGCAGAAATGTTGAGGCATTGTGCTGCATATATGAGCGTCATCTTCACTGTATCCATAGCCTATTCATAACAAGACGGAGCCTATAACATTACTGCCTCATTATTTTCATTGAAAATATGAAACATACCCTCTCTTTTTGCTGAATATTAGTTTTAATATCAATAATGGCCATTATAAAAGTATAACGTACAATAAGTTTATACATTACAGGAAATGAAGGCAAGCAATCAGTCAATATGCAGAATGTACGTGGTTACATTAATTCTTAACTTATCTTTGCGCTCAGCCAAAAAACGTTACCCAAGTAATAGACTTCAAAAGACCAAAGTTGGGGTATATATTGTAAGAAATAGACAACAAAATGAAATGAATATCACATTTAACAAATATAGTGAGACTAGATCCAGCAGGAGATCCTTGACAAGCTCTCCGAGCACAGCTCTCACCTGTCTAGATAGGCTGCTGCGCATGCCAGAGTGTGTGTGGTCATGTGATGTGCGTTTTCAGTGTTTTGGTGTAGACAGAGAGTTGTTCAGAAACCCTGGGTGAAACGCTAGTGTGGACGCGGATCGTTTTAATTCTAAAACGATGGGCCTTAGTTTCAACCCTGCTTCAAAACAAACTTATCTGTAGGTTTCAAACAAGCCCGAAAGACTCAATTAGTTTGATCAGGTGTGTTTAATTAGGGTTAAAGCTAAACTGTGCAGAGCTGCGGCCCTCCAGGAACTGGATTTGACATCTGTGCGTTAAATGATAATTACAATAAAATAATAATTATTATTTACTATTCTTGGTCATTTACAGGATATTAAATCTTCTATGTGCTCCCAGTGTCTCTTTACTGCAAAATGTTTTGAAACCAATGAAAGTTTGAATAGAATGACACAACAAAAGTACATTGAAGGTAGCTCGCATTATGCTCTGCAAAGCTGTCTAGACTAGAAGCGTCTGATTTCATAATGTTTCTCTTACTGTGCTTATTTTTGGTTTTGTCTGAACTATTTCAGTCAGTTTCTTTCCCTTGTCTGTCTGAAATACAAGCATTATTTTGAGTTGAGCTGTAATATGTGAAGTTTCATTTAAATTGAATAAATAACTGCTAAGGTCAAGCTGTTGTGTTTTCAGTGTGGTGAGTCTAGAGTTTATTAGATTATTTTCTCTCTTTTTGAGCTCATTAAACGAGTCGACACCCAGATTCCTCTTTTGTTTTTGTTGTTGTTTTTCTTTTATGTGGCGCTGAAGTGGAATTTTCCAGGCATTCTGTGGGTGATCTCTGCCCTTCTCATGATCTCTTAAAAAAATGTGCTACCAGAGTCAAAACATTCTCTTATCTTGTGGTCTGAAAACTGTAGCTTTTTCTCTTTCCTTCCCCCTGTGTCATTCCCCTCATGCCTCCATGTACAGGACGTAAAATGGTGGCATCTCCTCCAGGCTGTAATTACTGTCTGGTTCCAGTATTCAAAGTGAGCAATTTCCCCCACCGCATCAGGCCGCTGCTCTCTGCCATGTCCAATCAACATCAACACACACAGACGCACAGAGGAGAATCCGCTCTAATCTGCATGGAGAGACAGAGAGAGATCATGCAGGTGCGATACTGCGCTCCTGTGAAAGAGAGGAAGTGATGAAAGTCCTGATGATGACTGATCATCCTGAAATCACATCATTGTGTTCTCGACGTTGTTGGATATGTATTTTTGTAGCTGTTTTATCAGTGTCTGGTTTTTGTTTACAGTGTACGTGAGGGTTATGTGAGGGACATTCAGCGCTCATGTTTACCCAAGGCATTGATTGTCACTTCTGGCTGTCTCCTGATGATGATGTCATGTGATAGTTTACAGCACTACTCAGTTTTACATGTGTATGCTGCCCCAAGTCTCATGAGAGAGCATTCGGGATGTATGGAAAGAACTCCAGCGGTTCTGATCCACCTACACAGTTGGAGCTGTCAGATTTACAATGCGTCGCCTGTGTTCAAGTGACAAGCTTTTGGAGAGAAACAGCATTGTTTTTTTTCTGTTTATACAATGTTCTGTTTATCTTTGGGTTTGACTAATAGTGTGTTGTCTTTAAGAGACCCCTTTCTATTGATCTTAATTAACTCTGCAAAGTTTTAGCAGTGAAGACAGTGAATACAGGAGTCATTTCTGATGGTTGACACAGCAACATTTTAGAACTAAGGTTGGGTACCAAAGCCTAATGCCATCATGTAACCATTATGCATCAGACCGAATAAGCATATGAATCTCCGTGCCTAATTTCCACAGGTAGTAGTTGTCTCTCTAGTAGTTGTAATATAATTTTAATTTCAAGTAGTAAGCTAATGTAATGTTAATTGCATAATGCAAATCTTAAATTCATTCTAACAAAAAATTATCAAAAGAAATATATTAATTCAATTCAAAAGTATTGGTTCAGGCAATGTTTGTCACAGCTACCATCTTAAAAGTGTCAATTTAGCACCAGTATCAAAATAATCCCAGACAATACCCAACCACATTATATATGGGATATATGGCTTTTAATTAGAAAGTGGCAATAGTTCAGTATTGTAGCTGTTAGATCCCCTTGCTACTGGGGAAAGAAATGTTATTGCAGTTGTTTTTTTATTTTTATTTATTTATTTATTTATTTTGATTTTGTGGTGCTACTTATTTAAAACAGCTATTTAAACAAATTATACATGACCAGAGCTGGTTGACCTTCTTTAACAATGTGTGACTGTGTCATAATTCAACAAAGCAAGCATGCAATTCCTCTCTTAATGCAGAGACACTACATTTGAAAATTTGGGGTTAGTAAAATAAAAACAACAACAACAACAAAAAACTTATACTGAAACGATGCACTGAAATTGATCATGTTTTTTTTTTTCTTTTATTCAGTTCATAAGTTTATTTTAACAAATTGCGATTTGCATTTTTATTTGTGATTTTATTTTTTAGTCGAGCTTTTGCTTAATCTGTAAGCCGTGGCAATAATTATATGACATCTCTTAAAAATTGCCAGTTGTTTGGTGTCTGTGACTTTGAAACCAAAATATTTCCATGTTGCCTATGCGGTTTTTCTTTTATATTAACTTGTCTATTATGTTTTGTCTGCCTTTTTCTTTTTGTCTTCTTTTTTTATTGTGGATGTTCCGCATAATTCTGTTGTGCAATTCTGATTGGGCAGAACGAAATTGGCTAGTAAGACTCACACAGCCGGCAGTCACGCATTTGCTCTGGTCGGGAGAAATAAATAATACATATATTACATACCACAGCCACTTACGATTAACTAATCCCAACATTTTAAAATGCTATTGTGATCCGATTTGGATTAATTGCACAGCCCTAGTTGCCTTCACATAAATACATTTTAAAATGTACTGGAAAATCGAAAACAAAAAAGTTCATTTAAATTCCACAATAATTAACATTAAAGTTAAACATTTTAGTACAGTATTGTCCATTTTGTACTTTTTATATTTATTATACCTTTACATACAAGTACTTTTTAGATAACATATTAACATATGTTATGCTGACCCTGTATTTAAGCACTTAAATTATCAGGTTACAAAATTGTTTAAAAGATTTTACAACACAATCATTGTGATTAATGGTGAAACAGAGAATTTATTTGAGCAAAAGTAGTTTCAGTTGCTACTTTTTTGTTTTTTAATTAACATTACTTTTTTTGGTTGTCACTAATTGAACTATAACGCTCATAAATAACCAAAGTGTGTGCATGCAGAACTGGATTATGCATTCGAAAGCGGAGCGACAACCATGTTAAGCTGTAGTGTGGATGTGGGCTCTATTCGTACAGGACAGGATTAAGCACTTACAAGGCGACTGGCTCTCTCTGTCTTTACCCTGAGTCAGAGAAGTGAACTGATAGAGATAAAGAGTGAAAAAGGGTGGATTTTATTTTATTATTTTTATTCGGAGCTGTGCTGTCGGAGAGGCATGGTAAAGCTGGGAGGATTATAGAGGTAAATAAAGCGTGCTCTCAGACAAAGCCCCGGAGCACAGCGTCAGGGACAAGGGCCATGATAAGACCCCTCCCATTCTTTAATTCTCCCCCGTTGTTTCATTTCTTATTTACATTACATACGGCCAGCTTTCCTCCTTTTCTGTGCCTCGCAGCATGATAACAGAAAGAAAGAATTATGAAGGACATAAAAAATGAAGAGCAGAAAGGAGGAAAAGCAAGCAAGAAAGAGGCTTTGCAGCACTGCTTAGCATTTTGTTTGGCAAACATGAGCTTGACTATGTTTTCAAGCTTTTCCTTTTCTGTCCGGCATCCTCATTCCCTCAAGCTGTCGCTCATAAATGGCTACCTTAGGTGAAAGATTAATTAGCCACCTGGTCAGTTGAGGTATTTTCACTTTCTTTCTTTTTTTAGTTTGAAAAACATTGTGAAAATTGCTTTCCAGAAAGCTACACCGGAACTAATAAAATGTATTAATGTTGTGTTCCTTGAAATGCACAATTACATACTTTGCTCAGTATCAGATGGAGGATTTTGTGTATTTTAAATGGTGTCTCAGCTCAGATTGTACAGATTTACTTCCCTCACCAATAATGTTGTTCTTAGCCTTCATGACATTTTTATCTTTTCACAAAAGTAGACCAGAGCAGGAAGCCAGTCTGTCAATGTTAACTTTCATTCTTTGGAACAGTTATAAAGCTAAAGCCAATAAACCCTACTTTTATGTTCCAATAAATTTGGAATTAGATTAACAGCATGGTGATTTAAATTGACATTTATTTATTGATAAACCTTTTATTTAAATAATATGTTCTTCATGACATCTCTGTTTCTGAATGCATTTTAATTTGTCTCTCTTTTCTTTCCAGTATAATTTTGTAGGGAGAATTCTTGGCCCTCGTGGACTCACAGCGAAGCAACTGGAGGCAGAGACTGGCTGCAAGATCATGGTGAGAGGGAGAAGCTCCATGAGAGACAAAAAGAAGGTAAGACGTGTAGAGAAATAATAGTTTATTAGTTCATTGACCCAAGTCAGAGGTGTCCAAACTCAGTCCTGGAGGGCCAGTGTCCTGCATAGTTGACTCCAACTTCATTGAACACACCTGCCTGGAAGATTCCAGTGTACCTAAAGAGCTTGATTAGTTGGTTCAGTTTTGTTTAATAGGTCTTGGAGCTAAAACCTGCAGGACACTGACCCTCCAGGACTGAATTTGGACACCCCTGACCCAAATTAACCATGAATGTAAATATAGCCCAAGTTTAAATTGAACACTCTGGATTGCTATACCCCAAAGTTGGTTATATTTCACTGGGGTAAAAAAGTGTCATTTAAATTTAATTGAAAAAATTAATCCAATGTTGGATTTGTCCATATTTGAACCAAAGTTGGGTTACAACAATGTTGACTTGAACTAGTTCCCTCAACAGTGACCAGTGTAAATGGAGGACAGCTAGTAAGAATTATTGTCGTAAACCTCACTCCTTTGGCCTCAAGAGTCACACTTGTTACTAATGCTATTTCGTTTACTTGTTATCGCACCTTTTTCCTATTCAGATTTCACTCTGAGTAGCTTCGCTCTTCCAAAGAGTTTACAATAGTGCCACAACACTGATGAAATTGGGTTTGGTGTGATAAGTGTTATAGGGGCCATATAAAAAGAAGTACACCTAAATCTTACTTCTGTGGCCTCTAGAGGCGCTCTTGCGATTGATGCTAGATGTTGCATTCTTTTGCATGCATGTTAGTGTTCATGTGCTCTTCGAGGCAGGTTTAAATCATGCACTGAATAGGGTAAGTAGACCTTTAGAGGTTACATCAGCACTGTTCAGACTGGTCTGTGCTCCATGTTGACCTGATCTGCACTGTCCATTTAGATTTCCAGATGCTTTGTGGTTCAGTTTGGTTGGACCATTTCAGATTTCCTTATAAAAAAATTCAGCAAATGAAGAAAAAGTGGGGGTACCAGCACAAATTGGAACAAAATTGTAGCACCAGTCGGACATGTTGAACCAGCATGGACAAATGTGACCGCTTAGTTGCAATTTGGAGCTTCCTGAACCCCTTCTTTTTCCTTCGCGGACAGCGTTCTGCTGTCATTTGCCATTTGGATCTAGTTGGTCTCTAATGAGCCAATTCAATCATTTGTTCTGTCCTGTTTTTTTCCACTCACTGTTAGCTTGCAGTGCTTCGACTGAGGCCCAATTCTATGTCCAGTATGCAGTGTTGTGGATGTAAGAAAGAACAAAAGCACAGGGTAGACATTCTCAAAAGTAGAGCCTAAACCTTGCTTTACATTCTCAGACGACTTCTACTGTGGGATCAGCAGAGAAAGAGCTAAACCCTGCCTGATGGGAAATTATGGCTTCAGGAGTTATGTAGTACAGACTCATTGGCTCTAGCAGAGACTTTCACCAGTCGTGCAAATTGACATTTGTACTTGTAACTGCTCAGCAATACACACTGAGAAATAAGAAGAAATGGCTGATTCTGTTGTAAGCAACTGAGCTGATTTATTGTTATAGTCTTAAGCAGTCCACCTTGTTTCCTGGAATCAGCAAGATTTGTATAGTCTAGTCTTTTTCTGACTTTCTCTGTCAGTGTCCCGGTGGATTTGTTTTATCAGGAAATCCTCATCACTGTGCATTAGCATTACCCCACACACACACACACACACACACACACACACACACACACACACCTGGGCCCCAGCTGTGCTCCCCTCTGGAGAAGCCATATGTGTGAACTCAGGGGCTTGATGCAGCAATGGATTAATCCTAGAAAGAATTCTCTCTTGTGTCTCTTCATTTATTTAACATTTCTGTAGTGGTTGTATCTTCCGATGCCCTGCTGAATGCAAAACACTCTTTTGTCTGAATGACTAAATCTTTCCACAATACAGAGGTTGAACTTCTACCTTGCCTCCTATTCAGAGTTTCTTAAAGAACTCTCTTCACTATGTATCCCTTTTTCCACTGAAATATTGCAGATTCTTGGCTGGGGTACCTGTGATACTGTGTTTCCGCTGATTTTCAGTTGAGCTAAGAACTGACACAACTGACTGTTACTACAGGGAGCACATGCTGTTCCACTGACATAATTCCCCACAATCAATGGACATTTGCCATTAATCCCTAAATGTTTCTTGTTTTATTTATCCATTTTCAATGTTTAGCCACTTCCAGGGGTGTCAAAAATTAATCATATGGTTGATTGTGAAAGACCACCTACTTTACACCTTCTGACCTAACAAATGATCAATCTTGGCGGTGTTGTGAGATTGCATAAAAGCAAGGTGGCTATACTTTACTGTGTTATACCAAAAACACACGGGTTACAACTGAAATGTTGCCATCTTGTTGGTCATGCTGATTGTCACCATGAAGGCGAAGAACAGTGTGGCAAAATAAGAGCTAAGGGTGTGAACGGAATCCAAACTCAAGTGGCCACAAGAGACTCATCTGAACGTGTTAATGCATGGTGGACACTTTACTGCGTCTCAGGCCCCGTGTTTTAAGTTTTTCTGCGGTTACGCCATCCGTCCACACTACGCCGGAGTTCTTGAGCGTCGAAAATGGAGCGTTTTGGAAACGCTGGAGAGGCCATTTTCATTCTAAAACGCTGCTGCTCTGTTTCAGTGTGGATGACGAAAAACAGAGACATCTGATAACCGAGGCGGGACTGGTGAGATTCGCTACATGATTGGGGCTTTTGTGTCATTGTGTATCCTTCCCTCATTCGTCAAGCCACTATCACATGACTATAACACATGGCTTTACTGCTACTGGAAGACAGTACTGTAATCAACAACATGGGCACAGAAATGGGAGCGTTGTTTGCACTGTTGTCTGTTTTAGACGCCATTGTGCAGTTATTTATTTGTTACGTTTAGTAAAAACTCGACCTCGTTGTCTGTCCACAAAAATACCTCTCATGCTTTCTTTGCCATCACGTTTAATGTCCAACCGGCGTTTGTTGATTAACAATAACCAAATGCTAAGCAAGACACACGCTTCCTGTTTATACTAGAAAGCGCATGCCCAGAGTGCGCGAATGGTCACGTGATATACGTTTTCGGTGACGTAGTGTGGACAGAGATATGTTCAGAGACGCTAGGTAAAACGCTAGTGTGGACGCGGAACGTTTTTGATCTAAATCGCCGTTTTAAAACTAAAACGCACTAGTGTAAACAGGGCCTCGGATGTTTACAATGTGAAAAAAAGTGAAAGCAGAAGTTCCACAAATAGACTTTACTTTGGCCACCCAGGTATATTAACAGCTGGCCAAGTATATTTGGTGCCTTTTTTTTTTTTTTTTTTTTTTTTTACTATTATCATCCTTTTACATTTTTTTTTCCTTTTTTTTTTTTTTTTTTGTATCTGCCCAATATAATCAAACATCCGCAATCGATTAACCAGTGGGAAAATCCTCTCGCCCAACACGTTTCCTACTGCTCATTGTGTGCGCGCAAGAACCGTCAACTCTCAAGCAAACACGCCAGAGGTGCACCTTTTTGGTACTTAATACATTTGTCTGGGGTTTCTAAATCTCATAAAATGTCCGGAATTCAGCTTTTGGTTTCGCTTTCTAAAGTTGTTGTTAATTGTGTGCGTTTTTGCATTACATTTTTATTTTAAGCCTGTTTTACTTTCACTTGGCTTTGCAGCTGACAGCACATGCATAGCTGCAAGAATGAGTAAAACATTAAATAATTAATTCTTTAAAATAAAATGTTCTATAGACTTGGAGGACTAAATTACATCTAAACTGGCTGCAAAATATTTGTAAACCTTTAGACACAGTTACATCTGCCTTATTTAAATCTACTTTTTTCTTGTAATTATACTTTTAAGGATATTTTCTGTTTTTGTTCCTTTGTTGTTTATTTCTCATTTGCTGTATATAATTTTTTTTAATTTGATAGTTGATATAGCATATTTTAAACATATCTAACATGATTTGACAATACTGTAGATAATGTCAGCGGCAGATTTGACCTGCCAGTGGGTGCACATGGCTCCTGAATAGAAAAAAGGAAAACAAATAGTGGATTTCTTTATTACAACAACAAAAAAAGTAATAATTATTATTATTTTTTTTAAAGTTCAACCCGCTGAAAAGAATCCGTATATAAGTGTCATAAAAATATTTTTAAAAATCACTTATTTTTGTTGCATGTAGGTAACTATGTGCCGTGGGTAAAAGGTGTATTTCAATCTGGCTACCAATGCAAGCATATTTCAAACCTGTGGAAAGCACTGGGATCTCCCTCTACTTGCATAAATTCTAACCCTGCCCTCGTTGTTTTTAAAAACATACTTCAATCTCACATTTTAGATTTAACCCTAACAGATCATGGTGACTACAATTTTGATAATTAATTAGCTGTACATCACAATACACGAATGGTTTCTTTCTACTTTTCATCACTGCTGTAGCATTCATAGTACTTTATTTCAGCTTGTGATATTAGAGGGTGAAGAGTTAGGGCTAGAGTGATTTCTATTGAACATACATTGATTATAAAGAGAGAAATACTTGCTTCTTGACGAACGACAATGGATACAATTGCCATTTTTTTTCCAGCAATCATAATGTTTCTGTTTCCGTGTCAATAGTAAACGAGAGGCTGAGTTTGTGTAAAGTGAACCACACACACTAAAATTGACGGTTGTGAGTATAGTTAGGACCATCTAAAGAGACTGAAGAGAGTTGTGGGCAGACTAAGATGGATCTGGGCTGAGAGGTTGTTTATTTAGCATCCATTAGCCAAGCCGTTTTTGTGTTCTCAATAATTTAGTTTGCTGCTCCCTCTGGGGACTCAGAGAGCGATAGAGACACACAGGAAAATGAAGAGAAAGAGAAAGGAGTGACTTATTCAGGAAAGTGGTGGAGTGGGATTCTTTCTCATCACACAAGGTTTGGTTTTAGATGGTTTGTGGGGATGCGGCAGGGTACAGCAAATTGTTTGTTTGTTAATGATGTTTAATGTGTGCTCTGGTAAAGGCATGGATCACCTGATGTCTCAAGAGAAAATGCTTCATTAGTCTTAAATCAGACAGACGTTTCATTCAGCAGCTCCCCAAAGGTGGTTTAACCCCATTTACCCTCTCAAGAACTGTGTACACACCAATTCACAGAGCCTCAAGAGACACCACGTCCTCACGTTTGTTGTGTGTGCGTACTGAAGTTGAGCTCAAGGCGATGTAATAGGAGAGGACAGGACAGACAAACTCTGGATAATAACCTGTCCCACTCTGTAGCCTCGTCCTCTGATCAAACACTGTTCAAATTGAGGGCTCTCAGAAACCACAGCATAGATCAAATGTAACAGACGGCCACCCTCACCGGAGCATCACAGTACCTCTCCAGAGCCACACAGTAGGCTCTCAGAAGCCTCCCCCCCCTTTTGTCATTTCTCTCCTTTTAGTTTCTACTCTTTGTTCTTGGTAAAATTGAGTCCTCTTTCTTTCTTTTTTCTTTACACCTGTATCACAGCACTCATTTATAATAAGTTACTTAAAACTGCAAAGTCATGAAAGATGCAGAAGTAGGGAGAGATCTAATCAAGTTTGAGGACTGGAGTTATGACGCATGGAGTTATGACAGTGGGAGTAAAAACTCATGTGACCTAATAGGTTTTGTAGTGTAGATCTTCATGTTGTCGAATCTGTTCAAGCAGCCATAAAATTGGTTTGAGTGTAACAAAATATTCTACCAGTATAGATTGGCAGCTGATAAGGCCTATTTAAACTTCTGCATTGAATACGCATATTAGGTCCAGTGTTACCTTTGACTTACCTTAACACAGACCCTGAACCTTTAAAAAAATGTAACTACACGTCATGTTGAACCGAAGCTCAAGATCTGTTATTGGCCAGCTTGGTAACCATGACAAGTGTCAGTGCACTAATAAAAGATTGCTGCTGCTTGTTCAAACTACCTGTTTAAAATAAGCTGAAACATCACAATCTTTGTAGTTCCTTTGGCCAATTTTTTAGTTTTATGTTCAGTCCACTTAAACGTGTAAACCATTAAATGTAACCATCACTTCAGTTTGAAGATTTAGAAGGTTTTTCATGTAATAGTTTTGAGATTACCACCTTGCAGAAGCACCCATGCTGGGTGTTGGCAGCTTAATTAACTAAAATGTAGTTTGTTGCTTTGCTCAGTGAGCAACAACTGTCCTGAAATTAGTTCTGAGATCAGTCTCAATAAACTGTATATGTAACTTATGAAATATGCTTAATATTTTTTAGTTATTTTAGGATAACTTAAATAAAACAAAGAGACTATGAAGCTGCCTTGACACAATCTACATAATAAAAGCGCTATACCAATAAAGATGAATTGAATTGAATTTAAACATAAAAATGTATTCAACTTTTATTTAATAAAATCATGTTAAACCAACTCAATTGCATTTAATTGTATAAATAGCTTTTTATTTAGTGCTAAACTTTATTGGATGGAAAGCCTGACCTCATTTAAATCAACTTTAATTTTTTTTTTGAATCTCGGGCAGAGATCCATGGGAGCACAGTAAGTCCAGTAGCTTGAAGGTTTAACAAGTTAGATAGATACCTAGATACATACCTTTGTCTAGTTTATTTTACCATTAAAGTTGCTGAACGATCACTAATTGAACATTTATATAAATTTTGCTTAAATCTTTTTGCTGTAATAGTCCCTGCCCTCAGCAAATGTGGAAAGTGGTTGAAAGTAGAGAAGACACGAGATGTAAAAGGGAAGTTTTCAAACAGATTTTTAACAATTTTTTATCCAAATTCTGCATTTAAACAAAACTAAAACTTACTATTCCAATAAGCTGGTTTTTAATGCAACAATGGGTCCTCAAACTAATTTATGAAAAATTAAATAAAAATAACTTTGTTCTTTATTCTGAAGATTCATTTCTTGTGGATATATTGGATATCTTGTGCCTGTTTGCTTGTTTTGCTTTGAGCTTTGAAAGAATACATACAGTATGTGAACAATATTCTTCTAATGTGCCTTAAATGTAAGTGTTTAAGTTAACTTCCTCTTAATGGGGTATATGCACACAGACTTTTAATTTCAGTTAGTCATCCCCAGGGCTTCCATTTAATTGTCATCCCAGACAAAAATCGCTGTGTTTAAGATCTGATGTCTTTAAAAAACAGCGATCATCATTGCCTAGCTGAGATACAAAATAAAGTAGGTATCAGACCAAACAAGAAGCACTGCATTAAATTACATTTTTTCGCTCCATGTCTTTAAAATATGAAAATCAGTTTCACCCCAGTATTTTCAATGGAGTTTCTGCACTAGCCTGCTTCAAACAACGGTGCCTTTGTTTAAACAATTACCCGCAGTGGTGTAAAGAGTACTGAAAAATTATACTCAAAAGTACCATTACTTGCCTTAAAATTTAATGCAAGTAGAAGTATCTGTTGTAAATGGTACTCAAAGTATGAGTGTAAAGTAGACATTACAACATGTAATTACATTGCAATTACATTACAACATTGATGCTGTCAAAAGAATCTTATGAAAATAGTCATATAAAGCTTTCACCAGAAGTTCATCATTGCCTGAAAAACACTAGCTGTGCATATTGCCCATTAAACATCTCAACTTAAGTCCCTTCTTGAACTGATCTCCTGAACATGTTGGGAGTGTTTTTTTTTTGGGTTTTTTTCTAGGCGGTTTTCCACTCCTGTTGAACAGGTGCATGTAAACTACTCCACAGTGACAGCTGTTCAACACTGTAGCTTGAGTTCAGTCTGCTCTGGTTGATATGAACAATATTTATAGAGTGTTGGGATTATTTCCAGCAAGGCCAACTGCCAGTGAAACTGTCCTATCAATGCCTTTGATTGATAAAACTTTGCTTGGTTTATTTTTATTTGTTGTGTTTTGTATTGCTTTTGGTGCATGTGCAATCTTAAGTAGCATATACTTTAGAAACATGCCACTCATATGCTGACATGCTCCCTTTGGATGAATTCTTATATCTTCTTAGGTTTGTCGTCACGTGTTTCCCCTCCACTGGTTTTGTATGTCAGTAAACAGAATCTTAGCCAGTTCAGAGGCTTTGGGGTTGCTCTCCTGCCTGAAGTTACCCGCCCCTCATCCACCTTCAGGGGACATGAAATGACCTTGCTCTCTTATGGGCAGGGGTGGGCGGGTGTGTGTAGTTTATGCCTCCTGCTCTCTCCGATCTGAAGGTCTCTCTCCATACAGAATTTTGAGTTCACCTTAAGCATAATGTTGCAGCAAATGAGTTGTACGATCACAAGCCATGATTTATCAGGATCATGGTTCAGTGCATCTGTTTATTTTTAAGTTGATAAATTTGCTGATCAAATCCTGTTTTTATTTGTATTCCCATTGAAAACCACAATGTATTTTTTAGAAATAAACATGCAGACATTAAAACATTTCATTTCATTCTAGAATTCTCCAGATTCTCTGTGATCACTGTGAATTAATCTTTCTATTGATCAAGTCAGAACGCTCCAATTGGTTCTGGACAGAAAACAGCTTCACATAATGCTGATTCTGTATGTTAGTTATGCCGTCATATTATTCAAATATTTTAGTTAATCACACAGTGTTTTGCTTGGTGGCTATGATGACACAAACTTGGTGGCTGCAAGTTTCTGTCTTAATCTTTAATTTAATACTTAAAAAAATGTTCAAAACAGAATCTTGAGTCTTAATGAATGAATTAATGAATCCTTGGCTCCAATAAACAAATTCATCCAAAAACAAAATGTTGTAGTGCTGAGTTAACATGCAAATGTTCTTTTTCGACTTTTATTTTGATCTATTTTCATTGAGCAAACAAAAAACAACTGTTGTATAAAATTAAAATTAGATTTGAAAGCAACACTCACAATTTCATGATATAGCTTTTCTATCATGTCATGTTTCATAAATACAATTCAATAATTTATTAATAAAATGTATTTAGTTCAGTAATTGTTTAGTGATAATCGAATACTGTGGCAGCCATTATGCAAGCATTCACAGTATATTGTACATTTGTGTATGTGTGAACATTGGCATAGCAACAGTATTCATGGCAGTGTTGTGGAAGCGGTGTCATAGACATGCAACTAATTCTCAGTCTGTGCATTAGTAAGCATGTCAGGTGGATCTTTCTCCTGCCTACCGAGATCCACCACACTGTGCTCATTTGTGGAGTAGGCATCCTAATTGAGGTGTCTGTCTGAGCAATGATCTGAAAGCATCATGGCATACATGGGTGGGACAGATGCTGACATTGTAGTTATAATCAATGTGAAAAGGATCTTGTCTTAGTTTTACTGGCCATTTCATGCAAAGTTGGTATGGGATGGGTCACGCAAATGAGCTTGTGCTCTATATTACCCTCAAAATTATCCTCAAATTCTCCTATCTGTAACTTTGAGCATAAATAGTGCAAATAATGCCTTGTATCTAGGATGATTTATTGTCATCTGTGGAACTGATGTTGCAGCTCAAGTATTCACTAATGCTACTTTAGCGAAATGGATTTCACCATTATAACAACCAACACTAGAGATGCATCATACATGTATATAATGTGTACACACTCTCATATATAAATTCTAAATGCACATCAGCGCATGTGATGTCTTTTAAAGGCATTTAAAATTAGATCTGTGAGAATGTGTATCTTCAGTTAGTTAGCTAATCGTCACTTTCCTACAAAACAAGATGACATCAACTACTGGTTTGACATACAAAATACAGCATGTTTACAATGTTTTGAAAACATTGTGTGTCGTAACTTTTTTATTTTTTTAAATGCAAGGGAAACACTTCTCTATTTTTGACTGTATTGTTGTGCATAACTATATAGCCTCAGAGCACTGAATCAAACTTTTAGTCACTAAAAAAATGCATTTCTTGGCATAGTAAAGGGCTGGCAAATATTTCTCTCTCTCTTTTTTATTAATGTAGTACTTCATCTTTGTCAGGCTCTTGAGAGGTGTTGAAAGCTTGGGTGGTGGGTAATTGTTGGCTTTGAAAAAGGCCCACCCTCAAGAGTGTAAAGCTTATTTTTTTCATTCAGTTTAGCACCTCTGACTGTTCAGACAGCTCTACTGTAGCATAATGGCTTTCTTTTGCAGTCTGCTGTTAACCCAAGCCAATCAAACGGTCATGCACACCAACTGCAGGCCATTTTAAATGATCACCAGGAGAATTGTGCTCAAAGAGCCTCATTGCTTTGCCTCTTTTGCTTAAAATGAAGAATATTTTTGTCCTCTACTTGAATTTGTCGATTAGACTGCATTGCTACTGTACTGAATAAATAAATTGTAGCCTTTTTACCAACAGGTTCATTACACAAACCCAGCTATCTACGAAACTATGTTAACTATATTAAGTGCTATTAATTTGACCATTTTTTGAGAGGATGCATTTGACAGATTTGCAGAGTTTCCACACTGTTAGTGGAAATCCAACTAATTACCAGAATTAAACATTTTTTTAACTATTTTCTGTTGAGATAACATGCGGCAGCTAACTGACTAATTGTAAATGTGGTGGTAAATATTCTACTCCGATTCCCAGTGCATGTTAATGTGAAGAACAACCATCTTTAACTCACTGTGAGGCTGCTTCAGCGTGCCGGCTGTCACAAAAAATGTTGCACTTTTTCACACCGACTCGAAGTTTAATAATCTGTAAGAAGTCTGTCACTGCCAACACATCTCTCACTCTCTCTCGTTTTCTGTTTTTTTAGGAGGAACAGAACAGAGGGAAGCCAAACTGGGAGCACCTAAATGAAGATTTGCATGTACTGATCACAGTGGAGGACACACAGACACGTGCTGAGATCAAGATGAGAAGAGCTGTCGAAGAGGTCAAGAAACTACTGGTGCCTGCAGTAAGTTGCACATGTTTGTTCTTCCCAAATATACTTGCGGTTTGAAAGTGATGCTACAAATGTTTTGACCTTTGAGATCCTCTCCTCAGACCTGCTTGAGGCTTGTACTTTGATGTAAGGCAGCACTGTTGAATCTGGCAAAACATTCTATCCTGCTTCCTGTTCTAGGTGTGATGCCTTTGTGCATATGGGGCGGATTTTAATCCCACCCCTGACCCCTGGCTTCAGTCTTCTGCTAGATTTGATATTTTTATCTCTGGCTCCCAACAGAGAACAAATGGTGCTCTGCAACCTGATTCCCACAGATTTCCGCCCCATTCCACCTTTCTGTTCTCTGCTCCTCCATCGGTTGCTGCAGGGGGTGCGGACGCTTAAGTCAGGGTCTTGGGCTCCAGGCTGTTTTGCCTGCAGTGAACAGAATGGCCGGACAGCTGCAAGAGCCTGTTCCCTATCAGGCGACATAGTGGAAAGGCTTCGACCCACTGAAACCTGGCCAGAAGCAGCCGTTCCGGCCAGCCATGTGCCTCTCGCTTCATTTCAGAGCGGGACATGGAGTCCTTGGCAGTGCTCTGACTGCTCTCAGCCGCTCGCTTTCTCCAGTTTCTTTGTGTCGGTTTTTTTTTTTTTGCTCTCTCTCTAGTCCAGAAACCCCACATTTTCCTTTTTGTTTAGGGATTTTTCTCCTTTTGCGCCTGTATATCTTTTGTTCCATATGAGGATGAAGGCCCTAAACCTTCCACACACATGCAGCACATGAGCTCTCTCTTGGCACACACACACACTAGTCCAAAAAAACATACATGCATAGCCGAGTGTGTTTTGAGTCATTCTGTATAGTGTGTGTGTGTGTGTGTGTGTGTGTGTGGGAGGGAGATGAGTAAATGGATACATGCTCTCTCCAAATTTTTACTCTGACCCAATACTCCCCTAAGATCAAAGTCATCCTCACCATGTACATCCCTCCTTTGCTGGAAACACGCACACGCAAACTATGCTCAAACTCTCAGGAGGCCAGTATTTGTTTGGATTATGTGTTTCTTTCCGTCTTATAAAACACTCCCGCTCTTTTAAACATGTCTTTCCCATTTATCGTAAATTGTACTGTAAAAATTATTATTATTATTTATTTATTTATTTTTTGGACCTAATGAAAAAGTCAGTTTATATTTTGATATTATTTCTATTTTCTGCAATTCATGAAATTCTAAGCATATTGACAAATTTAAATGACATTCACAAGTTAAAAGTAATTGATGGAAGTTTCATATTTGCCTGATCTGTCTCTTCAAGATTTGCCATACGGATGAAGCTCCTCTTAAACTTGGCTTTCCTGCTGCTTCTGTGTGTGGCAGATTGACTCTAATGCCCTTTATCATGCCAAGCTAAACTGGATTAAATGACAAACCGTCCATCTCAGCCCATGCAGTCTTAATGAAGGATATCTTTGGCTCATTTAGAGGCATGAAATTGTCTTATTAAATACATTATGAAACAGACGGGGTCACAGTCTGTTTCCTCTCGGCTCTTCATTTTGTCATTGTGCAAAGGATTTTATTGGTTCGGGCAAAGAGAAAGGGGGGCAGTAGTGTCTCAGAGCTCTCGGAGAGAGGCGCTCTGTTTTATAAACATCTGCGATATTGATTTCTACCTACCTTGAGAGGCAGCTAGCACATTACCGCATGAATCTGTAATCCTGGCCCAGGCCCTGAAGAGTTGCCACAGCCGAACGGTTCCCGCTCGCAGAGACCAAATTGAAATTTTCAGCCTTGCTCAAGGAATCAGTTCCACACACAGCATTTGAATGATCGGCAGACTCTGTGCATATACGCTGGGTATGCACATGCACACGCACACACATAGCCTCACAGCCCAGGGTTAGAAGGGGGTGATTGAGAGATTCGGCTCAAAGGCCCTGTGAACTTTTCAACTCCCAGCGAGAAACGGAGAAAGGGAGAGACACGGAGAGAGAGATTTGAGTTGAAGGTGGGCTGGTAATGAAGGTAGCAGCGAGTGAGAGGATTAAGGCTGGAACATAATGGAAGGCAAAAGATAAGGATCGAGCAACACTTTTACATGCGGATCACTTCCCACAGTTCTTCCGCTCCAGTCTCACTCATCTTTTCACTTACGCATGACATCACGCAGCATTTCTGCTGTCCTGCAGATATCGACCAGCCTATGTCCCTCTTCCACTGTCTGTGTTTTGGTGTTCTTCTATTCAAAGGGATGCACAACAAATCAGCATCACTTCTAAAAAAGCCTTTACTTTTTTGTTTCTTTTTTGATTGCAATTCCAGTATTTCTGGTGCATTTCTGTAAATTATATGATTTGTTATATTTTTAAAAGACTGTGATTCCTACATCAGAAGTAGCTTAAAGCTAGGGCTGCAACTAATGATTATTTTGATAATTAAGTCAGGTGATTTTAGTTTTTTCTTTCTATCATTATTATTCATAGAATAAATGTAAATGTTTTTTTTTATTTGACATTTTTGCTTAAGTATGTTAACTCATTAATCAGTGTATTATTTATATATAAAAGTATGCTTTAAAAATGCAAAAGTCACACATGGAGTTTAAGAATCTTTATGTTTGACATTTTAAACTTTAAATAATAATAAAAAAAAAATTAAACAAAGTTTTTGAACAGTAGAACTTATTTAAATATCCAAAATATAAATAATTGAAAAGTAAAGCAAGTGTTGAACTCAGGACATAAACACACTAACAACAAGATGTTAAGCAGCAGAATTAGTTTGAAATTTTTTAAAAGTATAAAGAATAAATAAACAACAAATATTTCTTTTTGAAGCACAGGTAGAAATCTGAAGATCAGGTGAAATTTTACTGCTCAGTGGACAAATGTAATTCTATCAGCGTTCATTGATGACTATAATATTGATTAATTGTATTCTCCTACTTCTGCTGTCTGCTGATTTAAAATATGTGGTGTCTCACTACATTTCCATGATTTAATTCAAGCTTATCTAAAGTAGTTCTATTTAATTAATCATCACTATAGCTCCTGAGCTGATTGCGCAATGCGATGCTTGCAAGTCGCAACTGAACTGATCTAGGGCAAAAGTCCCGAAGTTAGCAAACCGTTTAAACAAAAGCACTTAAGCTATACCATTTTGACATGATGAAGTTGACTGTTGTAGGCTTCTTCCATGTCACAAAAGCTCAGTCTTGCATAGTTGTCCCGTTACTGTCTTAAGAGACATTTAACATAAAATTCTCCCCTGTCTTGGAAGGCTAGGGCTGCATGCTTTTTACTGCATTTGGTTCTGTACTCTCCATTGCAGCAGTGTATCATGTCAACATTCCTCAGTCATGTGAGCAGCCCAACAAATCCACAGTGGCATTTTATTATTAATATATATTGATTTTTAGCTATTAATTGTTGCAGTCCTAGAATTAAGTGTGATTGTGTCTGTCCCAACATGAGCGCCATGGTGGAAAGGGATGCTGGTCAAACATTTTCTCTCTCACTCTTCTGTCCTCTGTGTTACTCTTTTGCTAGAGGGACACTCTGTGTTTGTTCATAAAAGTGCTGAACCACATGGTGACGTATAAAACTATGGTCTATAAAACTCTCGAGAGCAACACAGATCTATATCCTTTGGAGTTTGACTTATAGCATATAATTCAGATTTAGGGCTTTGCATTTACATTTACGAAGACGTGACCTGCCTTCAAGTTCGGTTATCATTTTTGTTGCAGCTGCAACTTTATAAATGATCAGAAATTTCAGAAAGCATTGAGGGGACTGATGCATCTTTTTGAGATAACTGTTAATGTATTATTTTTTGAAAAATATAGAGCAGAACATTCTTAGTGAGCTTAGTGAAGCTAGTATCATACTTTCAATGGGGGAATCTAAATATTAGGATGGGGCTGATAAAAAATAAATAAATAAGCAAATCACTGATCTTATCTCTGAAATTGCATTTTTTTTTTAAATGCGCTGATTGTGTGGCCAGCTCAAGTTATACATCTACTTTCAATGCTTTTGTATCAAACAATCTTGGGCAACATCACCCTTTTTATGCAATTTGTATGCATAATGATTTGTCTTTGATTCTGTGCACTAGAATACTTGCTTTGCTAGTTTCTCAGATTCGAGGCCCAATTTTTGAAGGCAGTGAAAGCTGCTAGGATTATAGCAACCCCGCTTATGAGGCAGCTCTAATCTCCAGCAGATTCTATGACATGCTACAGCGCAGCAAATAAAGATGGGTTGTAGTCAGGGACACATCTACGTATCAGATCCTTGCTAATTTAATTTACTGGTTTATATGCCAACCCATTTGGAGATGATCAGAGAGAATAAAACAGTGCAATTCCTTCCTACAAAGTAATTAGCCTCTGAAATGTGTTAAAAACATGACAAATTGGTTTTCTCGTTAGTGGTGCTAAACCCAGGAGAGCTGACGCCCATGACGGGTGTTGTGGATTTAGACGTTTAGAAGATGCAGTGTGTCAAAATTGCCAAGAGATTCTTTTACTACAAGGTGACATTGCTCATTTACCCTCGAGGTGTGTGTTTGAGAGAGAGAATCCATCTAACAGACAGCAGAAAGTCACTTCTAGTGATTGACAATAGCTGTGTTGGTATGTGAGGTCAGTGTTAATCCTGCTGTCCCAGCATTCTCAGAGGCCCTATGAAAGGCCTTCTGGGAAAATGCTAGCCTGAGATATTCACTCTAAATACCCCCTCGCTTCAAATGGCGTGGTGTTTGCACAGAACCATACTTGAGCTTATCTGCTCCCTGTTGGTATCAGTGCACAAGGGAACGTGGTGAAATAGAAGCTCACACCTATGACATCTCATTAAGAATCTAGGCCACTATGTGTCCATTCCCTTTACCTCGGCTAATTAAAGTGGTGTGTCAAAACATTTTTTTCTGGGTTATTTTAATGTCAGCGCACTGGGTCGGCTGTCATCGAGAGTGAGCAAAGGTTTGAAATCATAATGTTGGATGAAGACCTTATTTAAATTCTGTACGCCACTGCTATTCGTTTCTTTTGTGGATGCCCCTGGCTATAAGGAGCATGTAGCGTTTCAGTTTTACTTTGTGTTCAGTTTTTGTCAGGGAGGCACTTCCTGCTAGATTGTGGCATATCTGTAGTAACAGTTTTGCCTCCAGAGCTCAATGGCTTTGCAGCTTTATGTGGGTGTGTATTGTAGCCTAGCAGTCTGGCCCTTTCCTTTATTCCGTTCTTTCTTATTGCTATCCTTCTCCCAGCATTTCGTTTTAACTCTGCCTGTGCTTGTAGGCAGAAATCGACTAGAGAACCAACTTGCTGCTCCCTGCATCCTCCATAATGCTTCCAATATCTTTAAAGGCTACAAAGCAAATGGGAGGGAGGTGAAAAGGAAGAAGAGAAATGGGGAGCTTCGCTCACACAACGCTTCCAGCATCTCTCCGTGAATGGGCTCGTCCTTGCCTGTAACAAAGTGACTGGGTTAGCAGTGTTTGCACTGTAGCCTGGAGCCCTCTTTCCTTCTCTTGTCTATTCTTCTCACACACACACACACCATCTCTTTTGGCACATCTTTTATCCCATGTACTCCAATAACCATCACATTCAGCTCCTCTGCAGAGCACAATGAGTCCCCAATCTGGAGAGGTTTCAAGCCTCTCTGAGTTGTCATGGGTGCTTTGCATTTGTAATCTTTTCCCAATTCAGGAGCACAGTTAATTTCACACCATACACCTGGTTATAGACCTTTCACTCACTCGTAAGCTCAGAGGAAAGGCAAGAGAGAGAGACAGATGGTGTGTAATATACGACAGGCGCCTTGGTCTGTGGGGCGTAACGTCCTCGTCAGCCAAATTCTCGCCGTCAGCTCACGGGCAGTGTGTCTTATGGAATGCTGCCTGAAACGAGGACGGTTCTGGGCAGCCAGCTTATCTTGATCGATAAACACCTTTTCTTGAACATGCATAATCACTCTCACCTTCTATCAGACCCATGTGACAAACCAGAACAAAATGCCATCTGGCTGTTCGATGTTGTTTCAACATTTTTGGTGAGAAGGCCTATCCAATTACTGAGCATTTTCTGACCAGGGCATCTCATAATTGTGGTGCACCCATTTCATGTCAATTAATTACTGTAATTTCAGTAAAGTAGGGCTGCCGTATATAGTTTTGTAATATGCTCTATCATTTATTTTGTGGTGTTTACACATTTGCTGTAATTCTTTTTGGTAATTTATACAAGTGCAAAATTACAGGGACGCAAACAGAAACATTATTTTATCACATTTCATCTTGGACCAGTAATCATTACTTTTTGAAAAGTGTTTATAATTTTATTTATATTATTTTCAACATTTTTAATCCAACGTTTGCCTTGATAATCTAAATAACGGAAGACATATGATCACACATGAAACAATATATTTCTGACTTTGTAGTTTTAAAATGTAAAAAAGAAGGTATGATAATAAACATTTAATTGATTGAAATTTGTTTAGAAGTTGTGATATATTGCTATCAGCATAACATATTGTGGTATGAGACTTTTGTCATATAGACCATTTCTAAGGGCGTTCTCGCATTTGGTACAGTTGCCTTAGACTGTTCTGAAAAGCGATGGTCAATTGGCAAGGGGTGGCCAACTGAATTGGTCTGAGCCCGATTCAGAGTACATCCCAAATGAACCAGGAAACGCACCTGGGCTCTGTGTGAGTGAGCATAAAGTGGGTGCGCCACATCTTAAAAGATAGTTCAGCAGCCAGCAACAAAAAAATCTTCCTGTTTACAATGGTTTCAAACTTGTAAACTGGTGTTTGTTGAATGTGCAGCAACATTCTGTGTGCCCGAGGAAGAAATAAATAAATATGGGTTTAGAATAGCATAAGTAAATGATTTTGAACTAATATTTGTTTTTAGCAGAACTATCCCTTAAAGCTTGTAACTGCGTTTGTATTTGGAGTGATTGGATCTTGTCTGTATTGTACTGGAATACTTCGGTGCGGCTTGAGTTTCATCAGCTAAGATCAGTGAAGATTTTGGAAGACAAAGGACAGGCGAAAAAAATGTATGTGAATGCAACCACCTGTGACGACAGCCTCCTGAAATGCATGCAAGTTGCCCTGCAGGTCAGTGCAACCCGTCCGAGAGTGCTCTTGTGTCCCTGTTTTCAGAGCATGTGTCGCATCTGATCACTCTCAAACCCCAGCTGCAGGGTCTAGAGCGTAGGATCATGGGTAATGGGAACATCCTCAGCCGTGAGCTTGTAAAGGCCCCATTGCGCTGCTTCTGTGACGTGGCTTGTAGATAGCTGGAGAGACATCAGCACTCATCACTGCTCCTTACATAAGTGTGTACAAAATCTGAACAAAGGGTCAAACAACTGATACTGTAGACATAGTTAAAGCATAGTGTTTTGCAAAATCAGTGACCATATATGAAATATTTATTGTTATATTTTATAAATTCATTTGTTTAATAGTATTACTACTCTATTAAACTTTCAAGATTCCAGCAAAAACAAAATAACTTAATTTGCATATTTATCCAAAGCACAAAGCCCTGTTATAGCTGACCATGTGAGGAGCTGTTCTGAAAAAATATGGCTGACTGAGACATTCCAGAGAGCCATTTTTTCTTGGAGAATCGGAATTTTTGTTGTTGTTTGTTTTGCAGCATCTGATTGTGTCGAAATGGTATCTGGTCTTGGCAGTGCTTGCAGTTTCAAAACTACAGGCCCAAGAGGGTGAGGTTGTTATCCTTCTGTGCTATGTTCTGCTTTATAGTATGCTCTCCCCCTACTTCCCTAAAGCAGCTGTCCTCTTTTACTTTCTGCGCTCTTCTTGATTGGAGCCATGGTTTGCACCCTGGGCTTACTGACCACCAGAACTGCAACAGGAAAAGGCTTCTCTTGGGGTCTGTATGCTAATCCGGCCTTTGCTGGCAGCAGCTTCAAACGCTTCGTTGGACTGGCAGTTCGTCAGACTCACTGAACAGAATGGAAAGAGCAGAACCAAAATAGACTGGGATTTACTGTGTGCCTATTTTCACCTGAGCACCTGCCATTTTAAAGGCACAAATTCAAGCACCGATGTGTGAAGTGAACCACTTCACACAGTGCAATGGGATTTGTCTTTTAATTTTCAGGTTTAAAGTGATTTTCCTGGCATAACAAGTGTCACCATAAATGAGACAGTAGTTCAGTAAAAAGACACTAGCATTTATTTACTGTCTTGAAATCACATTTCACGTCATATTATTGTAGACGCTCTCGTATGCTTCTAAGCTGTTTTGTGGTTAAAAAATAGTGCCGCAAACGTTAATCACTTTTCTTAAGTGGAAAAGAAAACTGATGCTGTAGGGAGCATTTTATTTAACTGCTCTGTTTTTTTACTTCTATATGGACACTTTTTTTGTGAATTTGATGCGTAATTTAATAAGAAAGGCATCATTTTGTGCTTTTGGGTTATTGCTACTTATCTTGAGTAATGAACATGCAGTTGCGTTAAAGTGTTGTTGTTGCTGGGATTTCAATTGCGAACTCTACACAGACCTCTGTGGTCCTGTAAAATGCTCCATCAGTGACCCTAAGAGCCTCCACCGAGCAGCAGCACAATTTTGCTAGAAAAGTGCTATAATTTTTAGTTCTTGCATCAATGCAAACAATCTGAACCAACTTGTCCATTATCATGAACTCATATGTTATATGATTTGCTCATACCACCCAAATTAGCTGTGCTGTAGCACTGTTACTGCAGAGGTAGATAACGTGGCCCTGACCTGTAGGAGCCCCTCTAGATAGGTTTAGTTCAGCCATGAGAGGAACAAGATCCTTCAGATGAGGATAAGAGTCCTCTAGGATATGCCAAGGATTTTGTCAAGGAGGTCGTTTTACAATTTTGTCCCACACCATTCAAATTATAAACATTAAATAATAAATATGGAGAGAAGGCAGAGATGCTTATGCTGATAATTGAAAACATTTTTTTTTGTACAGTCCACTGTGAATGTCAATGAAAAAACATTTTCATGCTGCAGTTTCCCTTTTCTCTGTAGCTATGCTGAACTGCCAACAGAAAGCTGTTGGAAAAATGATATTTACTCAACTGTACAGAAACTCTAGGAGGTTTGTTCATTTGAAGTGACGGAGCTGCTTTAATTTCCACTCCCTTCCAATCTTACACCCCTTATTGGAAGTCTGGGAGTGCTTCTGTCAGAGAAATCAGTGAAGCATAAATCTGTAATGTTAACAAGACTCATTGCTATATTATCAGTAATGTGTGATGATCTGAGCCTTGATATATTTGTGTATTTTATGCATAAAAAAAATGTAATCACTAAATGAATAAATATGTATAATCATTTTCATTGTAAAGTTTTGGCTGCTAAATTCCCTTTTTATACTATTTCTAGGTTTGTTATTAAAATAAATAAATAAAACCAAATCAAAAAAGTACATAATTAAAATTGCTACAATTGTAGTACTCATCAGCAATAAACTGGAAATGATCAGCTGGGTGTCACAATTAAAATTTATATTAACATTGATGCATCTATAATCAATCTAACACTGAAATCTCATTAACCCTGCTCCTCCCTGGTTTGTAGTCATGGGCTTAATTTAAATAGTTTGAAAGACTGATAACAGAGACAGATAAGGTTTCAGCAAAAACAGTCTGTGACATCTTTAACTTAAACTATAGATGGCTCTGGACTGAGACTTTGAAGTGGCTGTAGGTTACAACCATAACCACAACTTCCAGAAAGAGGCACAAAGTCAACTTGCGACTTTGAGAAGTTAAAGAGTCCATCCCCAAGCTCTCCTTTCTGTAACAAGCTATCTGGATAAATAACATAAACCTCTTAGTTTGCAGCCCACCTCTGGAGGTTAGTCCAGCCCTTGACTCTTCTGAAAACAGTTGGCTGTAATCTCTTCTGGTTCCCATAAAAGACCCCCTGCGGACATCAGTCCAACTGCATTTCCTTTGAACAGGCCACTAATCCTTTTACTTTAGGGAGAATAGCTACAGACTGAAACGCCAGTGTTTGTGCGCTAGCCTAGTTACGGGGATGTTTTTGTGCCCCCTTTGGCTCTCTGCACTCCCACCCCTGTTACATGGTGTCTGGGCTAATTATCCGCTCATTCAGAGACTGTTAGGGACGGGGACCACTAGGATCAGCCCTGGCATCTAGAGAGTCCTCTCGAAACAATCTCTCAAAGAGAGCCAGCTTTGGATTCCTTTCATCTTGCACTGTCTTCGAAGAGCCAACCGCATTGTGTTAGGCCATATGTAAGCTTTTGTAGATGATAACCAATGTTTAATTGCATGTAGAACATTTACTTTCTTAGAAATATTCAAGCAATCATTCTGATCTGAGAAGTTTCTTCCTCTTAGTTTAGATTAGTTTATCCTGACCTTCTCCAGATGCTTTGGGTTGCAATTTCGCTCAATACGTCTCCATTACTCTTCATTTGCAATCTCACATTGGCAGTACACAGTGTCTCCTGAAGTCAGCAAAATTGAACACGTCATCAAGATTGTGTGTGTGGACTCGGTTATTTTCAATTTCAATGTTTTCTAATTTTACTCGAGCGAAACATCTTTTCACGCAGCATGCATTGGTATATCAGGGCTCTGTGCCTTCTGCTTGCTAATATATTGGCCCTGACCCACAGAGCAGTTTGGCCATCACAGTGGAGACCTTGACTGCACTGGCCAACACTCTTCATTTTGTGCATTCGTTTTGCAGCTGCTAACCTTGACTGTGAAGTAACCTTCGCTAGGCCATCGGGAAATCGCTGTTTTCATATTAGACTCAGCATGGTCCATCGTCCTCGCTTCATGTTCAAAGGGCAGTCATAATAGTGCTGCTTTTATTGGGACTTGCTGACTTATTTATTCAGGCCTTTTTCTTCCTCTCCTGATTCATTCTTCCCATTTGCCCAATCATAAGGTTATGGGGTTGCAGAGCAGACAAGGCAGGGTCACAGTCCAAAACTGACAGCCCAGGCGACACTGAGCGCACGGCTCAGCTTTGACTCTCAAATCTCGGAATCTGATGCAAATCCGGCGGTATTTAAACCTCCAGATCAGCCTTCCCAAATCCTTTCAAGATATTCTCGGCTCGATTGGGTGGCATTAAAGGATCATAGGAGCAGAACAAAACATCGTCTGGCAGTGAGGGAGAGAGTGGGGAAGAGGAAGAGAAGAGGGGAAATTAGAAAGAAAGAGAGAGTAGACTGAAGGTTTTACAGTGTGTTGCACCAATGGAAATCGTGGATCATTTTAATGTTCGCTCTTGTTTTGCACTCCTCCCTCCTCATCTTCTGTTGGGCTTTTTATTTTGTGTGTTCGCTTAGTCTGATCTGTCCTCACAGCCTACTCTGGCGAAATCCAGTGTAATCCTGTATGGATGCCTTTGTCCAGTACATGTAAACAGCTGTGCAGTATTTTAAATACAGCTATCGCACTCCAATCTGGCCTACATATTATAAAATGTTCATTTTTCAGACAGAAGGTTTTTATTTTATCCAAAGCCATGTGTTTGCTACATGTTGAATCCCACTCTAGGGACACACTTTTGCATTTTCACCCTAGAGATACAACGACCTGGGTGTTTCAGAGTTTGTAGTAAAATTAGGTGCACCGTGAGAATGCTTGCTTGCTTTTGTTTAATCAATTGTTTGTTGTTTAAGTGTCACTGCTTAAAAAAAAAAAAATTCAGAAAGATGGATGAAAATCTCTGCAACATATAACAATGCTCACCTAATGTACAGCTACCTTTGTTAAAGTTCAGACATGTAGCATTAGAGTTTAAAATACACTACTTTTATGTGTCATTTTTTTAAGTTGGCTTTTGTACCTCCTGAACAAGTAGTTTACAAGTAGTTCTTTTAGTTTACTTTCACAGCCCAATAATATGCCGGTTAGGTGAATTGAAGATTCTAAATTGTCTCTCGGACCTTTGAGTCTTGTTCATTGAAATTAACTTATATATTTTTGAGTCATTTTGTTTGTTTTGTTCAATTTGCCAAAATTAATGTTATGAGATACTTCCAAACAAATCTACAACTAGCCTAAATGTTGATCACACTACAAACAAGTCATAACTAGCCCTAACCATAGCTAGCCATAATCATCTATACTAAGAAAGAGAAAATAATCTTTAATTTTTACCTGGTGTTTTGTCCTTAATCAACTCTGCTCACCTCTTCTGTCTTCTCTTCAAATTTGAGTCGTTCGTTCACCTGACACTGACCATTCCATCCAAGCTTAACCAATACAGTCTGAGCCAGAAATTATTAATTCACCTTTTGAGTCCATGTTTTTGAGTTGTTCGTTCATCACGTTACAGCATGTAAAGAGACTAAATGAACGAATCAAATCTTTTTCTGGCTCTGGCTGCATACGATTGGCTTATGTCACGTGATGATTGAACGACTCAAGCCCTATAGAGGACTCAAAAAATAAACGAAACTCCGAGCGGACTCATGATACTCAAGTTACATAAAAGATTTACTCTAAATAAACTAATCATTTAAGAACGACCCATAACTACTTTCTCATGACTTGTGTATAGATTAACTTTCTCACCATAAATATAGCCGTAGATGCTGTAATCGTGTAAATAAGTAAATTGCCTTTTTAGCTTGGGTTTTATAGTTGTATTTGAATTTTCATTTATATTACATTAATGCATCTTCGAGGCCCTTTTTAAGTGAAGGTTTCTGTTAAAGTCATTTGAATTACAACCACAAAGGCGCATCTGTGCTTTGCTCCAAATTTTAAGCACTCCGTTCCATCAACAAACCGAATAAAAGAAAAGATTTGAGCTTTACTCAAAATATTTCACAAGCTCACTGGTTTAGTTCTACTCAAGCCGGTTTTCAGAGCTTTTACAGAGCTTTACCTCCACGCAGTTGACAGCAGAAGTGTGGTGTAACTGCTTGTCATATGCAGTAATCTCTCTTCACTGGTTGGGTGACTGAAGTTCATCCGGAAGCTTTCACAATGCTGTCAAGGTTTTTGACATTGTTTCTGATGTGGATAAAAAATCTCTGGAGCACGTAGATTGAGGTAGATTTTTAGTGTGGATTTTAAAAATTTGTTGAAGCGGCAGTCGGAAGGGCAGGAAGTGACAAATGTAACTGCATTAAGCCTTGGTAAATTGTCTAATGTCAAGTAGAAATTTTCCTTGCTTTTTAAAAATATTTCTCTAGTTTAACAGCGTTATTTTTATCTGGTGGTCGGACAAAGTGATTTTTAAATTATATTGTATATTTGTATCAAGATAAACGCTTACAAGCTTCTCTGCTGGACTTAAACTGGCACAAATCTGCACAGAAAGAGGAAATGATTTGGAAAGGGCTGTAAACGTTTCATTATTGAGAGGAAATGCTGTACTTCTGAGTGTGTAACAAAATTGATGTGCTCACAAGCTCTGCTGTCACAGTCTACTGTCCCCTGTCCTCCCCTACAGCCAATGAGAGCCGCTTCACTCTGCTGCCCTTACAAATAGACCCCATTGATTGAATCTGATTCCTGTGGATAGAGCAGGATTATTGAGCGGCCTTCCCTGATTTCTCACACCCAGTGTGTGTGGAAACGTTCTCTCCGTGTCTACTTTTGTAGCTTAAATCAGAGGGACGTCTCCCTTGAGCTCCCCCAACCCCCATCTGATGACACACAGCCACACTTCCTTTATTTCCTTCCTCCCTTTCTCACCTGGAATAATATCAGCATTTTTTTGTACAAACATCCTGAGAATGTCACTAGCCTGAGAGGAAAAACTAGAGAAAGAGAGTTATAAACAAAAAAGGGAGGGAAAGAAAATCTGACCTGACCTCAATGAGAAATCTCCACACTACTGTGACTCTGAAGAGCAGCGTCATCCGCCTTTGCTGGAAGTCTGTGCTCCACTAACCCCTGTGTCACCAGAGACCTGTGGGGAGTTACTTTTAGTGACCAGAAGTACTGCAGCCTCATTAAATATCCTGCAGAATAAGAAAGAAACAAAGTCTTCGTTTGTGGGACGAGAGAAAATCGACTCAATCTGCTTTCACGGCCAGCACTGAGATGTTGTTATTTGGATTTAGAGCTGAGCCAACCGCACAAAGTCCTGCTTCAGCAGAAATGAGAGTGTGTTAGTTTATGGTGTTTTGGAGCTTTTTCGAGTCGTTTATCCTCTGCCTCACTCCTCTTAGAGGAATTAATAGGTCCGGCTGCCCTAGACCCTGATTTCCCTCCTTGTACAGACCCACTGCTTTAATCTTCTAAACAACGAGTTGCTTTTGTTTTTGCTTTTATGAGTATTTTTGGGTAATGGTTTTTCCCATTATAATGGTTTATGTAACAATGGCTGTGGTGATTACATTCTCTTTTTTCCCTCATTTCTTTTTTTCTGTTAGTAATCAAGTATACTAATGCAAAATAAGCACTTATAAAACTCTTGGATGAGAGTTAATTCAATGCCACGTTGGCACATGGCTTTCTTTAATTTCTGCTGTTTGTTCTATTTTTACTTTACGTCTCCACGTCTTTGCAATAGAATTGTGAACCTACACTGGTCTCACAGTTCAGTTACGATTATTATGCCTTCGATTCAGTTTGATGTCATGGTGCATTGACAATGCTTTCCATCCATAATTTGATATTTTACCTCACAGCACAATAATTCTTGTATTAAAATGTATAATTTTTAAATACATGTTATATGTATTTGTAATACAATCTTATCCTTTAATACCAGCAGTCCGCTATATGAACTGTACCTTTAATTTTAACTGCTCAAAGAAATAACTCTTTTTGAATGCATCAAACAAAACTTAGGTACATGCACAGAACAACACGAGCATTTAAAGCAAATAAACAAGCGTGAATATTTTCCCGCTTGCTTTTTGACCATTGTTGAGCGGGTTGTCTATGTGCCCTGATTTATTGCATCAAATAGAATAATAGTAATCTAAACTGCAATTTTATTTATTTATAATTTTCTTTTGATGCTTTCATGTACATAGAGAGCGTATGGTTTGACTTATACTGAAGCCAGCCACCAGGTGGTGATCAATATGTTTGGCTTCACCTTTCAGTGTGTGTGAGGTAAGCTTGTTTCTGACGTAAATTCATGTGAATGTGCTTCTTGAAATATGTAGTACATTTTAGATTTTTATTTTGTTCTTTTTTTCTTTTGCCTATTAGATAAACTTATTATCCTGCCCTCACACTAGTATACATGTCACCATAAAAGAGATGTTGCAAGGGATTAAAAGATTAAAAGGTTTTTCTTTTAATGCATAAATCACACTTAAATGTTCCACAAAAAGAGATGTCAGTTTAGATTTAATGATGACTTTTTCATGCTTTATAGAGCTTTGCAGTCCCCTTTCACTTTGAATAGAAATAATAGGCAATATTCTACCTATCATCTTCTTTTGCTTTACGTGGAAAGCCAGTAATAGAGGCCTAGATTGAGGGGTAAGTAAATGACACACATTTTCACCTTGACAGACTATTTCATGAATCATTGGTGTGATTCTATAGTGGCTGTTCACCCATCATCGGCCCTGGAGCAGATCTTTGCTCTTGTCGAGCGGCCGACTCCTTGTCAGTTCAGACAGTATTAGAGCAGCCCTGTCGAAACTGAGATCTGCTGGCCAGAATAAGAGTGAACAGACATCATTTGTAAGGCGCAGGAAGGATGTGTGACAGAAAGGCTGCTCGGTCATTGGAAACTTTCAGTTTGTGCATGTCTGTTCTGTTTCTTTCACATTGCATGGAGTAGGCCAGTTTTAAAGGATCTCAACTGCTTTCTGGCGATTCATGGAGGTGAAGGGATCTGTGAAGGGAAGTGCTGAAGAGAGCAGGGGACATTAAAGGAACAAATGAAGAGTTCTTTACTTTTTCTGGGCTGCATTCAATTAGTCTGAGCCTGTTTTCTTTTCTTCTGTCTTCACATAAGTGGTGTTATTGTAAGATGCATCTTCATTGGCTCACCGCGAGCTCCTCTGATCTGAAAGGTTCAAACAAAAGCTTCGTTTTCTAGAAGAGAATGTTTTTGTGTCTCTATTGAATTACTGAAGTGCTCAAGAATGGATGAGTCAGTCATGCGGGGGCATCCTTAGCTTCAGTGCAGCTTTTTATTCTTGCTGCTTTTTTCTCTCTGATTGAGGAAATTACTCAGGATCTTTCTCTGATTTGAGTCATGTAGATGTGTAGGTTTGTACTAATCTAGAGCAGCATTACTTCTGCAGTCGAAGTCCCTTAAGGGCAACTCGCCCAATACCACTCATGATGTCTGTCAGAGTAGTTTGGCCTTTGATGTCTGCTCTGATAAGGAAATTCTGAGCCACCATGAAAAGTTTAAGGTATAGCAGCCCTCCAGTGTGTCTGTTGCTTGATGTGTAAATCGGAATTGAGCTGGTTTCCTCTACACCGTGCTCTATCTTTTCTCTCTCCAGTAGCGATTTCCTTTTGCTTTTTTTTATTTTAGCAGCTCTGTTGAGATCTCTTATGTTGGGTTTTCTCTTACTCTTTCTCAGTAATCAAGTGTCTTTTTTTGTGTCTAGAAGCACAATATATTATATATTATTTCTGCTTATTTACATTAATTTATACATTGGATTTTACTACCCATTTTTTATATATGAAAAATAACAGACTTAGCATTTTAATAGGGGAATGTGTGTGTGTTTTTTTTTTTTTTTTAACATTATTTTTTTATTTTTTTATTATTCTTTTTTTAATACATGTATACACTATTGACAGTGCTTCCCATACATAGACTTTGCTTGGGTGGGCCACCTAGGTATATTAACGGCCGCCCAAGTATATTTAGCAACATTTTTTAACTATTAATTTCATCCTTTTACACTATTTTGTATCCGCCTAATATAACCCAAATATCCGCGATCAAGTAATGGAAAATCCACTCTTGTTTATCCGTTTACTTCTTTGCGCACGTGAACTGTCAACACTCCCACAGACAGTCTCAAGTCTCATCTCACATGCAGACCCATGGAGATGCTTCTTTTTGGTACTTTAAAAATTTGTCCGAACGGGTTTCCTAAATTTTCTAAAATGCCCAGGATTCGGCTTTTGCATTCTAAAGCTGTCATTTATAAGTAGTATGCATTTTCTTTTTACTTAAGCCTACTTTCTCGTGGCTTTACAGCTGACTCTGTGCACAGTCAAGAGAAAAACATTAAATAATTCATTTTTGAATCAAAACTACTGCAAAATATGTTCACCCTTAGTTATGGTTAGTCTACGCATTTGCCTTAATTAAATGATCTACACATTTTAATCTTGTAATTAATATAACTTTGAGATATTGTCTCTTTTTAATCCTTTTACTTATTTATTTCTCATTTTCTGTATATTTTATTAACTTGATGGTGTCATTAGGCTTTAATACTTGCACATTTTATGTTTATCTATTTTATAGACATACCTAAAATGCTTTGGCATTTAAGTTTGCTTATAACTTGAAAGAGAGCGAAGCAGATTTTACTTGTTAGTGGTTGCTCATTGCGCCTAAATAGCATAAAAGAAACAGAAATAATGGATTTTTTTTTTTTTTTTACTTAACCCGTTGAAAAGATACGGTGTAAAACAGTGTAATAGTAAATACAATTACTGTTAAATTAAATTGTTTTGTTTGTAGCATATAGTTAACCACTCATGTGATGTGGGTAAATGGTGTGTTTTAGCCTGGCGTCCACCACAAGTGTATTTTGACCTATATGCGAAGCACTGATTGATTTCTACATAAATGCCTGGTCACTCCTTGTTTGAATAACCAGAGTCTTTCTAATTGCTCTGTCTTTTTGTCCCTTGTTTAGGCAGAAGGAGAAGATAATCTAAAGAAGATGCAGCTGATGGAGCTGGCCATTCTGAACGGAACATACAGAGACACCAACATCAAAGCGCGTAAGGGGATATGCACATTCACACAGCTACAACTAAAACTTGTTGGTTACACTTTATTTTGATGGTCAGTTTGTTGAATTTAAATAACGTTGCATCTACATTCCAACTAATTCTCATTAGATTATGAGTAGACTGTGGGCTTGGGTTTAGGGTTGGGGTTAGGGTTACGGTTAGTGTAAGTTGACATGTAGTTGCACAGTCTACTAATACTCAACTGGACTATTAAAATAAAGTGTTACCAACTTTTTAAAAATACATACACACCAGAATCAAAAGATTTTAGGGAATTATGTGACTAGCTGTGATTGTTCAACAGTGACTAAAGAGATTTGCTTAAGCACTTAAACAAAATCAAATGTGTTTGTAAGGGTACACACATCAAATACATCAAGGCCAACCATTATTTAACCTTAACTAACATGTAAATGCACACACATTCACATGCATTGGTATTTAATCTAACCATAAATGAGCATTTAATAAAAGCACCGAGCACTTGATAGTTCATCAGACACGAGTGTTAATTCTAGAAAGAATCCTGCTCACCACAGACTCCTCATGAAAACATCTAATCATCTGCCCACAGTCTAGTATTTCTGTCTCTCTTTATCCCTCCCTCTGTCTCTCCCTCTCTCTTTTTCTCCCTCTTTCTCTCTCCCACTTCCTTTCAAAGCTGTTCCAAATGCAATCACAACTTGCATAATCCTGGTGTTGTGGCATATACAATCATTTTCTGCATGATTGTGTGTTTTAGACTGTCTTCAGGTCATAAATGTGTATTACTGCTCAAATAGATTTGCATACATCTCTGCCCATTCCATGCATATTCATTACTGTGATAACATTTCCACAATGACAGAGGGTTTTGGGGCTTTTTATACTCGGTAAAGCATGACTGTGTGTATGTAAGTGTTGTATGGATTTATGAATTTGTGCATGCATATTTGGATGTATATGATGGGGGTGTTTCTTTATCAGAAACAGATTTGTTTGATTCTTTTTGGCTTCAGTGCAGAATATTCACAAGCTTTTTAATTTTCAGCAGTGATGTGGGTATTTCCTCTGCACATCTGCACTAAATGTCCCAGTGGCGTGTAGAGGTTTTGATTCATGTGGGAAAACTTATGGCAATATTATGGAATCAATTGTAGAAAGTCCAGTGTAGAGTAACAACCATAAGAAATAACATCACACAATGCAGTGAAGTGCTGCTTCCTCTACACGCCGCAGGATGTTCAGATGTGCAGCTTTATCAATCAGTTACTCTGTGTTGTGTATTAGTGCCTCTGTTTTGATGATCGGTTTGCCCTGGTATGATCAATCATCAGATTCTCCTTGTGTTTTAGTTTTGATTAATTTGATTTCTTTATGTAATGATTTTGGTTGTGGGCTTTGTTTTAGTTTGCTTTTAGAATGTCACTTTTTGTGGTTCATTGACCATCGCATGGACTAATTTTCCTTTATTTTTTCCCCACCCCCTTTTTTCCCCTCTTCTCGTGTACTTCTGTTTTCCTTTTCCTTGCCTGTGCTTTTCTCACTCATCTGTTTTTGGGACTTCTGTCCATTTCTATTTTTCCCTCTTTCTACTCTGAAAATTGTACACACAATCACACACCCAACCTCCTCCTATCGCTCTATCTGTTCCATTACTTTTCTCTGTGTGTCATCCTGTTTCTCCCTTTCGCTCTTTCTCTCTTTCACTCTTTGGTTTACGGCAGCCACCCTTGCGTTCTCTCTTGCAGCAGCGGCAGCGGCTGCTCAAGGCCCTCGGCTGATCGCGGCCCCTCCGGGTCAGGTCCTCCCCCCAGCCACCCTCAGGCCCCCCACTCCGGCAGGGACCCCCATCATGAACATCATTAGGCCCACTCAGATGGCCACTGTGCTACCCAATGGCACCCCTACCCTGGTGCCCCCGACGCCTGATGCAGGCATTATCTACACCACGCCCTACGACTACCCTTATGCCTTGGCACCCACGTCTCTGCTGGAATACCCCATCGAGCACAGCGGAGTCCTAGGTAAGCGGGCGTGGGGGCTTGGCACTTCACCCTTTGGTGTCCCGCAAGAGGGCACTCCCGGGGTGTTTTACGGGGGCATATTGGATGGGGCGTCACCCAGCCCTGTTCAGGACTCACTGAAAGGTAAATATGTAATGAGTAGCTCGTGCTAGCAGTCTGGGTAACCCAAGTGATTTAAGTGATTTAGTTACATAAATACAGATACATGTTGTGCCACTGAGACGGGCTGGGAAAGGGACCACTTACCTGTGTCTTAAACTAGCTTTATTTGTCCTTCTAAATGTATTTATTTATTTTTTGCTGCTGTGTAAGAAGTCTTTTCTCAGGACACACGCACACATTTGCTCTCGCAGACAGTGGCGATATGCTTGCTTGCACACATCTTTTTTTTTTTCTTTTTTTTTTTTCCTCGTCTCTTGCTGGAGGCTTTGTCAGGCAGGCTACTGGTGGATCCCCTTGGATTTCTCCTGGCTTTTGAAATCATTTCTCTCCTCCCTGCTGTAGAAAGCCTTGGTACCAGTGCCGAGCGCCAGAGAGTGAGAGAGAGCCCAGAGTCCCATTGGGGATGTTCATTAAATTCTTCCACTATTCTCACTGTATCCAATTGTCTTATTTTTACCCTTGTGAACTTGAGCGCCCGACCCTATTCAGAGAGACTTACCCATACTCCCCTACCTAGTGAGGGTCTTCTGCAAATGCTCACAAAGGAGATAATAACTACCACATCACAACCTTTTACACAGACTCATCACGTTTCATCAAAGCTATGTAAACATTTGCTGGTCAATTGTTTAAGTGGACATGCTGGTCAATAACATGAAGTCCCAGTGTTGTGCTTGACTAGCTTTGGCTTTTGATTGAATTTGCTCTGGTGATGGTTCACTGGATTCTGTACAGTCAGCACACTTGGATCTTCTAATGGTTCTGGGTTTTCAATTTTTTTTAACCTAAACACTAGCTAGCTTAGCAGCCTTTTATTTACTTACAGTATTGATTTCAGCATCAAACCACCCCCAGACCAGACCATGTTCTCCCTCACTTACACTCTCGTTCACTCACTGGGCTTCTGTGCAATCAAAAGTGATTTGTTGGACATCTGCTGTTGCAGCATAGCATGTGGGCGTACACATACACAGAGGTAAATGTTAGAGCTTCCAGAATTTCTCCAGAGGAGAATAAAAAAATTTGTCCTTAGCAACTGTTCTGTGATTTCATTATGCGATTTGGTACAGTTGGCACACCTTGGCAGGCCCACATGAAGAATCATTCAGAATGAAATGCCTGTCATCCTCAAGGTTTATTCCCCTTCCTTCAATAAGCTGCCTCAGTCTGCTCATGCCAAGAGCAAAAGAAAACAAAACAATGATGTCATTGTCATGTTAGATCGATTAAATACATTGATGTAGAATTATAGCAACGTATAAGGAATAATAGTACATTCTGTACCAGTATGGGTTTAAATTATTTTCATACCACGACTAAAAAAATTTATATCTGCTAGATTCACATCTGGAGTTGCATTTCAGGTAGATTATTATAAAATGTTTTATTGATTGACTGTAAAGAACAATCAATATATGGAGCAAAAGGGGACTAAAGGCATTGGATTTTCCCTTTTTTTTAGTTTATAGAAAGAACTCGCTTTTGGTGTTGAATAGACCAACTTTTTCAACTTTTATTTGTATAGAACAGTTACTAAACTGTCAAAGGTTATCCCCGGTAGATTCGTTCTGTTTTTAATTTCATTTTTTTCACTGAAGTGTAGTTGCAGTCTTTATTTTCCTTTTTTCATCTGGAGTTTTTACTTGAGCGTTCATGTGAGCAGAGAAAAAAAGTGTTTAAATAGTTTGTTGAAATGCAGCTACCTTGAGTCAGGTGCTGTCAGACATAAATAACAGGGTGTCAAAATGTCATTACAAATTGCTATCAAATGTTGATGTTTTCGCTATATTGATTGTTTTTTCAAAAAAACTGTTTTTTTTTTTCTGATTCCTTGCCCACCCGTCTCAAACTATTTTAGGATCTTGTGAGTCAAATCAATTACTATGTAATTTTAAGTTGCAAGTTATATTGTTACTTTTGTATGCTTTTATTACACTTGCATCTTCTACCCAATGTTTTTAAATTGTGAATATGTTCTATATGTAGAATCATTATGTGCATATATTTAAATGTAAATAAGAACTTGTGTGTAAAGCCTGTTTCACAGTTTGCCTGTTTAAATTTGAACTAATTCTCTTAAATGAATCAGATCACTGTAGAGTGTACCCTGCTTTAGTATAAGAGGCAAGTTTTGTGCTCTAGCTGTGCTCCACAGGCTTTATTTTTTACTGTTTGTTGTTTTTTTTGTTTTGTTTTGTTTTTTTATCTGAACTGAACCATGTCTAACCTTATGGACCTGTTGTAATCTAGGTGCAATGGCTACTAAAGTGCGGAGACATGATTCACGGGTCCATCCTTACCAAAGGATAGTGACCGCAGACAGAGGTTAGTTAGAAAAGATATTCCTATCTTTTTATTATTATTCCTTGTGTTGCTTTATCTCTGAACGGGGGATCTTACATTTGTGTATATAATTACACTGCATATTTTTGACTATGGATATGTGTTTACATAAAAAATAATGCCTCTGGATACTCTCAGGTTTAAAAAAAAAAAAAATCATGAATATAACTGAATCAAATGAGTTAAAGTAGTCTTATACGGTGGCACATTCCTTATCTCCACCTACAAAATATAAACTGTTGTTTGTTGTTGTTGCTTTATTTCCTGTTCAAATCATCTTAAGATACAAAGAGACTATTGCATTTGTTGTCAGCACTGGCTAAGTGCTTAAGTTATTACCTCACTTTTTTATTTATATATATACATTTTATTTTTGTATCTCAGGTTAAGCTCATAGTATTTGATATGTTCATCTCAAAGTGCAAATTTGTACTCCACACCCAGTTAAATTTAGGTACTATTTTCCAAGTATTTTTTTTATAGCAGATGTGTTTTTGAATACTGTGTATATACATTCACTGGCAAATAAAGAGAAAGTCTAAAGCGATATTTCACGATTTTTATCTGTTTATTTGCGTAACTTAGAAATAGCTCTCTGATTCCCCCTCACAACTAATGACACTGTTCATAACACGCATTTCGACTCAAGACACTAAAATGTTACTAGTTTTGTTTGTATGTGTTTTTCTCGTTTGTCCATGCGATACCTCTCTGCTTTTGTTTGTGGGAACACGGGGCATTTTAGTGCTTTAATTACATGTAATAACGTTCTGATTGAACTGATCATGATGTTAACATGTCATGATCATAACCAGGCTTAGCCTGTGTTTGTCTCTTGGCCATAGGGGGTTAAACAGAGATTGCATTCATTTTGCTGTTAAAGTGATGTCATTCCGGTCTCTTCTTGCTAACTAATATCTTTTCTACCTTTTTTTTTTTCCTTTTTGTTATTTTCGTTTTTGTTCCTAACCACCTAGCCGCCACCGGCAACTAACAAATGACCTCTGAACTCTGAACTCTTCACCCAATGATGAGCCGCCCAAGCCTGCCTGCTGATCAGATTAACTGGTAATTGCCTTTTGCTAGCCTGGTGGACGCAGAGAGAGAGGCACCTGTCCAAGCAGTGATCCTAACACAAACCAACATAAAACACAACAACCCTCCATACACCAACACGTTGTGTAGCGATAACAACGATGATATTCTTTATTGTTTTGTTCATTTTTATTATTATTATTTCTTTCTTTTTCTTTTTTAAATCTCAAATGACTGGGTGGATGTTAATAGTGATGTTTCGTTACCCGAAAACCTGCACTGAATTTAAAAGCAATAAAGAAGCGTCTTCTGCTAATTCAGCCCTTAAATGCATTTATACTCAAACTCCAGTAAAAAAAAAAAAAAAACTTGGTGACCCTAGTTTTATCAGTCATGACGCTAAACAGGGCATCAGAATCCAGTTGTCTATCCGCTATCCCCACCCATTGAAACTATCAAAATGAATCAACAAAAGAAAAAGAAGGAAAGAAATCTGCACTCACACCAACTTGTGTATTTCCTGCCCTTCTCTGATGTAATCCTGTGTTTTTCAGTTGATGAGTTTTACTGTGCTGACACATTCTGGGTGTGCCTGTCCAGCTGACTTAGAGCATGGCTACAATGACAGACTGCAAAAAGCTTGTTTTGATTTCTTTGTTCTGTTACCTCTCCCTGTTTTTTTTTTTTTTCTTATATTTCCATGTAATCTTAATAGCGTTTGGCAATACGTGCAGGTGTATACGTGCTGTACCTGTGCCAGCTCAATAGGGGGCAGTAGGCGAGATATTGGGGAGAAGTTTTTTGGAGTCTTTAAATCTAGGATATTCAGGGTTGGACAGCTGGGATATGAACCGGAATCAGTTTACCGAACTATGCCATCCCAAAACTCTCAACCCTTCCCCACATACAGTGCCTGAACTTTCTAAAAATCTTTCTTTGAATGAGCTGTGAGATAAAAGACAAAAAAAAAGTATTATGTGTGCACATTTAGCCAAAGGGTTTCCATTTAATGAATTTCTTCTATATATATATATATATAAAAGTATGTATCTAACCGCCAAGGGTTCTGTCATTTTAGTCTAGAGTTTGAGAAGGTTTGATGTCATGCCTGCATCTGTTTGTTACAATAGCGAATCCTTAATGAAATGGTGATGAATTTTCCCATAAGACGCTAATTTCCCCGAGGATGGACAAAAGCATTGAACACTAAGGAAGATGAATGAGGTAGACAGAACTGGGGGGATGGCTTTAACTCACTTCACACCTTTTTCTGCTTGATTAATCCAAATTTTCTTATTTTGATGTCTCCCCCAACCCTTGTCCCAACTTCCAAAAAAGTGTTAATGTGAATTAAAACTAAACTTGTAAAATGCCTTCACAAACGAAAAACAACTCTGAATTATTTGGATTTGCCGAATTAAACAGCCCATCCACAATGTGTCCTGCACACAACCCCACCCCCCTCCCAATCTCATTTCTGTACACCCTCTCAAGAAAACATAGGATGTGAAAGCCATGTCTGCCTGTTCAAATTGCTTTATACATACATATATATATAAAATGTATACAAATGTATATATGTCATTGCATACTAAAATACAGAAAGATCAAAATTAGATACTTTTACAGGGTGCTGGAGAAGAAATATATTTTTGGCAATTTTAGCTTTTTATACTTAACTTGCAGTTACAAAAATATGAAACCTAATAAAAAAAATTAAATAAATAAAAAAAAAAACATTTGTAGAATAGTACAGCGAAAGGTGGTAAAGAAATGTTGCGTGATTTTTGGATACTATTGGCCATGGGGGAAAAAAAAGCAGACCAAAATAGTCAAACCTTGGAATGTCGGAGGAATTGCATGATGTTAAAAGAGAAGAGAACAGTTAGAGAGAGTTAAGTGCCTTATACCAGCGGTCGTTTTTTTTTCCCGAGTGTTACATTCTGTTCAATAATATCCAATACAAACTAGTGCGGAGCGAGCAAGGGAAGGTTTGTGAAGAGGAAGCACCCCAAGAGTTAAACCACGAGGCTGTTGCAGTGTTGTGCCACTGAATCTATTCTATGCAAAGGAATAGCAGTCATTTGACCAGCTAACTATGTGCCATGATTCGTCTTCCCGACATTAATTTGAAGTCTCGTTGTTTGATGTTTTTCCTTTAATCCCCATTTGAACAAATTGTTTATTTGTTCTTTTTTTATCATTGCATTATTCTTATATTACGAGGACAAAATCAGCAATGCTGTCTATGTATTTGGTTACTGTGATTTCTGTCAAGAACAACTGCCAATCATGATGATGTGGAAGTCTGCCAGGCGTTTTAGAATAAGGAGATTTCTCATTTAATTGGACTTTACCTAAAACCTCCTCTTGTTTCAAGACTTGCAGACTGGAAACTTTCAATCATTGCTTCAGTTTTTTTTCGTTTTGCTAAAATATACTGTTTTTTATGCCAAGGAAGTGTTTTTGTGTTTCCTGTGTTTTGAGAGAGAAATGCATAATTGTTTAGCTCACTTTGGGTGTTTCACAAATGCAAGATGTAGCTCTGCAGTGCACTCAACTGTGAAGAACACATAATGCAGAGAGAGAAAGAATCTAGCATTTATTAAAAGTATTAAAAGAAAGGGCATGTAGACATTTGTCTGCTGCCACATTAGTGCCAAACCTGAGATCACAGAAGAGCCGCAGTATCAAATAACACACACTTTTCAGTCGTTGAAACAACCGGAGGTGTTCATCACATTCTATAAGATTACACTCAGTTTTGTGTCCTGTAACCCTGGCAGCCTTCGGTGTAGTCTTGTTCTCTTCAGTTTTGTTACTCAAAAAGGTCAATGTCTTTTTCTTTTTCTCCTCCTCAGTGTTAGATACATGTTTTTAAGCATATTGAAATAATGAAATGCAATATTAGAGAGGTGCAGAGATGCCGTAATGAACACAGAGAAACGGACAGTATTAAACGAATGCCCTCTGCCATGTTACTACGTGCTGTTATTGTTTTGGAGTTGGGTTTTAGTCTATCAGGTGTACGGAGAAATCTCTTGTGTTCTCTTCCGCCTGCCTACTACATGTGTAATAATGTAAATTACAGCCATTGTTACAGGTTTCTAATGTATTTTTCTAACTTCATTTTCTATGTACGATTCATTTTTTTCTGATCTCTTTTGTGATGAAACCCACTACACACTTTTATTTTGGTTTTCCCATGTCCTCTCTTCTCCTCTGCCCTCCCTCTCGGCCCACTCTTTACTCAGATCTATCTCTCTCATTGGGAGCGTTGCCTTTTCCTCCAGTTATTTTTGTTTTTCTTGCTGATTCTTTAGCTTGTTTAACTCATTAGCAACTTATTAGTTCCTCTTGTCATAGGTATTTTTACATGCTTGCATTTAGTTTTTATGGTGTATGCTGTTATTTTTTCTTATTAACCTCCTTGGCATTTATTTTAATAAAACATTCTTAGTAAGAATTTTACTAACTTGCTGATATTATTTTGTGTTGTGTTCTTTTTTTTAACCAATTTAATGAATCTACTACCTTGGTCTGGTTCACGGACTAACACGATTAAATCTGGTGTGTGAACATTCTCACATTTTCTCACAAATATGCACATGTACAGACACACTCATACTCAAATGCATTTTCAGAGGTGCAGACACATTTAATCTCTCGATCTCTCTCTGTCTCACACACACACAAACACACACTCACTCTCTTCCACGCAGTCTAACAGGTAAATGTGCACGAGGCAGTCCGTCCTCCACTCGCTCCTGCACTCTTGTCGCTGTAGAAATCTTCCCAAGTGTGTTGTGCTGCCATGCCTTGTCTGCATCACTGTTCACGCAGTTTACTGGTGCTACTGGTGTTTCCTCTTTTATTTTGTTTGAAAATGTACAAAAACAAATGCTGCTTTCTCTTAAACTGGGTGTAATTGGAATTTAGATTTTTATAGAGATTGAAAAGGGTGAGTTCATTCCAAAATGTAAATTTGAGCTTTGCAAATATACACGCAAGAGCACAAATCAATTTCTTTTATGAAGTCTGAGATGTTTCTATTAAACAGTGTATTCACACAAAAATCTCTTCAAAATTCACCAAGAGCAAAGAGAATGGAGCAGTTTTATTTAAGTGTTCTGAACAAACAGGATTGTTTATTAGGAACATAGTTTTGGACTTTGTGGAAACATTGTGACTCATACCTGCTTTACATACATTCACTGGTTCTTGCTGAAGCTCAAACATGCTGTGTGTCGAACACGAATTAACCTGTTTTTTCACAAGTCATGCATGTTTGAGCTTCTTAACTTTCGGATCAATGTTTATATATAAAACAAAATAGGAACAGTGGTTTTTCTTTAGAACGCTTCAGTCAAACTGCTCAATATTCTTCTGTTTTTGATTTCTTTATGAATATTTTGAAAGAAAATATTGATTAAAGAGAATTTCATAGAGGGATTTTATTTGAATATATTGGTAACACTTTCTATTGAGCTGTGTAAAATTCTTGATGCATTATAATGTTTGCATGTAACAAACTACGAAAAAATGTCATATTGAGATAATCATACCAACAATTTTTTAGTTAAATCGTTAAGCAGTACTTTAAATCCATTCATTATTAAATTCAAATGTATCCTGAATAATTTCATAAGAATAAAGTTCTAAATTTCTATTTTAGAATTTAGTTAACCTCTTATTTTAGTTTATGTTTGTGTATTCATTTATATTAGGATACTTTTTAAATCTACATGATTTCCCCCAACACATTAGAAATCAATATATATATTTAGCCCCTTTTGTTTGCCAGGCAAAGAGCACTTATTAATGATGTTTTAGCACTTTATAATTGGGAACACATTTTCTAATTATCACCTTTGCAATGTCTAGTGTGTAGTTTATTAATATTTTAACTATTTAACTGCCTGCTCTACCAAATGGTTGACCATATTTTGACCGTTTTAAGTAATGACTGTTAAAGTCATTTTAAGAGTGACTTTTAAATAATGGTTTACACACAGCATTGTTGGTTTACAAAAAAAAAAAAAACATACAAATATTATCTTTTTGTTCTGTAACACTTAATTTTGGTTTCATTGTAAAACAAACAAACTAGAATACATGTTATTCTATACATGTAGAATATTTTATGGCAAAAAAATAAAGATTTAATTTTCGAAGATGTTTATTTTTGATGCGTTTCATATTTTCATATTTTTCATAATAAATGTAATAATTCTGGTACTAATACCATAAACCAACATAGCAACCATTTGGTAGAGACGGATATTTTAGAAATTTAGGGATGTTGAAAAAAATGTGATAACTAGCAACATTAAGAGTTAAGAAACGCAATCCAACGTTTTTCTCGGTGGGGCAGTTAAAAGGGTTAATGTAGTATGTATCCGTTTGGTTGAGGTGTAGGATTAAGGGATGCAGTCATACATGAAGCAATAATAAGCCTAGATAGCCAATCTAATAACAATAAGAAACATGTAGAAAAGCCTCCTTAATAAAGTTTTACATTTAAAAAAAAAAAAAAAAAAAACAGCTTTGTTTTTGTCACTGAGCAGTAAAATTAACTACCATCAACACACCATAAAATATGAAAGGGGTATATTTTTAACTTGAACAAATTTATTAGTTATGCATGAGAATAAATAAATTATATATTAATACATTACGAATACTGTTTTAATCCATTAGATTTACAGGCTTTATGGAAAGCGTTATCAAAATATCTTTATTTGTGCAACAAATATGCACTAAATCCATGGGGGTTTGGAGTGTGAGTAAAGAATTAAATTTAAATTTTGGGTTGAACACTCTTTTTTTTCTTTAAATAATACAAACTCCAATGATAACTGGAAATTTGACCCTCAGGAATCATTGTATTTACTGCCATGGTCGAATGTATGAGCAAAGTAATGTCCATTCTGGCCCAAATTCTCCAGTGCATCTGTTCTTTCATTCAGACTTTATATATAGTTTTTGAAGGTCGTTTGACCTGCAGAGGCGGCAGCGAGTCGGTGTCTGGAAGGCCTGCTAGCTGTTTGCTTTCAGAGCATCTAAGTGGACAAAAATACTAACAAACTAGTCTGCCCTTGTAGGAACTGCTTGGATACTAAAGGCAGTGTCCTCACTGTATAACACATTTACACTTTTTTTTGTCTGAAGGAAAATGTTTTATAAGCACAACCCAATCACAATGTGTATTGAAGTGTTCGTTTGTTTGTTTTTTCTGTTCATTGAAATTTAAGTTTTTGCGCATTGCAACTGCACAAATAAATGTTTTTTTAGACCATCTTGATCCCAAGCTTCAGAATGTAAAACAAATGATATATTGACTGACTGAAGTTGTATTCATCTTCATTTTGAAGAGCGATTAATAAAGCCTTAATATTATATTAATAAAGGGAAGGTTTCTCAAACAAACAAACAAAAAAAGCCCTCAGGGAATGTTTTTCACAGGTTACAATCACCAGCTTTCAATTTGTTGTGCTTTTATTATTTTTTGATAAATCATTCAATTTTAATGCACCTGTGTTTAAAGACAAACTGAATGAGAAATGTATAAAGTTTATTAGAGCATTTAAGGAGTTTATAGCATGTTCATCCAAAGAAATGTAGCATTAAAAAACTATTGAATGTGAAAAAAACTTTTGTTTTTAATAAAAACCTTGATAAAATCTCACACCAAATTCCTAGGTTTGTGCTAAAACATTTAAACTGTATAAATACTGTCAGAACCTCCATTGATTTATTAAAGGTTGTAAATTAAAATGGATATTTTATTTAATAAAAAATACACATCAAAAAGGTTGAGAAGGTTCAGTCTATATATAGTTTCTATTTGATGTATAAAAGAGAGAATTTGTGAAAAGATGACCTGTTATTGATGTAATGTGTGAAATAAAGGGCCGTGTTTCCAGTGTGATGCTGTTCAATTGCTGTACATGAGGCTGTGTTTTATTAGCTCATTGCTTTGAGGACATCAGATCAAGCTCCCTCACTCTCGCTCTGCAGTTTAAATTCATGGCCTCGTGCTCAGGTAAGTTACATTCAATTAAAGAAATGCCAGCAAGCCTAAATGTCACAGGTTTATTTACTGTAGCATATACAATGAAGCAGATTCTGTGAGTCTGACCTGCAGGGCAGAAACTGATGCAGGTTTTTATGCTGCTTTCATCTGTGTGGGAGTGGGGGGGTGGTAAACTGATAAAACATCAGACGCTGGACACTGTTTCACCATTTGGGTTTTATTCACTCCATGTAATACATCACCTCGGAGAATTTAACCTTGTAGCTACAACCAATCTGATCTAACGGCAAAGGAATGCTTAAACGGTTAGTTCAAGCATCCCAAAGTGAAAAACATTTTATTTATCATTTACTTGCCTTCATGTCAATTTAGACGCCATCAGTTTATTCATCTTCGGATCAAATAAAGACAGGTACATCAAATCTCAGAGATTTATTAGTGTTTTACAATTTTGAGATCCTACATGAAATAAATGATGTCTGAAAAATTGTATGTGTTGAATTTAAACAAATAAAAATTAGTAATATTCTGCTTAATTTATTTGTTTAAATTCAGCCCAAATAAATTGTTTACAACCACTTACCTTTAAAAAAATATCTAGTCAATCTAAGAAATCATTTTTTTATTTCAGTGGATTTTATAATTTAATAATGGCCCTTCAAATTAGAGTTTCAACCCAGAACTACAGAGAAACTAAAAACCCAACTTGAGAACCCAGTTTAGCTGCTCAGACCATCAACAGAAGATGAAACAGTGGTAATATATGTTATAGCGTCACACTCAGCGGTGTCTCAGTAGGTCTGCTATCCTGTGGTCATGATTGTAATTTACCAATGTATCAAACAAAATACGGAATTTTATGTGTGTTTTTGTTGTTAAATTACATTGCTGAGTCTGTTGATAGATTTAGTTTCAAATGAGATTTCTTATTTAATATAAATATAAAAAAAATAATCCAGTTTGAATTTTGACTGAGAAATTAAGCAGAAAAGAAATTGTCCTGCTGATGTAGAGGGTTAGAAAAATATACCAGGAACTATACTCAGGATGACTGAAGGAATCAGAATTTTATTTTAGATCCTGTGTCTAAATTGGTTTTCAGATTTACATACAAAAAAGTAGGGCAAATGTATTTTGGTAATTTAATTCACTCTGCAATAAAGTAAACCGCTCTTAATATGAATGGCCATTTCAATCATTCACCAGATTTGGTAAAACTGCAACTTCATTTGGAGGTAAATCAACTCTGTTTTGAATGCCACAAAGCTGTTTTCATAACAGTGAACAGTTTTGGGGAAAGTTAATTTAGAAAGTAATGCATTACAATATTGAGTTACTCCCCAAAAAAGTAACTAGTTGCATTGCTTAGATACTTTTTATGGAAAAAAGATGTGTTGCATTACTTTTGAGTTACTTCTTCATATACCTGCCTGAGTTTTGATCTCTTTCAGAATTTGCTCGTTATTTTCTTTATAACAACACACTGTATATAACCTTCACCTTCATTTACCTTAAAAAAAATAAATAAATGAATAAAATAATCTCATTAGTTTAGTAAAATCACTGTCCATTGAGGCAATCCCCCTTTTCTTTCATGTGTTCAAATGAATGAGAATACTGCCATCATAAAAATGTAAGGCTCTGCCATCTTGGTTTTTCTCTTTTCTCGCGGGAAGATAATTTTCTCATTATGATTCAATATGATGTGTAAAATTAAATTCAACAAACTAATTTTTAAAAGTTTTTTTATTTTATCTAAAGTTTTGAATATTACTTTGAATATTTTCAAATATTTTTACTTATATCTTTATACTTTAAATATCTTTAATATTTATTTTTATGAGTAATGCGTTACTTTACTCGTTACTTATTATTTTTACTTTTCATTACTTGTATAACTTGCTTGTAATGTGTTACCCCCAACATTGTATATAGGTAATATTTTATGTGGTTTCTAAAATATCATAGAATTCTACCTTTTTTTTTGTACACAACAGTTGTATCAAATAAAATGTATATAGGAGTTTTGGCCGAACAAAAGGCTTATGGGTTTGAAACATGAAGGTGAATAATGGGACCGGGGAGTATTGTATTACAATCGGGTTTGTTGTTGTAACACTGTCCATTTGACCAGTCAGATATGGTGAAGTCATATTATACACTCCAAAGCTCTTTTTATGCATTTGATAAAAATTGTTCAACTGACTGAATTGAACCCTTCTGAGATCAGTACACACACACACACCCACACTTCATTATAAACACAGCAATTATGTTTAGTTTAAATTTTAAAAAAATAATTTATACACAGAGTTATCTACACACCGTTTAACAGAATAAGATTAAAGGGTTAGTTCACCCCAAAATAAAAATGACCTCATTTACTCTCCTTTGTGTGATTTTTAAACTGTTAAGAGTTTTTTTTTTTTCTTTTTGAGCAATGCTATTCCATAGTAGTGGGGAAGTATTAAGTCCATAGCTATGTCTGAAATCGCATACTTTTATACTATATAGTACATTTAAAACAATATGTGAGCCAAGTAGTAAGTCTGAATTCATAAAATTTGAAAAACAGTATGTGAGAAGTATCCAGATGACCTATTACTTCCGGCAAAATTCTAAAGTGCGCATCTGATGGATGCACCGGTATCCTAAAAGGCACCACGCAAGAATTCATGAATAAAGGAAGCGACGCAACTGATGGGGGTCACGTGATGATGACAAAATGACGGATGTAGTACGTCTGAGTTCCATTCATACTACTGACATTCATACTGTATAGACCATTTTGAGGTATGTAAACAATAACAGTGGTCCTGATGTATTTCTGTTTTACACTTTTCATTTCCATTGCTTCTGAGAATCCAAATAAGTCCAAATATTCATAAAAGGCCCCATGGTGTTTTAACGTAAAAAAATGTCACTGAATTGCCTTTTGTTACAGTTATGAAATAGTTTGACAGACTGAAAAAAAATATTCAATGATGATTCCTTGGATTTACTACATTTTTTTTACGTTAAGTGGTTGTAAACAATTTATTTGGGCTGAATTTAAACAAACGAATTAAGTTGAACATTATTAAATTTAATTTGTTTGTTTAAATTCAACACAAATAAATTGTTTGCAAAAGTTTTGCATGCAACACTTTTTTCAGTGCAGCAAGCAAGAAATGTACAAGGGCCATTATGACATGACATCATCACATTGAAGTGAAGTTTATTCATAAACTATTTTCGAGAGAATCATGTATATTTGATTGTTTGCGGCTGGTCTCATATTTTCCAATTCATGATTCACCAATCAGAAAATTCCTAAGCTACTAAATTCTTTGTTCCATATCACAGCCGTCTTGGTTTTAAAAAAATCCCCCTTCCACCTCCAAATCGGCAGTACATACATGCACCTAGTAAGTAGTTATCGCTTGAGAACAACCACTATCTGTTCATTAGCTACTACAGCAGGGGAGATCTCGAGATCAACCTGAGCTTTAAGTCCCCTCTCACCTTGCGAACAGGAGGGAGCCCCGAGCTTGAGGATCTTACGAGCTAAGGGCTCTCTCCCGGGACATCATGCCAAACAAGCTTTATAATCAATCATCAGCTAAGCGTGAACTTGAAATGGTCTTTTTTTTTTTTTTTTTGGCAAAGTAGTACGTTTAAATTCAAATGCTGTACTAAGTAGTAGGCGATTTTGATGCAGCCCATGCGTCACAGCAACTAACATATTTCAAACTATATTCTTTTGTGAAGAAAGAAACTTTTTGAACCAATGAAATGTGAGTTAAGATGACAGTATTTTCATTTTTAAGTAAACTCCCTTTTAATCACGTAATCTGTGATTGTGTAGCCAAGCACAGTGTATCAAAGTCTGAGAGATCAAGCGGAATTAACTACTGTTAAACAAAAACCTTTTTCTTTCATTTTGATCCGTCTCCTTTTTTCTCCCCCTAAATAGAAGCAGATTTAATTTGTACATTGCCTCTATTAAAAAAATCTTTGTGTTTCGATCAATTAGTAAAGTTAAAAATGGATCTGAAACTCAAAGCACAGTTTGTGTGGCTCTGTTCCCTCGTGGCCCGGCTCATCTCCGGCTTACCCCAGCATCTCTCTTGCTCTCTCCGAGACTTTCGGTGTTTTGTATGACGGCGGAAGTCAGTTTTGGCCAGCAGAAGTCGAGAGATCAAAAGCGTGTTTGTAAGTGGAGCAGCTGGCAGCTTTATCAGAGAGAGGGAGGCTGTCGCGAGTAACAAACGAGCCCGGTTCCTGCAGAATAAATCAGGAGCATTCATCAGGACACAGCTGCGTGTGGTGTGCGAACGAGAGAGATGCTCTTTTCTATGTGTTTTTGGCATCTCGTGGAGCTTGATGAATAGTGTCTTGTGCTTCAGGTCTCAATGACCAGCTGCTGGGGAAGAACTTATATTTCTGTCGCTCCGAAATCCTGTTTACTGAGAGGAAGAGCACACCGTTGCTGGAGCCGCTGAAGCTGTTCTCCATAATGCTACGAGCAACTCATAATTGCCTGTCAGAATCAGCCATCACAGGAAACACTGTTACAGAAATCATATAGGAATGTAACATCTGTGAAATGACAGTGTTGCTATTGCTAATGTAAACAAAAGTTTAACATATATATTTGATTTAATATAATGTATTTACAAAAAATAAATATTAAGTACAAAAGATTTCCCAGAGATGGGTTGCGGCTGGAAAGGCTTCCACTGCGTAAAAACTTGCTGGATAAGTTGGTGGTTCATTCCGCTGTGGCGACCCCGGATTAATAAAGGGACTAAGCCGACAAGAAAATGAATAAATGAATGTACAAAAGAAGCTTTAAATAATGCTGACCTGACAAATACATGTTTATTTGTTTTTCTTTAATTAAAGTACCTTATAAACATTAACATTAATTAAGCTGTTGCATTATTGTTGATGAACTAAAACGACTAAAACTGAAATAAATATAGAATAAAAGCACAAAAAAAGCAGTTTACAAAAGAACTAAACTTTTTGCCAGTGTTGGGACAGTTTTAAAGGGCCAGTTCACACAAAAGTGAAAAGTGATTGAATTGACATCAGGATGATTGTGAATAAATGATAACTATTTTTACCACTTTATTAGGAACACCTTACTAGTACCGGGTTGGACCCCCTTTTGCTTCAGAACTGCCTTAATCCTGCATGGCATAGGTGCAACAAGGTCACTGGATATTTTCTCTTTTTCAGACTTTTCTCTGTAAACTCTATAAATGGTTCTGTGTGAAAAGCCCAGCAGATCAGCAGTTTCTGAAATACTCAGACCGGCCCGTCTGGCACCAACAACCATGCCACATTCACAGTCATTTAAATTCCCTTTCTTCCCCATTCTGATGTTCGATTTGAACTGCTGAAGATGTTCTTGACCATGTCTACATGCCTAAAAGCATTGAGTTGCTGCCATGTGATTGGCTGATTATAAATTTGCGTTAATGAGCAGTTATACAGGTGTACCTAATAAAGGGGCCGGTGAGTGTACATGTGTGTGTTCATTTGATCCATCTGAGACATTTATATTATCAAATCACAATTATCTAAATGAGGGGTGTCCAAACTCGGTCCTGGAAGTCGGTTTCCTGCATAGTTTAGCTCCAACCGCCTTTAACACACCTCCCTGGAGCTTTCTAGTATACTTAGAAAGAGCTTGATTAGCTGGTTCAGGTGTGTTTAATTGGGGTTGGAGCTCAAATATGGAGAACGCCGGCCCTCCAAGACTGAGTTTGGACAGCCCTGATCTAAATGATTTAGAATCGGAGAGAGCTTTTACTGTGCTTTCACACTAGAAATGCATTATTATTATTATTTTATTATTATTTTATTATTATTTTATTATTATTTTATTATTATTATTATTATTATTATTATATTATGCTATTAACCTTAATGTCTATGTTATTAGCAAAAACAAAACAAAACACATAATAATAATAATATGTTAAAATATATGATTATGATTACATGAATAAAAATAGAGCAATTCATATATTTAAAAGGACCTATTTACAGAATATTTAGAGACAATATTTATGAGATTGTTATTATCACTTATGTGATCATTATTAAGCCTAAGTATGCACATAATTTATGACTGGAAAATATTTATAATATAATGTATCAAAAAAAAGAAAGAAAAGAAAGAAGAATTTAAATGCAAAAACTCTAGTGCCGTCTGAAATGTTCATCTAAAACTAGCATTTTTCCAGGTTGTTGTGTGCATTTTCAGTAATTTACCCTTAATGCAAAGAATAGGTTCTTTTCTTTGCTTTTAAAGTGAAATAACTGAATATAAACATATAGAAGGCTGAGAAAAACACAAATTTAAGAGTAAAAGTTCTGACGGCACTTAGAGGTTTTTGCATCCGAACTCTTCAAAAGTAAATAAAAACTATCCAATTTCCATTTGTTTGGACTTTAGTGTGCAATCCTAAACTTATAGTCATTCTGAGTCTGGCGTGAATATGAACTGGCTGCAATGGGACGTTTTAAAGTACAAAGTCACACAGCAAGAAGAGAATACAAAAAGCCATACCTGTGTGTCATTTTTCAGTGTGAGGAGCCTGTAATATGATTCACCACAATTTAAGCAGTACGTCGACTTTCTCCATGTGGAGCAGACGGACAGTGCATTAACATCTGTGCCTCTCTCCTTCTCCATCCCGCTCGCTCTCCATCATTTCACTTGATGATAAATGAGCATTTTGTCCCTGACTGTGTGCTTCTTCTATTCCTCTAATTAATCTGTTTGGTGGGTGTAAACATTAAACTCTGTGCTCTATCTCAGATTAATCTCTCTTGTCAAAGATACTTGTGCACAGAGAGGAAAGTGTTCCCTGAGGGCAGAAAAAAAGTCTTATAGATGTTCAAAGAAACTATTCATACACATATACACACACACACACAAAATGTAGTGAAATTGCATCTTATAAATGTTGGGCAGCTGTTTTCAATATCAAAATAGGCTTGAATAGGAAAGATTCAAATCTAATCTCAGGTTTCAAGTCAATGAATGAATGATTTTTTTAGATAAATAAAATATGTATTTATTCACCCCAGTACATTTTTTTGTTTGTTTTTAAAAGATGTCCTATAGATGTCTAAAAGATGTCTAAACATAGTCATCTTGGCTAAATTTGGGCTGTCACTGAAAATCTAATAGAGGTCTTAGAACTGGCCAAAACTAGTCCAGTCATCAAACAGACAGAAATGAATGACTATAAAGTCTGTCTAATCAGTCTACTTGAAGTCTAGTCTAGTTTTGGGCTATTAGACATCTATTAGATTTTCACTGACAGCCTGAGTTTAGCCACTAATGTTGTTGATGCTATTTTGTGTATCTATTTCCCTGACTGTTGACATCCAGAAAACATAGAAATGTGTTAATTAATTATAAATAATGTGATGAACCGTTATACTAAAATAATACTAATATGTTTACACTAAATTTATACTAAAATAATTTTACCCTGTGTAAATTAAATTGAATAAAATTAAAGTGTTAGTCTTGGTTGATATCTCAATATGGGTGTTCATATTTATATTAAGTCATTTAGCAGTTTAGCTTTCACTCAAAGTGATGTACAAACAATAACATTAACAATATTGGTCTTTATGAAGTGTTTCACACTGTACAATCCTGAAACCCTTGGTTGATATACTTATTTACATAAGTGCAGTGTTAGTGTCATTATTCAGTTCAATTCATGTTTATTTCTATAGCCCTTTTACTATGTAGACTGTGTGAAAGCAGCTTGGCAGAGAAGATTATAGTAAACCTAAACAGTGTCAGTCCAGTTTTTAGAGTTGAAGTTTGGTTTAGTTCAGTTCAGTGTGGTTTCAATTTCACTTCTGAAAGTGCCAACACTGAAGAGCAAATCCATCGATGCGCAGCTCCACAAGACACATACCCAGCAGGCCAAAACTTCACCAATTGACAAAAGTGAAGGAAAAAATCTTAAGAGAAAACAGGCTCAGTTGGGCATGACCATTTCTCCTCTGGACGAACTTTATTTGTAGAGCTGCAGTCTTGGCACTGGAGGCTGGCGATTTAGCTAAATCTCTACAGTAGAAGCTCTCAAACTTTACTACAATCATCAGTGTTTAAAAAAAAAAGAAAAAAAAGTCAAGTTTGATTTTTTTTTTATCCCATATTGGCTATTTAGCTAATTCTACTTCATGTCTAGTGATGTAAAGTTACACATTACAAATACTCAAATTACTGTACTTGAGTAGTTTTTCTTAGGAATTGTAATTTACTAAGTAATTTAAAAAATGTGTACTTTTACTCTCCTTTGAGTATATTTTTAGCGCAGTATCTGGTCTTTTACTCCACTACCACCAACCTGCAGTCACTACTTTACTTTTTCTTGTTTATGGAGATTAGAAAAATCAGCCCTGTGATTCCTATCCAAACACATCGCACACAGAAGGTAGATGAACTACCTCAAGACACGGGCTAAATTTATAATTGCAGCAAACCGTTTGGAAGCATTAAACGTGTCTAAAAATGTCCAAAATCTTTACATACATTGACCCAGAGACAAGTCACTGATGAGAAGATGACGGATGTTTATGATATAATGACCAAAATGGCCTTGAACAGCCAGCAGGCACAAGATGTCAACATGACATCAGATTGATGTTGTACCCTAACATTTTGGGGACGTTGAATTTTGTTTGGAAATGAAAATCAGGTTGACGTCAGAACTCAACGTCAGGCTAACATCAATGCCCAACGTCCTACTTAAAACCAAATATCATTGTCTAATAACATTATGTGCACATTACCACTATGACGTCTATGAGACATTGGATTTTAGTTGCTATACCTGACGAATAAATGTCAGTTTGTGACGTCAATATGACGTTGGTTTAAAATGTTGGCTCGACGTTGGACTTTGGTCACTTTCTAACAAGCTAAAATCGACCAAATATCAACAACATTTGACATCACTATTGGACATTAAAATAATGTTGTACTTAGACACTGGCTAGACATTGAAATTTGGTCACCTGATGTCACAACCTAAATCCAACCTATTACTTGTATGATTTTCAGTACTCTTTCCACCACTGTTCATATCCTCCATCTAAAATACAAATGCAAAGCTTTTCACTTATCAAAATATTAAACCACTCAGCCTGCACATGACCGGTCTTTAATGTTAGAATATAGTCAAAATAATGTCAGTTGTTGTTTGAACGTTGAAGCAACACTGATACAACTTTTAATGTTGAACGGTTTAAAACCAGCCTGCACATGACTAACATTCAATGTTGAAATATGGTTGGATATATTAAACATTGACAGCTTTCATTCAATAATTTTCCTTAGTCTTAGTCTCATATTTATCAGGGGTCACCACAGTGGAATGTACCGCCAACTATTCCTGCATAGGTTTTACACAGCTAATGCCATTCCAGCTGCAACCCAGAACTGGGAAACACCCATACACTCTCACATTCACATACACACTCATAATCTACAGTCAATTTAGTTGCTCCAGTTCACATATAGGTCATATATTTGGTCTGTGGGGGAAATCGGAGCACCCGGAGAAAACCCAGAAATGCCAACCGACCCAGCGACCTTTTTGCTGTAAGGTGACAGTGATAGCCACTGAACCACTATGCCACCACACACAACATTTAAATAATGTTTAATAATTAGTGGTTGAAAAAGGATAGCAGAAACACTTATAAGCAAATGTTGACATATTACCAGGATTTATATATTGAATCAATGACTGTGTCATGCTAAACCCAGTTAAATAACTGTATTATTAACTTTTACATTGCATCCTGATTTGCTCATGATTAGCAAGTAATCATGGATTTCCGAACACTGAATTCTCTAATTGTATGACTTGATTATGAAAGTTCAATGTAATGACACTCTTGAATCAAAGCAATAGGTCCCTATAAAGCTGTTCGCACCAGGTGCAATCAACTGTGGCTTGACAAATCAGGATTTTTTGCCATCCAGCCAGTGTGTCAGTTTCCTTCTCCAATGGCCTGTGATGAAATGTAAATGGGCCATGATCTATTGACCTTATTCTAAAATGCAGAAGTGCGCCTGTTTTCGCGATTGTCTTAGAACTTCCGATTCAGTCGCCTATGGGAGAAATGACTAGGAATAATAAACGGCAGAAAACGGTCAAACTACTTGCTCTACAAACAAATAATTGTATGACTATACAGACCAAGTAGAATAATATAACAAGAAAATATCAAATTGCAACATCAAGCAGTGTAATGAGCAGTTTTTAATGTCTATAAATGAATGGAAGGGAATGAGACCGGAAGTCTCGAGCCAAAAAGATTCAAATGGCAGCGCCCACTCATCGGCGGAGAATAAGGTCAATAGATTTTATCTTTAGATCATGGCTCTCGAGCTGCTGCAGTTGCACAAAAGAGAGACCGGTGGCGCTATAATAAAAGCTGTTCTGAAAATCAACATAGAAGCTGAAGAAGAGTATTCAGGAAAAGTGAAGTGATTGATGTATTTGGTGTCTGAGAACATTGAATGTCCTGAATAAAGTTGCAGAATCTACAAAAACGTCAACCAAAAAGTTTTATGACGAGGAATATTTGGACTTTAGGGTAAGTTTAGTCATATTTCATTACTCTTTAAGCATGGAAGATAGTTTGTGTTTCTGATGTAGTACCAAACGGATCTTAATTTACTGTTGTATACTGTGCTGTTGATGAGGTTAAAGCCAAATGAACAAAAAATCAGGATGAGTGTTGTAATAGTAGTCAGCTAAAATAAATTCAATTATGTGGTCAGCGCTACTTTAGTGCGGGCACACATTTGCTAAAGCCCACCAGTCATTAAGTGTTTGGTGTAAAAGCCTAGTTTGTCAGGGATTTGGTTTCTACTAAGTGGGTCATCATATAGACACTTTGCATATTATGCTCATGCCATGTCATTGTCAATGATTGGACAAACATCATGCGGCCAGTTTATTTCTCATTTTCATATTGTGTGTTACTGACTGTTGGCAGGTTTTGTTGTTGTTGTTTGAAGGATTTCTGCCATTGAATGAAACAGTGTCTGCTTCACTCCAGCTGACAAGTTTTCCATCACTATTTGAAAATTTTGCCACTCAACTGTTTATATGCGACACATGGTGCATTTTACATTTACATTCTATATCCTAACACTGAGTCATTTCAGACAGTACATGTTTTGCAATGTAATGCAAAAGTAAAAGTGGTGCCAGCACAGCAAAAAAAAGCTGCTTCCTGCTTCATAGATTCAGGTAAAGTGCAGTGCTTATTCTAAAGAGGGGCACTCTATGGCTTCTGGGCCCTATGTAGTGTAGTGACTGAGTCCCCCCTTAAATCAAGATCACATCTAGGAGGTAAATTTAGTGGAAATGTCCTGCATTGGGCCCCCTGTCTCATCAGGGCCCTTAATTTGAGTCCTCCTAGGGCATACTCACACTGTACTATCCGAACCGTGCCCAGAATTTTGAGAATTGTGAGTGCGCTGAATCGGGCTCAAGCACGGTTCACTTGGCCGGCCCTGGCCCGGTTGAAAGAGGTGTGCCAGAACGCAGTTCACTTGGTCTTTGGCGTGGTACTCTTGTAGGGTGAGTGCAAAGTGCGCCTGAGCCCGAAACAGAAGACGAGACATAACTTTTAAGGGACTGTTTCATATGGATTAATTAATCATTCTTACTGTTCAATAAACGCAAACTGTCGTGGATTATTAAAGACGCAAACCTCTCGCTGCACCTTTAGCAAACCTCCTAATTCCTTCAGCATGATGAATTTATGATTGTTTATGAGCATCAAATGTGGCTGATCTGTTCGGCGAACTATTTGACTGCGTGTCATTGCATCTTAAAGGATTAAAACGATATAACGTTATAAAGAAATCTTCACTGTGCTGAGACAGAGCGTGCTTCTTTTTTGAACAGCGAATCATCGATGACATAAGCTTGCTTATGCCCAAATTCGATGTGAGTGGGGGCCATCGAGGGAGACGGGAGGGGGGGGGGGCAAGTGTGCTTCGGCCCGGTTCAAGGCAACTGTACATAGTGTGAGTACGCCCCTAATCTCCCATAGCCCTTGTTTTAGCAGCCATCTTTTAAACTACACATTAATCTGGGGTTTATTGTGGGGTTCAGAAGATTAGAAACTATCACTGGGTAGTTTCAGGAGTGAAGTCACTAGGCCTGGTTCCTGAGAACTATTCCCCCCTGGACCTTTTTTCTGGATACTTTTGCAAGGATACTAGGAACTCTGAAGTGACGTAAACCTGCTTACAGTGACATAAAGCATTGTGTTTAACAAAATCAACTCTCAGGTGGAAGACTCTATCATTGAAGCTGTGCTTATCTGTGTGTTGTGTGTTTCATGATAATGAAAATGAAACATGATTGAAAGAGCACAAAGAAGGACTAAATGAACTATGACAACTTACAACGTTACATATCACATAGGAAGAGACAAGAAGCCAATGCCACAGAGAAAAAGGCAACCAGTAAATGGCACTTTAAAATTAACATTTTAAAACACTGGGCTCCTCCGAAGTAGGAGCTAATTTAGTCTGTCGAAATGGGATTCCTAGAACTAAAATCACCCCCAGTTCCTGCAGTGCAAACCCATTAAAAAGTGGGTGTTTTCCTTAGTAATTCTACAAACTGTGGAAAAGTTCTACCTCTATAAAAGGAGTCAAAGAGTGATTTTTTTTTTGTTGACTCACTCTTTAAAATAACAGTTCTTGAATTATATTAGTGGTTTAGAGCAGTGGTCTTCAAAGTTGGGGTTCCCCGGTGGTCGCGGGACAATAAGGGGGGAGGGAGACTTGCTTAATGATTTTCAAATATCAAATTCATTTTTTTAAACTATTAGAATGACCATATTTTATCAATAACCTACTGAAGAACAAAATAGTAATTAATAGTAACATGTTAACAAGTTAATGATACACATAAAAAACACGTGCTAATTAAAAGCCATCAGCCTTTTGATTTTTTTATTGCAAATCCTTGGGTGATTACTGATTTTAAAAACACAGCAATAGCGTCATATGCAGCACATTGATTTTGTGGAGTCAGGTTAAACTTTCTGACACCTTTACGGCACTCACATACAATAAAAATAAACAAAGGCTACAACTCAACATGGAGGATGTTTTCTGAGTGGTGTTCTCCAAAATTAAATGATGAATAGACTTGGGCCTATTGTGTGCACTGCTGTATGCAAGGTTTATTTATTTATAACCACCTCAGAGAATATTGGGGGTTGTGAGCCTCTGGTATTGTTATTTTAGGGGTCGCTGGCTGAAATGTTTGAGAACCCCTGGTTTAGAGAACTAAAAAACCCACTGAACCTTACCATTGCAAAAATGTTTCTTTAAAATGAAAAAGATATTAAAGGCATAGCTGAAAAATAAAGAGTTCAGTACATACTTTATACATACCTTGAGCCCCAAACACCACATTTTCTTCATTCTCATTTAAATTCCATGTGTGTAAAAATTAGAATCAGAACAAAATGATCCACACAGGATTGTTAATATACATGCCCCAGACTGCATTCCATTCGTCACAACATTTCCCAAAGAGATCACAACAATGATATTTCTCTCTCTCTTTTTTTTATTTATCTAAGTTTTTATCATATTAAATCTAAGCCACACCTTAACTTTACATTGATTTCTATACTTTGCTATGCAATGCGAACATATATTGAATGGTATCGCCAGTGGGTGTAAACTTTATACTTTCTATGTGGAACCATTATTTTGAAAATGAGATATGAATAATTTTGCTCTCAGGTAATGCAATCATGTACGGAGCATCTCATCACAGCTCCTTTTTAGAATCAAATTTTGGGAAAGACCTATTGTAGATTTATTCAGCCACCCCCACATCTTTGCATCTATGTATTTCAGAGGGTGTGTGTGTGTGTGTGTGTGTGTGTGTGTGTGTGTGTGTGTGTGTGTGTGTGTGTGTGTGTGTGTGTGTGTGTGTGTGTGTGTGTGTGTGTGTGTGTGTGTGTGTGTGTGTGTGTGTGTGTGTGTGTGTGTGTGTGTGTGAGAGAGAGCTCTTTAATATCCACAGCCATTTAAAATATGGTCAAAACCGAGCTTTTGATTCAAGGGGGAATTCTTATGGTTCTAATTTATTTTCTTCTTTTTTTGGCGTATCTAAGCCACATGCCTACTATGTATACATATCAGAGAACAATTCAATAAAATACTCAGCCAAGACTGTAGAATACACAAGTCATGTATAGTTTTGAATAAGGAAAAGTGTTATGGTCAATATGACGAATGAAACCCTGGCTTTTAGTAAAGGAGCCAATCAGTCATAGATATAGACTGACGATTCTTCATGGAGGAGCCAGCAGTCCAGACGTGAGTTATTGCTGATTTTGTGTGATTCAAATGTTTAGAAATTAATCTAAAGAGACAGTTGTTGTTTCATTTCATTGGTGATTCGTAATATGAAATTCAGTTGTAAGCTTGGCATGCAATTTTTGAGAATTTGATGTTTCCCAATTCAAACAGAATGTCAGAGCATGCTGCCTGAGAAGCATTTCAAAGATGGCCGCTGAGTGAAATAACTTGCCTTAAAGGGACTTTAACTATGGCTTCTTTAAAATATTCTTCACAAGATTTTTTTTTGAGAACTGTTCACAGATATCTTTGAAATCCAATGTTTTTTTCATGAATTAAAACATATACAGTTGAAGTCAGAATTATTAGCCCCCCTCAATTATTAGCCCCCATGTTCATTTTTCTCCAATTTCTGTGTAACGGAGAAAATAATTTTTCAACACATTTCTAAACATAATAGTTTTAATAACTCATTTCTAATAACTGATTTATTTTAGTTTTGCCATGATGACAGCACATAATTTTTTGCTAGATATTTTCCAGAAACTTCTATACAGCTAAAAGTGACATTTAAAGGCTTAATTAGTTTAATTAAGTTAACTAGGCAGGTTAGGTTAACTTTGCAAGTTATTTTATAATGATGGTTTGTTTTGTAGACTATCGAAAAAGAAATTAGCCTAAAGGGGCTAATCATTTTGACCTTAAAATGGTTTTAAAAAATTTAAAACTGCTTTTATTTTAGCTAAAATAAAACAAATAAGACTTTCTCTAAAAGAAAAAAATATCAGACATACTGTGAACATTTCCTTGCTCTGTTAAACATCATTTGAGAAATATTTGAAAAGAAAAAAAATTCAAAGGGGGCTAATAATTCTGACTTCAACTGTATATTGACCCCCTTTTTGTAGCCATTAAAACCTTGATATCGTTCTTTGAAACGACCAAGACAACAAACAGTTCATGGTTTAAAGCCAGGATGACTCTGAACTATGAACTGAAGAGTCCCACACAGCCGTTATCAGCGCTGTGCCCTTGAGCAATGACATTCATCAGCCCAATTACTCCAGAGGGAGCAGCCCTGCATTTAGTGAGCTGTCGAGTCAGATAAAAGACTACTAATAGCATTTATAAGCCAGACTACTTCACACCTGTGAGACTGCTGTTTAGCCTGTTGATATTGCCGTGTGTTCGTCCTTCATACCTTCCCTCTTTTCCCTTGTTCTGATTTAATACTCCTCCTCCTTCACTCCCTCTCTTTCTGTTTCCTGAAGCCTCTCTTTTAATCAAGGTCCAGACCAGCTCTTGGAAAATTTAATTCGATGTGACAGGCACATCTATTTCTCAGCCAGAATCACTGTAGCGCTTCGGTCCAGATTACATGCTACTCTCCACAGGTGAGCCGTGACCTACACAAAGCAAACAGCGAGAAAGCAATCCAGCTAATCATCAAATTTATGCCTCATATCCTCCTCGTGATGGAAAGCGCTGAAATAGTGAGAGAGAATGATTAGGAAATAATTACACAGATAAAGGATTTTTTTCCCTTCTTGATTTGATTTTCGGGAGGTCTTTGTGACATCAAAATTTCAGCTGATTGCAGAGGACATTATTGTGAAATACTAATGGCAATCTCCTTCAGGGGGAACTGGAGAATTAGTTACTTTTAGGAAAGTTTGTGATCGCTAAATCTATTAAATGTACTTTATAGATCAGTTTAGATATTTAGCTGAAACGTCTTTTATTAAGACAGATGGCTACTGGCAACATACAGGCAAAACTAAATACATTTTCAAAATAGTTTTCAACAAATTGATGCTCACTTTGACTTGCATTTCATGAATCACCAAGATTCAGCTAAAATCATGTTTAATGTTCTACTAAAGAAAAGGACAGCCTGAGGGTGCATAAACTAACAGCCAATTTTAATTTCCCTTTAGTTTTGTAACTTGCCACTTCTTTGTAATTGGTTGTGAAACTTTTTTTTGCTATCAGGTGAATGGTCAAGCAAGGGCCACTTGTACTTTTAAGGGGCCATGTTTTACCATTTCTCATCATTCAGAATTATTTCAAATTATTTTATTTTATTTAAACTTTTATGGGGTCATATATCCTATGACAAATTCTATAAGTAAGCTAATAAAATACATTTATAACAAAAGATAACATTTTTCATTGTGTCAAATTTTAAAATGAATGTGGCTGAAATCTATTCTTTAACATTTTAGTTGACAACTTTTGTCTTATAGCTTTTGAGAGTTTGCATAGTCATGACTGGATCACATGTAGTCTTAAAATCATTATTAAATAATAATAAAAATTGTCTGATATAAGCAGACAACTCTGTCATTTAAGCGATACACACACTGTGATTTCAGGAGTCATAAACACATTTAAATATGTTAGTAAATTATTTGTGGATCACTTACTACCAAAACTGGATAGTTGGATATCTGAAAGTGTAACTAACTGTCAGGCATCATCTTGAGTTTTTTTTCAACCAGTTTTTACATTGTGGAATTTTTATTTAACCACATATAACAAGTGCAATGTGCTCTGTGTATTTGTCTGCAAAAAGTTATAATTAATTATACATGAAAAACAAAATAATCGTGTGCAGAAAAAGAAAATCAAACACGGAGAGTCTCAAAAACTTTTTGTATGAGGAACTACTTTGTTCTGCCATTCATTCACAACTGCAGCTGATGTCAGAACAGCAAAAAACGTTGCTACTTCCCCAACGTCACTTTAGAGCTATTGGAATGATTCCTTACCTAAATTATAGTGATTTGTTCAGCTGTAGTTTGGAAGTTTCGTTAAGAAAACAATGTTTTTCTCTCTTAAGGACTTATTATGCGGTCGCTGTTCTTCGTAATGTAATATGTATTTATATAGCGCATTTATTGTGTATGGTCATACACCCAAAGCACTTCACAATCATGAAGGGGGTTTTTCCACACCCCCACCAATGTGCAGCATCCACTTGGATGATGTGATGGCAGCGACAGGACAATGGCGCCAGTGCGCTCACCACACACCAGCTATTGGTGGAGTGGAGAGACAGCTATAGAGCCAATAGGCACTATCCTTATTAATAAACTGCATATTTGCAATTTAACCAACTACATTCTCCTCTAAAAAGCCTCAAAAGTACATTATGTTGTCCAATAGCTGCAATATTTGTCAAACTCTTGGGTGTCCTCGACTTGTCACTGTATGTGGGCAGAGTAATGCACAAGGGCGAAGGCTAAAGAGGCTGTAGGAGTGCTGTTATTTGCAGAGTATCGCACGGCTATCAGCCAATCAGATTCAAGAACCAGACAGAACTGTTGTATGAATACACATCTATGATCTTTTGTCAAAATCATAATATTATAGAGTTTATGAAATAACAATTGTCAATGACTATCAGTTGTTTCACAAACTTCATAGTTTATTTTGTAAATGTGGTTTTCTCTAACCCTTTACTTTACTATTAGAATTTGGCCACCGATAGAATCACCCCTGTCATAATGCGAACACATCATAACTCTATTATAGTATCATCATTTATAATTAAGAATGGCTGTTCTGTGACTCCCTTTGACTGGGTTATTGCATAACCAAAGAGCAGCATCCATGAATACTGCTGCCTTTTAGTTTTGTTTTCCACTTGACCTTTTGAAACACAGAAAGAAATCCCCGTCTACCTCCAACAAACTGAGTCAGAATTTACAGGAGAGACAATCTATCCGAGAGTCTGACCCGGTCCAGCCTGAGGAACAGTGTGTGTGTGTGTGTGTGTGTGTGTGTGTGTGTGTGTGTGTGTGTGTGTGTGTGTGTGAGTGTGTGAGAGAGAGTGCTATCATGCCTTTGTGCTGAAGGTAAGGGTTATTCCAGTCAAGCACTGAAGTCACTGAGGGGCTTGTACATGTCGGTTCTCGTCAGATGCTGCAGTTTTTCTTCTACCTCTCCCTTTCTTTTCCTATTCTTTCTGCCGGCCTGCTTTTCTTTTCTTTCTGTCTTTGTCTCTTTCCATCTTTCCTCTCCCTTTGAGTCCTGCTCCAGTAGACCTGCAGGTTTTAATGGCTCTGTGAAACGGTATAAAAGCAGCGGGTGCATTGAGTCATTTTAGCCTTAGGACTCAGACTGACTCTGTTTGTCTTTCTGTTTGAGCTGTCACTCTGCAGCCCTCCACATTAACAGCTCCCCTTAAATGCCAGAACACAGAGATAAAATGGTCACGCTCGTATTATTGTACGTGGAATAACTCTCGCCTGCTTCCTTGTATCAATCAGCTAAATGAGACGCTGAGACAGGAGAACAGCACGATAGTAATAATGGAGGAGATTGTGAACGTGATGGTCAGAAGACAAGCTGAGTTTGCACTGCGTTATGGTCAGTTGCATCATTAACCACATGCATGCGCTCAGCTCCTGACGCATTAACTTGACTAAATTGCATGCATAATAGTGACTGATGTGTGCCGGACACATCTTGCTTGTACAAAATCTGATATAGTCTGCAGTTAGTACAAGGGCCGAGTTTCAAATTGAGTACTAAACTTTGTGCATTTATTCACCTTATTGTCCTGAAAATAGTGTGATGTGTAATAAACCATTGTGTTATGGATCATGACAATACATTAAAGTAATGATAACAGATATCTGTTACCAATGGACTATATGCACACGGAGCATGATTACTTCCGGTTAAATATGAGGCCGCTGGCTTAGCTGCGCCTGTCGTACAGTACTGTGCTACAACAGGATCACTGCTAACTAAAACATCTAACATTACTGATAGTTGTGTTAGTGCTTTATGCTGTTATAGCCCACTTATATATGTTTACATCAACTACATAATTATGACATCTAAATGTTTGAAAGGATCGTTTCAAAGATGTGAGGACAGTACTTCTGGCTACCACTGCTGAGTTCCTTACGGTACAACATCAGCATCAGCCTCAACTCTTACCTCAACAGCAAGTTTTCTTTACTGTAGGTTTTACGTGTGGTATAATTACAATATCAACATTGTTTGTCTATTAATTGAAAATGATGGGGCTGTCAACAACAAATAGCATCGCACTTTGCTTTTCTCAACTTCAAAATGCTTCTTTCTAGACCTAACTGTGATGTGTGGTCCAGCTTATAAAATAACTTATAAGCACCTTTTATTTTCTGTTCTAATATGTCATTGTGTTGAAGGGATAATTTACCCAAATGGAAAATGATGTCATACTCTTCCTTGAAAACAGGTTTCATTCTAATGTTGATCACAAAATAATTTAGTTTGAAGAAAGCTATTTGTTTTTTCCTTAAAAAAATTTGTTCTCAGTTTTGGGTGAACTATCACTGTAATTTAGTAGTTTATCAAAATTATAATAAAAATTATAATATCAAAAAGTTATATCAAAATAAATATGTCACACAAGTGTGTCAAGATGAATCACCAGTCCACATGGACCATCCTTATTATTGGCAAGTGCAGGTCTGAATGTATGAATACAAAACTAACCTTAATCAGGGACAGTTGCTGGCATGGAATGGTTTGACTGTCATCTGTGCCCACAATAGCATGTTTGTGCAACGCATTTACAGATTCACTTGTGTTGAGTTCCATGAAACGGAGGTGTTTTTTCATACATATCTGCCAAAATACCTCTCTTTGCATATGTAACAGAAGAGCCACGTCCTGAGAACACAACTGATTCAATTTTATCTTTTCTGCTCAATAAAATACTTAATCACAATTTTACATTTGTTGACTAATTAAATTCAAATTATATGCAGTGAATAATATAAAGGGCCTATTCTGAAATAAACAAATATATAAAATAGATAAAGACATTTTTGTGCATGTATGTTTATGTTTGGTCTTTTTACTTTAAAGGCAATGTTCTGGGTCTGTGTTTGGTCGCTTTGTCCTCTTCCAAATTCCAGGTCATGTGGCTGAAACAATAAAGTTGTTTGGTCAGCAGTAGTCCTGTTGTAGCACAGTACTGTACGATAGGTTGAGCTAAGCCAGCGGCCTCATATTTAACCGGAAATACGTCACGCTCCGCCATGCATATAGTTCATTATAAGCAATATAAGGGAATGTTTTCATATGGGCAAAATCACTGTAAGAGGCTGACACAGGAACCCTGGCATGTTTGAGTTTAGTAAGGCTAACATCTGCAATAGTAAAGGAATAGTAAAGGAATGTTTAAGTGGGGATGAGCAGCTTGAAGATGCTAATATGGACAGAGTGTGTTTGGATTAGGGGCAGTGGGCAGCGATGTCGCCTCACAGCAAGAAGGTTGCCTCTTCAAACTCCTGCTGGGTCAGTTTCCGTGTGGAGTTTTCATGTTCTCCCTGTACTCATGTGGGTTTCCTCCGGGTGCTCTGGTTTCCCCCACAAGTCCAAAGACATGCGCAACAGGTGAATTGGGTAAGCTAATTTTTCTGTAGTGTGTGTATGTCCTGGTCCTCCAGGTTGTGGGATGAGCGTTGAGCTAACAACCCACCTCAGAAAAATTAGATGTTATGAAACACCAAAATGGTGTGGCTAAATATTATCTTTAATATAAATGGCTCTGGGAGTAAGTACAGTAAGTAAGTAAGTAAGTGTTCGGATTAGTGTGCTTTAAATGCTTTGCCACCTAATGGGTTGCCCAACTAATGGAGTGTGGTGTGCAATATTAAACAAATGATCTGTGTAAAGAATCATAATAGTGTGAATCAGTCATATACCCTTTGAAGTCCTACATTCACTTTGGTTTGGAAGGACATGATTTTTTTTTTCAGTGATATCCCATTTGAAATGCATTGTCGATCAGTCTTGTTTCTTTTCATTAATTATTTAATGTTGAACTGTTGACTGCTTTGGACCCTTTAAAAGTATGCATGCTTGAAGAGGAAGAATCAGTGAAGTTGATTCTAGTGTTTTACGTCAACTTCTGTGAGAACCAATGAGGTTTGTTCTTGTGCATAACAAGCCTGTTTGGCTTGTTTGTTTATGTTCATTGAGCAATGTTTAGATCTGAATATATGCCTAATTTAAATCAGGATATAAATGTTTCTTCAGAAAACTTGGATTAATTTTCTTGATTCATGGATGTATTTGATATTGCTTCATAAATCTTGTGGAGAAGAGACTTTAAATGGAGGGTCGGAAATCTTTCTGATTTGATGAGTTTGTTGATTTGAAGAAATATGTTATTTTATTCTACATTTGAACTGAAGTCTTATGGGTTTGGAACACTGTGAGGGTTAGTAAAAGATTTTCATTTTGGGATGAAGTAAACCTTTAATTGGGTTCTGGATGCATTTTTATTTTTGTGGAGCACAGAAATGCTGATTTGTGGACTGGCCTCAAACTCACAAAAGCAGTTCCAGCAGAAAACAGCTGGATTACAAAGCTCAAAATGGCATCTGTGTATGTAAATAAAACCACACATGAAGACATAATAATGCAACATTGGCCAAAAAAAATAAAAAATCCAATCTTGTGCATGTTTATATATACTGCAAAACCTAGTCAGTTAAAGTAACTCAAATGAGGAAGCAAATTACCAGAAGCTATTTAAGGTAAATAAATAATCTTTACACGTTATGTGAACTTATACCACATATTAATATAACATAATATATTATTCCATTCATGCTTATTTCTATAGTGCTTTTACAATGTAGATTCACACTGTGCAAAGACACTTCCAAACGACGTCTATTGCACGTCATTTTTGAACATACAATTTTGGTCCCCTGAAGGTGCAGACTGTGTTGCCAGATGACTTCTTTTCTTTTTGACGTCCACCGAATGTCCAGTATTGACGTCAACAGGACTTCCGTATTAGATCTAATTGAAGACCAGATGTGGTTATTGTGGACGTCTTTTCTACATCAAACCAGAACTCATTTTAGACATTGTGTCAAAGCAGCTTAACATATGGAAGTTCTAGTAAATTTAAACTGTCAGTCCAGTTTTCAGAGTTGAAGTTCAGTTTAGTTAAGTTCAGTGTGATTTAAATTTCACTGCTGAAAGCCCAAACACTGAAGAACAAATCCATCAATGCACAGCTCTACAAGTCCCAAACCAAGCAAGAAAGTGACCACTGTGGCGAGGATCTTTGTATCCATACTATATTAATTTATCATATATATTAATATTATATTAATATATAATATAGATTAATATTAAGTTAAATTATCATTACATTAAAATTTACTACTTACAACCGAGTCTGTGACACTTGGCTTTTGAGCTGAAAACTAGTTAAATTGCATTAAATTATTGAAATTATATCTTTAAATTCACATACTTTAATTAAAATACAATTATAGAATGCCACAACTACAAATATATTGTGTCTGTTCCACTTATCATTATTATTGAGTTTAAATTCCATTTTTAGTAAAAAAACAAACCTTCCTCTAAATTTATAATAGTACTGTGGGCTTTTAACAGCTGCCAAGCATGTAGTAACCTGGCACATAAAAATAGAACTGCTGTGTGTTACTGCCTTTTTCTCATTAATCTGACACCACGCATCACTGTTTCTCTCTTCAGTAATACTACCAAAACATGACTGTTATTGACCTTTATATCCATACTAAAATCTTATCTGTAAAGAAAGTCATGCACCTTTTATCAATCATTAAAAAATGGTGTCCAAGTTGACATGAACATAGAAACTACAATGTGCACAGAGTGACTTTTTAAAAGCCTAGTTTAAGGGTGATATGAATAAATAGCATTAGTAATTTTCTTTGCATTGTAGTCATGATCACTGTGTGTAATCACTGCTTTTATCATGTTCTTGCTTGAGTACCATCATTATCTACATGATTGTATTATAACTTTGCTCTTTTGCAATATGTACTGTACATGACGTTCCTATAATAACCTCTAATAACCACTTTAATTTTAAGGTAGAATCATGCTTTCTCTCTGTAAAATAGCTTTGAATTTATATCTAAAATAAAAAGTGCTATACAAATAAATTGAATTACTGTAACTGCTTGTTAAGATACGTTTTGCTAATAAAATATTGGCATACAGCTTGCACCCAAAAAAAACAACAACAAAAAACATGTGTTGACTTTACAATGGATTTGAATTCTGATTGTAATGTTTAAACATTAAAATCATCATGAAATCAAAATGCACTCTTCTTATTTTTATATGCTTATAGTTGGGCTTGTTATAAATAATGTGTATATCATTATTTTGTAAACATTCCTTGGACCTCATATTCTTTAATTGAATACTATAACCTTTACTTCCCCTAAAACAAATTCTCTTCACCTCACATAGAATGCTTCAGAGCTGGACTATCAGAGCATGTCTTGTTTCTGCCCTGTTGTGGTTTATGAAATGATTCCATCTGTAAAATGTAGCTTCTCATTATCATTAGGCATCTGAAAACATTCTGCACCAAAGAGGGTGCCGACGTTGATTCCAGACAGTAATCCTCCACAACTAAGAGTAAAAACTGGCATTCAAATTAAAAGTTTTGTCTACAGCACCTGTCTTCCAATCAGTTGCCAAAGGATAAAATCCTGATTCACTTGTACATCAGGATAATGAAAAAAGGACACTAACTTCCGTGTCATATTAACTATGAAGGTGGGGTTGGTGATTTCAAAGAAATTGCTAAAGCTAAAGATCCAATCACGATCCAAATCCACACAGTCACAGACCTGAAATGACAAGACGAGGGAGATCTCTCAATCACTATAGTGACAGAACATTACAGTTCAACGCCCATAATAATACAGTAGAAACATAATACTGTAACACATCATGTCCACCAAAGTATTTTATCTTGTTTTTTCTGTTGTTTTTAATGAGCGCACTGTGTGTTTGGAACTTGCAATGTGTTGAGGTGTTGTGTAGAATGTACTATGAAGCTGTGCTATGAAGCTGTGTCTGAAATCAAATATTACTTGTGTTGGTACTTTGAACTTGCCTTACAACCTACAACTGCCGTTTTTTATTATCACATGACCAACCTGCATTAGTTGGGTTGCTTTACTCCCATTCTTTCGTGTGTCATCATGGTATATTAAAGTGTACCCATTGTACCCCTTTTTTAAGACCTAAGGTAAGTCTTTTGTGTCTCCAGGATGTGTCTGTAAAGTTTCAGCTCAAAATACCCATCAGATTATTTATTATGTCCTTCAGAATATTGGATTTTCTGGTTTGAACAACATTGTTGCTGTTGCTAGTTCTCCCTGCCCACCGTTCCAACAAGCCTGTCAGAGTGTGCCTCGGTCTCCACCTTGGCTTCGTCAGATGAACAGCACTGTTACAGACATGAAGGGAGCAGACCTCATGTAATGTTTGTGAAAATTCTACAGCAAGAACTTTCCTCATGATTATTTGATGTTTTGTGGAGTTAATTCAAGCCTTCTTGCAAAGTCGTTACAATGTTCCAAATGTTACAGTGGCCTCAAAATGTGAGGGATTTGTATCCTATTTTAATGTCAGGAAATAAAATAAGAAATAGACTTTGTGTTTTAGAAATAGAATTGTGTTTACAGTATATCCCCCTAATATGACTGTGGGTACACTATATCTACACAGTTCTATCCAAATAGCTTCAAAAAATGATTTTCATCATAGGTGCCCTTTAAAGTGTCCAAAAAGGGCACTTCAGAATCTTGCTGGAAGTAGTAGGTCATCTTGGCTGCTGTTTTTTTGAATAATGTAATTTCAGACATACTACTCGTCTCGCATACTGTTTTGCACATCCTATATAGTACATGCAATCACCTTGAGTTAAACGCAGTGATGCAGAAGTACTCTCAAGTGCTCAGCTAAGAGTTTTTGAAAGAGACTTGGCATTTTCAGCTGCTTTGGTGGACATGCTCCCTGTGAATCTGCAAAATGAGAACATGATGTGACCTGTCTTCGAGAACAGGGTTTGCAGAAATATGCAAATTCACATCTTGACGTGCAGATGTGATGTTCGGACAGATTTATTATTTTCACATCAACAATTTACAGAGTAATTTCAATCTACTTGTAAACAATTTTTTTTTTTTAACCACAGTCCACCCCAGTCCCACCCTCACAAGATAGAACACTTAAATAGACAGAATTATGAGACATTGAGCTGACATGTAAAATAAGAGGAAATAAGCAAGTAAATAAATAAACAATGATGATAAAAGATTTTCAAGAGTTCACACTTAAATATGATTGACTCTGTAAGCAGGTTTGGAACTCTGAGCTCAGAGATAATTGAGCCCAGGGCTCTTACCTGCTCAATAAGCAAATAAGGGGGTCCGAGATCAGGTAGGTTTCAAAAGCTCCCTCTGGAAAGGGGAGGAAAAGAGGAAGATGGGGTGGAAGGCAGATTCTTCCAAAACAAAGATAATGTAATAGAGCGAAATCGGTCTATTTGTTGTAAACTTGAATCAATTTGATTGGACTATTGGTGATTATGAATGAGAGGTCAGCCACGATCACTCATATCACATGCTCCTCTCGAAATTAGTTTGTAAAACTTCACAAAGAAAAGAAGAGTTGCATTATCCCAACACCAAAAATTTTGACTGGAAGTTTTTTTCTGTCCTACACTTTACACAGATGATAAAAATATGCTTAGACCATTGAACGTAATGGGTGCTATTGAGAGACTTTCAACCAGCATAACAAAATGCTTCAAATCACCTACCCTGGCTCCAAATTTAAAATAATCCGTTCTCGCACCGATGACTTCAGAGACTTCAGACCACAGAAAGATCCTCTCTCTCACTCACTCACTCTCTTTACATCAACAAAGCATTCATTTCCTAACTCAAAGGCGATCCACCAGAGCATGGCAGCAGAGAGAGAGATGAACTGCTGTCCTCATTCATTCTGCTCTGTTGCTGCAATGGCCCGTGTCATGTTTGACTGGATCAGTTTGGGCCAAAGCAGACTGCAGTGATTTGAATTGAGCTGCGTGTGTCAGCTAGAAAGACCACGAAACACTTCCCTGCGTAGCAGAGGACAGACTGTGCATTTAAGAAGAAAATAACCCTATTTCATGAGGAAATGTGAATTAAATATACAGCACACTTTAAAAAGAAAAAGTTGCTTGTTTTTGTTTTTTTATTATTGAATTTATTTAGCTTTACAAGTAATTTCATTTAAAATTTAAAACATCCTTCTTTTGTAAGGAGTTAAAGTATCATAAAATGACTTCTGGTCATATCATGATCTAACCAGTGGTGTAAAGTAAAAAATTACAAATTAAGCAGTTTTTTTTTTTCAGGAATTGTTGTTTACTAAGTAGTTTAAAAAACGTACTTTTACTTTATCTTGAGTACATTTTTAGTGCTCTATCAGTACTTTTACTCCACTATTTTCCTTCAACCAACAGCCACTACTTTTTTTTCTTGTCTGTGGGGATTGGCTTGGTAGAAAATCAGCCCTGTGGTTCCTGTCCAATCAAATTGCACATGGATAGTGGGTTGCATCATACTGAACAATTCAATCAGAATTCAAATCAAGACATGTTCACTTTGAGAATGCAGAAAACCATTTGGAAGCATTAAAAGTGTCCAGGAAGATGTCCAAAATCTTTGTAGATTGTTAAATTTACACACACATGCACAGATTGCATATAAACGCATCAGATTTTCACAGCCTAACACTCACTTCTCTTGAGTACTTTGAAAAGGGCTACTTTTTACTCATTCTTCGAGTAATATTTAAAACAGAAACTTTTACTCTATTTGCACTACATTTTCGAGCAAGTACTTCTACTTGAGTATGATTTTTCAGTACACTCAAAAATGATTACTGCTGCTTGTTCAAACTCCCTGTTTAAAATGAGCTGAAACAACAAAATTCTTGTCATTTCTTTGGCCAATTTATTTGTTTTATGTTCAGTCCACTTAAATTTGTAAACCATTAAGTTAACTTAAGCATTTTATGTTGGAACAACATGGAGTTGTGTTGGTTCAACTCCCTGGGGTGTGTTTCCCAAACAACGACATAACTCGCGGCTGAACTATCATAGTACGATGCATTGTTTGGGAAAAGAAGTTTCTCTGTCGCAGATCTGTCGTTTAAACCACACTAGTTATAAACTTCCATGATGCAAATGGGGATGGAGTAACAACTTCTTCAAAGAAAAGCCCCATCATTTTTTGTGCAAATTATATTTATTACATTCAAAATGGCACAAATGTTTTCAAAGTGCACTGCAAAGGGAACGCAATTGACAATATGAAGATTGCTAAATCTGAACTGTAAAAAAAAAAATTGGAAAGCAAATTACACCTACGAAAGATGACTTTAATGCTTGTGTTTCTTTTTTATCAATTCAAGTTTAAATGTTGGAAGGTTCGAAAGGTATAGAGCATAGGGGGGTGACTGAGAATAGAATACAAACAGAAACTATGATTCTAGCTTTAGCTTTACGCCTGTTTCACACCGCAAGCGTCAGCGGCGCGTGAGCAGAGCGTGAGCAGCGCGTATGTCGAGCAGTAGCAGCACGCAGGCGTTTGCCTTTCACACCAGCTGCGTCTGCAGCGCGCAGCTCTTCGGCAGCTGCTGCTGAGATCAACCTATCTCTGTCTATTCTATCTAGTTACCCCTCAATATACAAATACACTTTTTAAACTTTTCATCTGCACCAAGGCCCCTCCTATGCTGTTTCATTAACCTGCAAATGTTTATTTTACAAATTTTATAGATCAAATAGTACTGTATGCTTCTAAAGCTAACTTATATGAGAAGTGTCTACAGTCAGAAGACAATCGCCTGTGATATCATGTCATTTGTTTTTTGATTATCAGGTTGCTGTAGACCTAGTTATAGTCATATTTATACAATATAGTTATAATGATATTTATACATGATCAAACTAGTGTTACTTTCTCCGCTTCAGTGATGTCCAGCGGCAGAATAACAGCTCGTTAATTCATGCTCGTGCAGATGATGAGACGGACAAAAGTAATTAATGCATGCCATTCTTTTACTTATTTTCGTGTTGTCAGATTCACAGTGCAAACAGCTCCCGGTACGAATAACTCGAGTGAACATAAAACAAAGCCGATTAAAACTTTCTTCCTCTGCTTAGCTGCACAGAACACAGCGAGCTCACATAATCCAGCATGCGTGTCGCACTACACTACCCACAATACACTTCGCTATGGACTACAAATCCCGTAAATATTCTATTTCCCTTCTCCTACAACACTAGTGTGCAACTTAAACAAAACTGATAGTAAAATTGTTTTACATTCGGTTTTGTAGTTTGGGCCTAAATAAATGTTTGTTGCCGTTTTTAATCGTTTTAAGTTCATTTGAATGACTATATATAAACCATTTGACATTATTAACGTATTTATTGGGTAAAATTGCTTTTTACTGTCATTCAATGTGTTTTGGTCATTATCAATGCACTGTCACTTTAATTGAGCGTGAGCAGCGCGTCAAAAATAGACCCAGCGCCGAAACTATCGCTGCACTGCTGCTTCGGCGACGCTCACGCCTCGCACTGACGCGCTGCTGCTGCGTGCGGTATGAAAGCTCTAATCTGTTAACATGGACGCCGAAAACACACGCGCTGCTCACGCTCTGCTCACGCGCCGCTGACGCTTGCGGTGTGAAACAGGCGTTAGAGGTGTAGTTGCATGCGTACAAGTTTGCAAGGCCTCCTCTCGGTAGGACATGCCTGGAACACCTCCCTAGGTAGGCGTCTAGGAGGCATCGGAAACAGATGCCCGAGCCACCTTAGCTAACTTTTCTCAATGTGGAGGAGCAGCTGCTCTACTCAGAGCTCCTCCTGATTGACAGAGCTCCTCACTCTATCCATAAGGGTGTGCCCTGCCACCCGCTGAAGGAAACTCATTTCGGCCGCTTGTATCTGATATCTGAGATCTTGTCCTTTCGGTCATGACCCAAAGCTCATGACCATAGGCGAGAGTAAGAATGTAGATTGATTAGTGCTAAACAAATTTATTGGATGGAAATCCTGCCCTAAATTAAATTGAGCTTATTCAATGAGTAAATTTTTTGAGTGTACTTTTTCCACCACTGGATCTAACTTATTATATCTCGCAGTATCAATCATTTGTTGTTATTGTACTCTCTTTTTCAGTCTTGTGTTTTAATGCAGTCTCTGCCACTCGTGAGCTGCAATGCTATTTCAAGATGGTCTTTTGTTGTGTTTAGCCCATTCATGTAAATTATTTGTCCCAGTGCATCTAATCTTTGTATGTCATTGCAATAAAAGCTTATCTCGTCTGTCCCAATCTAGAGGACACTTTTGATGAACATTGGGAGTCTTACCAGAAACCCATTAGAAATTCTCCTGCTGGTTTAAATCCAATAATTTGTGCTCATCTTCTGCAGATCAGCCGTGGGTTTTCCTGCAGCCGCCTGCTGTTTGGGAGGCAGATTCATTATCTGTTGTTTGGACAGGGATTATGCTGATCAGGGCGGCTTAAGGCCCCCAGATATAAATACTCTTAATAAAATTCGTCAGTCGAGCTGAAATGCCACGTTATTTCATGCCATACAAACCCACCGTAAAAACTCATCGCACGCCACTAAATGCAACTCAAAAGCACAAACTGCTCGAAAATGAGAGTCCTCTCTCTTGTTTTGTAATTTGCTTCAGTCCTCTATCTTCACACAGATTCAGGCTGCTACATATGTTTGTTAGTGAAACATACACCACTGTAATGCTGAGCTTTCTGTGTCAAAGCAGCTGACAGGAGTGATAAAAAGTGAAAGACATAATTGCTCGGAAGCTGTTATGTGTGAAGGAGAGGGAAGAAGTTGTCAGGATGAAAACACAGTTGTTAATGTCCCCCAGAGGGGCCGTTGTGTTGTAGAGTCACTTAGAGAATCAACTGCAAACCCTTTGTTGTTGTTTTTTTAATGTCTTTAAATGTAAATGTGCTAATGACTTGTTTTGCTGTGTGATATGGGTGCTGGAGTAAACATTTCACTGTGACCAGAGTTTAAAACCCTATTTACTAGTTACAATGGTTGTTTTAACAAGCCAAAAGGATACTGTAGTAGAGCTTAACTACTGTACATATTATTCAGAAAATAATAGAATTTAGAATTGTGACAACACTGTTACAATATCACATATTATTTATTATCTGGCTGTTAGACTTTGCAGCAATTGTACAGATATTTACTGCAAAAATGCCCAGTAAAATACCACATAAATTCTTTACAGTTCACTACTGTAATAGACTCTGCATTGTGGGCCATTTGAAAAGTTTTGAAGTATACTGCATATTAAGAATTTCCGGGATATTACTGTAACCAAGGTAATCAAGTATTACTAAATATGAGACAGTTAAGGAAAAAAAATTGCCACTTGTTTGGAATTTATTAAATTCAATAGCAAATACTAAAACTAAAGGTTTTGTGCTGCTAGTGTAAAATGTAAATAAATTACAGTAAAAGTAAAAGTACTGTAAACCTGTCATACTGTAAAAGTAAAATTTGGTGAAGGGCATTTTACCATAAACAGAAATTGCGGTAGGACTATTTTACCATAAAATTAAACTTTTAAACACATCTACAGGTAACTTAATGTAAAGGGGCAGTTGCGAAAAATTGCTGGCAACAGTGAAAAATAAAATAAAATGTCTAACAGTATGTATTGTTTCTTGGTTGTTTATCTTTACTGGTTCCAGTTAATATTAATTTATTTATTTTCTAAGATGAACTAAGATCAGTAGTTAGTAATTATTAATTTCAACATTCGCTAATGCATTATTAAAAGTTTGCTTGTTAAAGTTCCCAATAAATTAAAACTAGCCATATTATTTTGTTAGCTCACATTACTAGTTTTGTGGTGAACAATTCAATTCATGTGTGCATGTCATTAAGAAAGAAAAAAAAAATAGTTTGCCATTGATATTTTCTTATTGAAATTTAAAAATGTTCTTCCTGTTTTTTCAGTTAAATTGTCAGATTATGTATATCATTGGAATTTGATGTGGCTAACATACTCAACCACGGCGCTTCAACTGTCAGTTTTGACAATAAGCAGAAACATTAGAAAATTAAGCCATGCCTGCTGTTTTGTCATTTGAAATTCTGTTTCTCAAGGAACTGCGTCACAATACCAAAAAAATAATGCTCACAGCTTCCGGTTCATGGGGACAATAATATTAAGCAATGCACTGTGGGGTAATAAGGAAACTGTATTTTCACAAAGATGAATGAATGATACATGATGAATAAATAGTGCAATAAATGTGTTGCTTATAGTTACTTCATGTTAACACATGTAAAAATAAAAACCTTATTGTAACGTGTAAATAAACAGCACAGTGTTTGATAGCAATATAATTTTATTATAAGATGCCTGTAGATTATTATTGATATAATTTTGCTAAAATGTCAATGTTTTTAGTAAAATGTTTGGGGTTTGCAAGATATTTTAATGTCACTCATGCTCTCTCTTCCAGGATATATTTAATCAATTATATATTTATTTAAATATACAGCAGTTCTTTCTAATTCTAACTGACTGAAAGCCGTGCATTATTTAGCTTCTATTACTTTATTTTGTTGCTTTATACTTATGTACAAATGACCAATACAAATATTTATACACACTGTAAATCTATTGTTCAGTACATGTTGGTTATACCCTAGTTATTTTTCAGAATGTATCATCTTACTAAAAGTATATTTGCATTTTGAAAAAGATAAAGCTATATCTGCTCTTGTTAAAGTTAAGCCTGTTGTTTTTAAAGCATTTTTAAATGTATAACTTGATTATTTTAATATTTTTTCTTTGATTGTTTTACTTGATTAAATTTAGATATTTGTTCACTATCTCAGACCGCCATCTCTAGTTTCTATTCTCCATCTAAACAGAAGAAAGAAACAAAAAGAGAGAGTATTTTCTTTGACAACCTTTATTCTCTGGCTTCAAAATAAAATTCAAAGTTTTTATTTGTTTCTAAGGGTTACACGGCTTGGCATTTAATAAATTCACTAGCTTTCTCACATGGTTCATGATGCGGGCACATCTTATGGCATGCCATTTAAAATTATATCATCCTCCTACTATTGATGTTTTTAAATTCCATTTCATAACCTCCTGTCTCTTTTTTCCCCTGGCCTGAGACAGTGCTGAAACTATTGCTGTCTCAAGGTCATGCCGAAGCATCTGAAAGGGTTTGAAGGCGTTGTTATTGAATTACTCCAGTGCTTTGTTCGTTGTCCTGTTGCATCACCCAATTCATTTGAGCTTCACTTGGCATTCAGTGAGCGTTCAGTGCTGTGCTTTTGCACTCGTGTTTGCTGGACGCCCACTTCGAGGGACAGTGTTCAACTTTATTTATAGACAATTAGTCTTATAGTGGACTAACATCAAGATTTTCAGAGACGCTTTTATAGTTCTCTGCCTTTTCTTTTTCACATCAGCCAGTGCTTCTTGGGAATAGAAAATTTGTATCATGTAGTGCTACTGTATGTATTAAAGCAAAACTTGTTGTTTTCTCTAAGGTTGAGCTTGCATAACAAGGAGCTAGTTTTTTCATTTGCATGTTGAAAAAGCTTTAAGTTTAGATGACAATGATGTCTTTAAAATAATTCCCTCAAAAGGATTCAGTGTGTATATAGGCAGTGTAAATCAGTATGCAGCACAAAGTAAGTCTATCATTGTTTTTGTTGTCAAATACTTTTACAAATGTACATAAAGTCATTGGGCTCTATTTTAAAGATCTAGGCGCAGAGCGCAAAAGCATTAAGGGTGTGTCAGAATCCACTTTTGCTATTTTAAGATTGAAAAAATATGGTATGCGCTATGGTGCATGGTCTTACAGGTTTGTGCTTATTCTCTTAATGAGTTATAAGTGTGTTTTCAGCATGACATGCATCAAACCATTTAGAGTCTCATCTCTCATTCCACTTAAGAGTCAGTTGTGCCACGCAATGACACATTTGCTATTTACATAGCAGAGTTTGGAAGTGAAAAAACTGAATGCTTCACTTGCAAAAAAAAACAGTAAAACAGACCATCTGCAGTGTGAGAATAAAGAACAAGCCTCCTCCATTCGGCCACTCTGCTTTTTTTAGTTTTACTCTTTACTACTTTACTTTCATGGATAAGGAATCGGTGTTTAACAGTACACAGTCCACTGAAGACATCCAGTAGCATAAATATTACATTTTGTTTGTTAAGCGTAAAGACTTGTTTCAAAACTATTTCTAAATTCAGTTCTAATTTCCAGCAAACGAAAAAAATTAATAATAATATCGAAGTTTGGTCAAAAACACACGTTCAATTCTTATGTCCCATATGGTGATATGGAATACATCTCCAAAATCCAACAGTTGGACAAATCTAAACAAATCTAACTTGTTGTTGTTTTTATGACAATATTTTTTGAGCAAAGACAGATTTAAATTATTTTATTCCAGTTACAGTTACAATGTAATTTCAATAATTCATTTTTTTTCCGGCTTAGTCCCTTTATTAATTTGGGGTCACCACAGCAGAATGAACCGGCAACTTATTTAGCATATGCTTTACACCGTGGATGCCCTTCTATCTGCAACCCATCATTGGGAAACACCCATTCACTCTCATTCACACACACACACTACAGCTAGTTAAGTTTATTCAGTTCACCTATAGCACATCTTTGGAATTGTGAAGGAAACCCAACACAGGGAGAACATGCAAACTCCACACAGAAACACCAACTGAGTTTAATGCTGCCCACTGCGCCACCGCACCGCCCAATATAATTTAAATTCCAAATAATTAATGTTCTTTTGAATTTTACGTTCACTGAAGACATATACTACGATTTTCACATACATATTATTATTGTATTGTATTATATTATATTATTATTATTATGGCACAACCATTTTCAACATTGATAAATATTTTTAAATCAGTACTAAGCATCAAAAAAACATAACTTGTAAGCAGCTAAAAAGGTTTTCAAAGTTAAATCAATTCAGAATATACAAAGTAAAAAATCTTTTTAATCTGGAATTGAATTGAATTTTTATTTGAAGAATTTTAGACAAACTGTACAAAAATAGAAGTAACCCATACATTTTGAAATAAAATCATCGAGGATAAAAACATGAAAGTATGGCTGCAAAATACAGTTAATGCAAAAAACAAAACAGTACCTCCACATTTTAAAATGGAACCAAAATTATTCACAATACATTGACATCCACCATGCAAACTAACTATCTTCATTTAAGAATCATATTTTGATCGCTTTTTTGAACTTCCTTAATTCTTTTATGGCCTTGATCGATTCTGGTAATTTTTTTTCAATTGTTACTGCATTTTTTACTCTATTTTCATTAAGCAAATTCAACCTTGTGAGGAAAAAGAGACTTTTCAAAACCAACCATATCCTTTGTATTTTTTTCATACAACAGCATTGAGGCTTTAACTTCATGATTGAAATCTTCCTTTTTTTTACACACTACCAACACATAATCCAGCATACTACCATTCATCCTGCTGACCGCGGTTGACACTGCACTTTTTAACGTGATACTGGAATTCAACACTGATTTCCTGCAAGTACAGCACCAATGGGAAATCTCATTTTTCACACTACATCCTTTTTTTTTCTTTACACTTCACAGAGTCGGACCATCTAGATCAGTGTTGACTGAAGTATCAAACACGCATACGCTCACCAAACCTCATCAACTATACATCACGTATGTATTTCCATCTGTGAGTGCTGTTGTGTTTTTCCACTTTGGCTTTTTTTCCCCCCACATTTTCTTCTGTCTTGAGAGAATGTGTTTGTGTGTGAGGGCAGCTTTCACCCAGAACAACACAACTCCAGCTAATTGCTGCCAGTGCCCTCAGGCTCCAAGAAGGAGAGAGAATGAAGAGAAAGAAAAGCGTATCAGTGAGAAATATCAATGGAACAGGTGAAGAGAGCGAGAGGCAGAGAAGTGAGAAGAAAAGAAACAGATTGTTTCTGCAAAAATATTAATGAAAAGTGGGAATAGGAAAGCAGAGTGGGTGGAACATGATCAATACAGTGTCATGACACCAGTCTGGAGGAAAGAGTCAGTGACGTTCACGCTGAGGGGGAGGAAATGAGTTTTGGGCTCCGCTGAAAGAAAAACAAGCAGCGATCCAGTGTGCTGTGGTACTAAAATATACAGCCGGGCTTTCTAAATGAGATCGTATTCATCTTAATATTTAAGCAGAGTTATGAACTGGCAAAGTAAAGATTGAAATTTGCTTAATTAAATATTGATAGACCAACACTCTCTGATGCGCTCATTGTTTTACTTGTAGATGAGGAATAGAACTTGTGCTGTTATGAAAACAGTTTTCTAGAATATGAATATTCTGCTAACATTACTCAAGATCAATCAGTGCCATTTCAATCAGTGGAATGCTAAATTATTATCATTCATGGTACACAAAGTTGTACCAATTCTGCTGTTCTCAATTGTTTATTTACTGTTAGATGGATGGTTCTAGCCCTTATTTACATACCCTTATGCTGTTTTAAACTTGAATGTCTGGCATTTTTAATATAAAGACATTAAAAATATTAAGAGGGATGTTGGTAATGTTACAGTATTATACCACACAGGTGTAGAACAGGGGTTCCCATACTTGAAATGTTCCCTGTTTTACAACAGTGAGGTTTAATACCAACTAGCATATAGAGATCATCCTCCATTTTCAGTCGTGACCTTTATTTATTTTTTAATGTACATGAGTGCCATAAAGGTGTCAGAAGATTTAAACTGGTGTCATAAAATACATCTGCTGCAACAGTCCTATGGGAAAACAACAACTTAGGCTCACTTTACCTTTGTATAGACAGATTTTCTGTTGTCCGTGAGCTCGAAATGTACATCAGCAGACTTGAGACGCAAAGTGGAGTTGACCTTAACAACAGTTTGAGTCTGGCGAAGAACGGTTCCAAAAAACAGGTAAGACGAAAACAGAAGTAATTTATATTTAACAAGTAAATAGCAGTATGGGAATATGGCCAAATCTGAAAATGTGGTAAAAATCAAGGGGCTTTTCTTTTTCTCGTTTCGCTTTTGTTGTGAATTTGGAGTGCCTTTTCTTTCCTATGCACTGGGTAACAGCCGCTGCCATCGAAATAGTCGATGATCTGGGGGTGTTCCGGGAGAAATTTCAATACGGGAGTGTTGTCTGGTATGCTTTAAATGCCACTTTAAGCTGTATAGAAGTGTCTTGAAAAATATATAATAGAAATAATATTTACTGTTACCATGGCAAAAATAAATCAGTAATTAGAAATGAATTAGTAAAACTATTACTGTAGCTTAAGAAATTAGTTGAAAAATCTTCTTTGCGTTAAACAGAAATTGGAGGAAAAATAAACAGGGGGGCTAATAATTCAGGGAGGCTAATAATTCTGACTGTATATATTTAAAGAAATTTGTCATCTTTCATAGTTTAAAACACTGCTGTTCAGTTTAGGGAAGGGGGTGAGAGAGTCAACACTATTAAAACACTATTGGTTGAGTTTAGGCGATGCGGTAGCGCAGTAGTTAGTGCTGTCGCCTCACAGCAAGAAGGTAGCTGGTTCTAGCCTTTGCTGGGTCAGTTGGCATTTCTGTGTTGAGTTTGCATGTTTTCCCCTGCGTTGCTTTTTATTTGCATTTATCTTTTGTTGGTTACAGATAAAATGTAGTAATTCTAATCATTTTAAAAATAATAATAATAATACTTGGAAATCACCAAGGGACCCCCACTTTGGGAACCACTGGTGTAGACATCCACCTCATTAAAAGAATAGTTCACTCAAAAATAAAAAGGAAATTCCGTCATTGTTTATTTCTGTGTATTTATTTTTCCTTTCTTATGAAAGTCAGTGGTTAAAGGTTTTCAGCTTTCTTTAAAATGTCTTCTTTTGTGCTCAACAAGCAATTGTTTATATATATATATATATATATATATATATATATATATATATATATATATATATATATATATATATTACTCAGTTTATTTATTTGTTTAGCAAAACACATATTTAAAACTAGGTAACAACTTCTACTTCCTAGGGTTCTCAAAGTAGGGGTCGGGACCCCCGGGGTGTCGCGGGACAATGAAGAACAAAATAGTAGTTAGTAACATTGTTAACATGTTAATAATAAACATTAAAAACCATGTGCAAAAAAAAAAGCCACCAGTCTTTTGTCTTTTTGCATCCCCTGGGGAGATTATGTTATATTAAAGATGACATTATAAATAAATACAGAAATTATAAATAAATACAGGCCACAACTGAACGTGGAAGATGGTCTATGAGTGGTGTTCTACAAAATTAAATGATGAATAGAATTGTGCCTATTGGTATGTGTGCGTTGTTGTGTGCAAGGTTTATATATATTTATAACCACCTCCGAGAATATTGGGGGTCGCAAGTGACTGGCATTGTTGTTTTGGAGGTCGCGGGCTGAAAAATTTGGGAACCCCTGGTCTAACTGGACGTATGACACTTTACAGAAGACTCATTTGTAGCAGAAGCTCCAGTGAGATTAAAAAGATGAGATTAACTAAACAACTAAAAGTGAAAAATGAGAAGTTAAGATGTCAGATAATTTCATTAGAAGTGATGAAGAGATTGAGTTTTTTTGCACAGCCATATTTGTTTGAACTTGAGAACATCATTCTCTTATTCATTGGCATGTGTCATACCCAGAGTCAGAGGTCAGCCAAAAGGTTGTTGAGAATACATATTCGCTTGCCTGTAGAAGTCGGTGATTAAATTTTATAATTTAGTTAGAATTTTAAATGTTTTTGCTACAAAAACGCATCAATCCACTTCATAAGACATGCGCTAACATCTTAGCGGCATATTGGTCCATTTTATGACAGATTAATGCAGTTTCAGGAACCACCCAACAATCTTATACAGCGATCAAATTAAAAAATACTCTAACATTTGTCTGAAAGAAGAAAGTCATACAACAAGAATAGCTTGGGGTAAATAAATTATGAAATGATTTTTATTTTTCGGTAACTATTCAAGTGACTTTGAACATGCATAGATTTTTAAGTGAGAGATTTTGATCTGAGTATTTCAAAATCTCATGATCTTCTGGCTTTTACACACACAAGCATATAGGGTTTATAGAGAATGGTACAAAGAGATATACAGTGAATGTCAGTTTCTTTATTTGAAAATGTCTTGTTGATGACAGAGGTCAGAGACCAAAGTACAAGCTGATAGAAAGCCAACGATCACTCAAATAACCTGTTACAGCCAAGGTCTGCAGAAAAAACATCTCTGAAACCACAACACAACTGTAAATCACAAAGCAGATGATCTACGGCAGCAAAAGCAAAGCAGACTGGTCCGATCTTATCAGCTAATAATCAGAATCTGAGACTTTATTTCAAACAGCTTTTCTTAATTAGACAAAACAAGTCTGGGAAAAGTTGACCTATAGTCTAACGAGCCTAGTAGGGGTCCCATTTTGGTATAAACAATGTGAAAGCATTGATGAATTCTACCAATTATCAATGGGCCTTGTTGATTGGGGTGTAATAGCCTGAAATATTTCTTTGCACATTTGGTACCAATTCAGAATTGTTTAAACACAGCCTGTGTGTTGTTGTTGACCAGGTCTATTTCTGTGATCAGTGTGGACATCTTTTCTATGCTTAAAGTTTTGAGGGCAAAAGGAGATGTTATTATGTATTACAGATAGCCATATTGATCTTTTTATGATTTTTTTTTAAGCATGACGGTAAAACATGAACACCATAATGAATGCATTAAAACATGTGCTTGTTTGTTGTAAAAAATTCATAATAATGACAAAAACACTTGTGCATCACACGCAGCTATTTTGCCATTGTAGATGTTGTATTCTGGGAAATTTTCTTACTCCTTGGTTTTGAGTTTGGTTCTGAAAAATTTCAACGGCTATTTAGCCAATCCCCTTAGCCTTATGCCCTTAAGCTAAAGAGAATTGGCATAAGGGGAAGGGCTAAGGTGAAGAATTGGGATTGGGCCTTACAGTAGTTGAATCCAATGACTGTTGATTGGATGTAAGCAAACCAGGAAGTAGGCTTGCTGAAGACTGTAGGAAAATATTTAGATAAATATGACTAATGTCACCACAGAGAAGTCTGTTGTTCATTAATTTATTCATTTTCTTTTTGGCTTAGTCCCTTTTTTATTCTGAGTCACCAAGAAGTCTGTTGTTTCACTCACTGACAAATCAAGTTGTGACCTTATTATTAGAAATTAATTAAAACTCGATACACTTCATTTCATGCATACAAAACAACAACAAAAACAAAGTGGTTGAATTTTAATTTCAGGCAAACTATATTAGTTAATGGCCATTTCTTCATTTTTTTTTACCAACATTACTTCTCTTTTGTGTCTAGTACACCATTAAAAGCTGCACCAGTGCCCGATGGAGCAGAGAGAGTTTATGTCCTCTGGTTTTCTTTCCGAGCGCAATACAAAAGATATTGTGATTAATTAAATGCATTTTTAAAGAGTTTTAGTCTGAAACCTTGCCCTCTCTCATTCCCACGTCTGAGCTTCAAAAATCCACGAGGTGTGACCGTAAGTGAGTGCGTTTGCATGTGTGAGCCCCTGTGTGTGTGTGTCAGAGTCAGCAGGAGGACATGACAGGTTCCTGACAGCATTGGGACACAGCTACCATTCCGAATACACATTTATTTCAAGCTTTGTTGGTATGAGAGATGAAAACACACAAACAAAATCAAACATGGTGAAGCTCTGGCCCTGGTACCTTGGCGGCAAGTGAGCTGTGTGTCTATATGTGTGTGTGTGTGTGTGTGAGAGAGAGTGTCAGACTGCAGCTTACAGAGTTTGACACAAGGGCCGCTGCTGACGCCACTCTCTGTCATCCAAGTAGGTGCTGAGGCGTACAGTGGTGTTTCTGCGCGTGTGCACGTCTATTTATGTATTTCTTCTCCCACTTCCTGTCTGTCACAAACGTGTGTCTCCTATTACCTGTCTGTCAGGCATTACTATGGAGTGTGGAAAAGCCCACCTGACACAAAGTCTGAAAATAAAAGAAATTTAAACAGGTTAGTAACAAGTGGAGAATGAGTAAATGATCAGAGATGTTTTTTAACTATATATATATATATATATATATTTTTTTTTTTTTGGGGTGGGAGGGGTTGTTCCAACTCTACTACTCTAGCAAGGTTTGCATAATAACATGGCCACGAATGTATATCCAATGAAGTGAAACAGATTATCAAAAATAAATAAAAATTAGAGACTTACATGTATCTTCCCAGACTTTAAAAAACAACAACAACAACAACCAGTCTCTGAGTCAGCTATGCCAGCCACACTGGGCAGACAAAATTATCCAGCTCTTCAGGAGCTGTAGGTTTGGATGCGAGTGCAGTTAAGAGTGAATCATGGCCGTGTCCTGTTTAAAAAATGATTTATGTCAGCAAAGGGTTGCAATTCTCAGAGCTGTTGATTTCACATTCAAGAGGGAAAACTTTGTCCTCAATCAATAGTCAATTAATAATCTGCTCATCACATTTTCCAACTTGCCGACATCCATCATCAAAACCTCAGACGGCAAGTAAAGTTGATGACATGATGAAATGTCTCTGGCAAACAGCTCTTCATTGTGCAGAAGAGTAGAGGGAGAGAGAGAGGACAGGAGATGAAGAACCACACACACACGCACACACGTCTGACCTTGCAGATGGTGTTTAACTCATTTCTGCTTTGTGCTTGCTTAAAGGATGAGGCTTAATACTTCTTATATTGTTTACTTTTCCTCTGAAGCATTTCTGAAGTAATTCTTGCACACATGTAAGGTTTACATAAATAAAATATTCATATAAAATATGAATGTCTATAGTATGTATATATATATTTTTTTTACTTTATACAAAATGCTATTACATGCATTTTAGAATGTTGGTCCCTTACAGAAGCATTAATAGCATCTACAAGACTTTTCATTTTTTCATTTCATTTTCATTTCATTTTATAAATACTAAAATTATTTTTGTACATTTCTATTAAAATTAATATTACATTTAATACAAATAGGCAGTTATTTAAATTGATCTAACGTTAATCATTTAAAATGTCATCAAATCCAGCAAATTAAGCAATCAAACAGTAAACTAAACTGAAACGCATTATGGATATAAGACAAAACAAAATTATGGAAAATAAAATTTTTTCGCTACGTCATTGCCATGGCAACATGATGTCTTACGTAAAACTCACTCTCCATAAAGCCTAAAGTTTAGTGTTTTCATTGACATAGCAAATAACCGCGGTAACTTTCACTGTTGTTGCGGCATGTTTGCTTCTTGCTGCCGAATTTTTTGAAACGTTATGCTCGAGTTTTAAAATTATGTGGGTAATGTGTACTACACAAAGTAGATTTACAAAGACTTTGGAAACACTCTAACTCTATTTTTGTTCTGCTAAAGGGAGTAAAGCAAAGATGCCAGACAAAGAGAGACCACAGAAAAAGCTTCTGAAGAAGAGAACGAAAATGAAAGCTTCTGTATCAGTATGGCTTGAAAAGGTGAGCTTATGAGACTGATCAGAAGAGTTCATCATGTGAATGTGAATAACATAGGTAATATGGCAAGTTATTGTGTTATGATGGTTTGTTCTGTACATGAACAAAAAAATTGCTTAAAGGGGCTAATCATTTTGACCTTATATTGTTTTTTAAAAGATTAAAAACTGCTTTTTTTCTAGCCGAAGTAAAAAAAAATAAGACTTTATCCAGAAGAAAAAATATAATCAGACTTACTGTGAAAATGCTCTTGCTCTGTTAAACATCACTCGGGAAATATTTAAAAAAGGGGAAAAAATATAAGGGAGGCTAATATTTCTGACCTTAACTGTTACTATGTAATGTTTTATATACAATTATATAACTGTAAGACAAAAGGTAATCATACAGAAAAGATAAACAGAAACTTGAGTGTTTTATTTATGCTTCACAAAACGGAGCATTTCAAACTGTCAGAAAATCTATTTCAGAGCTATGATTAAATAAATAACATATTGTTATGACAGGCCAACAGTACCTACATCTGTAACATCTAAATCTGTGTAGTTAAATCTATTGTTGACTCAAGAGATTTAAATGTGTGAATTCTTCATCACAACTTATCTTCACAATTAGCTCCTTTAATGTCACTGAATAGAAAGCGAAATGAAGGAAACTCATGGCATTTTGAATCAGAGTGGACATGATGCGCTCGAACAAGTAGAGGACCACAGAGAAATGTCCTATTCAACAGCAATACAATACAGCTTTCATTCAGTACACGCTTTGACAGACATTCTCCACAGTCCAAGAGTCTCCAAGCTTTCTTGTGAGGTTACCGCATGAAAAGCCTCTTTAAAAAGACACTCTATTTGTGAGAAAAAAGGAATTTTGGACCAGAGTGCAGACCCTCAGGCAAGTCGATATGACTAGAGCAAACAGCAACACTTTGTCTTGTTTGAAAGGATTCTGTCAGTAAGATGAAGGAAATGTAGCTCCTAGCTCTTTAGCTTTACAAAACTCTAATGGAGAAATCATTTTTGTGTCGCATCAACAAGGATTTTACTAACTAGCCGTCGGCAGATTATTTTATCATTACTGTTGCTGACTGTAATCAGACAGCAATCTCGGCACAAGGAACATCAAGTTTTTTCAACGCATCTTTAAAAATCAAATGATTTGGATGTTAAACTTTTTTTGAAGTAACTCTGATATCATCAGAAAGTTTAAACGTGTTTAATTGCCAGAATAAATCTGATGAAAGTCATTTAGCAAATAAATCATACAGTATGAACAAGGTTTTGTCTCCCACTGGCGCTTTTGTGTTTCAACAAAATGTGGTGAGTTATCAAAGAAAAAAAAAATCCCTTTTTTGACAAATATGACAAGAGCAAAAGCAACTCCAGCTCTGCAAAAGGAAACTGCTTACATCTGTTGGCGTCTTCAATCCTTTCCCTCAAAAACGTCCACACTGACACAAAACATGAAAAGGAATGCTGTCCTATTCACAACTGTCAAACCCACATCGGATTGTAATCTCATTTCTATTGTCTGTCTGGCTGATGTTTCTGTCTTGTCCTCGTTCTCACCCGAAGCTGCTTTTGTTGCAAGTTCATTTCACATCAGAGCCGTTTTACAGTGTCTTTTTCCAGAGTTTCTGAGGTCAAACTCTCCACCTTCGCAGAGGCCTGAATCGAGAAATGTGCTTTAAATAGCACACTAACTGTCTTCAGTCAACCCTTTCCTAATCTGCGAACTGAAAGGGAGAGGTGGGGAAAAACAAATACCTCGTCACGCGCTGAAGTGATCTGAACAAATGCAGTAAATGGCAGCAATCACGGCAGCCTCATCAGAGCAGACTTTTTTATTTTTCTCTCGCAATGAAAGCGGCACTCTGTAATTACCAGGACAGCAGATGCACAGATAGGAACCTATGCTGTAATTTTACCCAATTTAGACAGCAGCCTGCCAGAGACCTGCAATTTCTTTCTCCTTTAGCTTTATGTTAATGCATCAGAGCAGCACACTCTTAAAGAGCAAACTGTTCAGCTTTGCTCACACGCACCAACCTTCATACGTGATCGATGAAATTATACTTTCTCTCTCAGGGAGAACATAACTTCCACAAGAATGCAAGAACTCGGCACATTAAAAGGTCAGTGGGGTTTATGGCAGAATGTGAGCTGGCAAAGACTATCAGAAAAGAAGGGTATTGATGGTGGCATGTGTCTCTTGAAGAATCAGGCTCCAGTATGAGCCAAAAGCTAGACTTTAAAAGATTGCTGGATTGCTTTAAGCCAAATGTGTGTAAAATATGGACAAACATTACATTACATTTTAACCCAGTGGTTAGGGTGGTCCATATTTTACCTAAATTTGAGTTGAAACGACCTAGCATTTTTTACTCTCTTATTGCTAGATTATGGAGCAAAGATAGTTCCACAGCAATGCCCACAGTTGCTATTTAGGGCCATATCTTAAGGCGCAAGACGTGTTTGGCACAATTTGTTACTATTTTTAGACCAGCGTAACTCTTAATTTTCATGTTTTGTGCCACGATTTTAAATAGCAAATCAATTTGTGCCACTTTATGAACTTATGAATGTTCAAGTCTAGAAAGGAGGTGTGTTAAGGCGTATTGTTGGCACGTTGCTATTTTGAGGAACTGAAGCCCCGCCATTGACCAACTAAAATCTGGTTTAAAGTCCAGCCCAGAGCTAGTTTTGTGCCAATACTGGTTCAAGCGTACACATTGCTTAATGCACAAAGGATCTAAAGCAGCACACAAATATCTTTACATATGAAAAAATTAAAGGATAGAAATGTTGCTAAAATTATTATTTACTACACACACACACACACACACACACACACACACACACACACACACACACACATATATATATATATGGGGCTTTTTTCAGTTAATTCATGACGAGTTGCATTTTTGTAATGTTATTATTAATAGCAGTATTATTTATTATATGCATATTTATATTTGTTTTAATAAAAGCAAGTTTAGATTTGTCCACTTGTCAGGATTTGGGGATGTATGGGTCACTATATGGGGCGTGTGTTTGTAACTTTTTTGACCACATTTATTATTATTGTTCAATTATTAATTTGCTGAATTTAGAAATTGTTTTAAAACAAATCTTTTCATTTAACAAATGAAATTAAATATGTATGCTAATGGACGTTTCCTTATCCACAAAAGTAAAGGAGTAAAGTAAACTGCAATAACAAAATAAAGAGGTGAAAAAAGTAAAAGACGAGGCTTATTCTTTATCCTCGTGCTGCAGATGGTCTGATTCACTCCTTTCTCACCAGTGAAGCATTCAGTTTTTCCTCTTACAAAGTCCGCCATGTAAATAGCAAATGCGCCATGGCGCAGTGCAACTGACTCTTAAAGGGAATGGGAGATGAGACTCTGATTGGTATAATGCATGTTATGCTCAAAACACACCCATAACCTCTTAAGAGAATAAGCACAACCCTGTTAGACCATGCACCGCGGCGCACACAATTTTTTCTGTTCTTAAAATAGCAAAAGTAAATTCAGACACGCCCTTAATGCTTTTGCACCATGCACTTTATATTTTACACCTAGATCATTAAAATAGAATTACAGCCTACCAGAAAATGGGATTTTTATTTACTCTAATTACAAAAATCTACTTTAATTTAATTACAATTTGTTTAGCTATCTTACATTTAAAATGTTAGAAGTAGGATTAAGGCAGAGAGTTGTTTAGAGTGGGCACAGGGTCTGTATAACACCATGATCTGGCTTATTTGAATATATAATAAAAAAAGTGTTACATCACACTTAATTTTTTCCCACACTGTTGGTTTCAGTCTACCTTTTTTTTTTTTTTTTCTTTGGCAAATTCTGCTTGGCAAACTGATGGCAGAGCATTGAGAAAGAGAACTCTGATTGACTATTCAGCTAAATCTTTAGCCCATTAGGAATGTAGTTTTCCTGTTTGATTGGCAAATACAGGCTACTGCCACCTGCTGGTGTGGAAGGCTTATGTTTTTTTCGCACAAATGCGAATGCGAGTGTTTGTGCTAGTGGGCTTTTGGCTGAAGTCTATCTGGTGCGACTTAGAAAAATCATTGTTTGTAAATGTTTATATATTTGCATAATTCTTATCAATTAATTTTATACTTTCAAATTTAATCATTTTTGGCTTAGTCTTAAGTTTTGGAATAGAAAAAAACCTACAAGCTTTTGAAAAATAGGGAAAATAAAATTGTGATTAATTTTACTTAAATATCTATTTGTTTGTTAAAAAAAAATATAAAAATATTGTGAAAAATGCTATAAAAAACTATTTTACTAGATTTTAAAAAGTAATTTATTGTCAAAGCTGAATTTTTAGAATCGTTACTCTTCAGTGTCAAGTGATCCTTTTGAAATGATTTATTTAATATCCTAATTTGATGCTGAAGACTCTAAATAATTGGTTTAACTCAAATTGATTTTAAGTTAAAACTTTGGAGCTCAATTTTGTGTTGAAACCTTGATACCTAGAATTGTTTTCTAAAAATGAAAGAGAAAAAAATGTATGGTACTCGGAAAGTGTGAGGACTGGCTTGTGAATGCTCTGTTATGGATAACAATAAGACCGCCATTCTCCCTCATCTGTTCACGCGTTCTCACCTGCCTGAACACAGCACCAGCGGGTGTGCAGACACGCAGCTAAGAAAACACTTCATATTTCACGCTTTTAACGTAATTCTAACACGGTGGCCTGCTCATTAGCAGATCATAATTAATCTCCATTCAAGTTTAATAAATTGGACAGGCAGCCCGCATTGATCCCTGGAGCCTCTAAGTCTCGACTTGGGGAAATTTAATACCCCCAACGGAGAGGAAGAGAGGGAGAAAGAGAATGTTCGTGATTTGTTAGACAAGGTTGTGGAGAGAACCTGATCTAACCCCATTTAAAGACGCTCTCATTAATCAGAGCATAAATCCGGCGTGTTCAGGCTGCAGACAGTGTTAGCGGTGTCACATTTTAAAGGACAACATTCCCCTCTGAGCAGAATTAGAGTTATTTCAGGTTCAAGCATGAATCGAAGGCTTAGAGATTACAGCTCATTAAAGCAACCAAACTGGGCCTGTGATGCATGACGTACTGAAGGGGTTTTGCTTGCTTTTAGAGAACATTTGTGGTGGTGGATAAATTAGAGCATTGAGAGACTCACTGATACTACATTAAGAAGGAAAATTGTTAGCAAGAATTCATACATCTGCTAACAGAAGCCTGGATTTTTGTCGTAAAGACAGCTGCATGTATCCAAAGAAGTTAAATTCCAAACGCACGCACAGACATGAAAAAGACTACTTTCTCAAAATTTGGCAAATCTTAAAAATAGTTGCCTACTTTATCCCAGGGTTTCTTATGTATTCTGCGGGATTATAGATGCAAACGTATGTATGTGTGTTTGTGAGTAAGTGTGTGTCTGCGTGAAGCTCTGCCTGCCTGCTTGGTTGGCTGTATTGAAGATAAGCTGCTTTTCTTGATAGCGTTCTATCCTGCTTTAATTACCGAACTCCTGAGGCTGTGGACGGCTGGTCTGAGGTCTGTAAAAACAGGAGTGGCTCTGCACTCTAATCTCAGGACTAAAAAGACACAGAACTGCTCTGGCCAACTGCACTGAACTGCTCAACTCACTGCCATGAACCTGACAAAACTCCATAAGCAAATGATGCTTGGCTAAGCCCTGCCTAGCAAATGTTCTGTGCCTTAATTTAACACCATCATTTTCTCACATGTTAATGTTTTTTGCTAATGCTAAGGAGAATTTGTGGGGATTTTACAGTATGTACATTTTATAAAAAAAAAAAAAAAAAGGTAAATGCTTGATGTTGGTTGACTAATAATGACAAAACCTACCCTAAAAGATTGCAAGTATGCTTTCTAATTTAAACTTAATGTAAGCTTTTTTTTGTATTGAATTAGATATTTTAAAATTATACTTTTTGGAAACAGGATTTAAAGTGTAAGTTAAAAGTGATAAAAATATCTACCATGTGTGAGTATTTAACAGCTACAGTAAGGCCTAATTTACACTAATATATTGTACTTCTAAAACAGTTTTGCTAGGTTACACCTTTTCCACACTACCCCGGAATTTTTCGAGCCCTGAAAAAGCAGCTTTTTGGTAACGCTGAAGAGGCAATTTCATTTTAAAACAATCCTGCTTCATGTCAGTATAGATTGGGGAAAAAGGAGACCTCTGAAAACGGAGGCATGGCTGCAGACATTATTGTATCTGATTTGGGCCTTTTCCTCAATTTTAAGTGCACAAATTTCTGATTGCATCTTTTAGTCTTCAAAAGTTTGCTATTGAAAACAAACTCCCGAGGACACGTCGGGTAATTCTTCGTCGGGGAACAATGTAGGCTACTTTATAACTTTATTCGGATTACCCTGGCTTTGTTGTTTCACTATCTTAACAACAAAATGAAAACATGATATGAGAAACTGCTTATTTTTATTTTGATATTAACTCAACAGAAATTGTTAAGGCAATGTTGAGGCAATAGTAGGTACATATTTATATGAAAATCATCTTCACTCTATGCATATTTATAACAAAAATGAGACTAAATTAAAAAAAAAAATGATTTAATAATCAAAAATGGCCATTATAATAGGCAAGCAATCAGTCAAATGTGCAAAATCATTGTACGTGTTTACATAAATTAATTTAGTAACTTATCTTTGCGCTCAGCCAAAACACATTACCTGAGGACAATAAAATTCAAAGGACCATTAGATATAGACAATTAATTAAATATCACGTTTAACTACTTTAGTGAGATGAAATCCAGTGAAAGATTCTTCATGAACTGTCTGACGTGTGCTGCTCTCATCTAGGTAGGTGTGCTCAAAGCACTTACTTACTGCCTGGAGCTCAGATGTACACATACGCTATAGCACATGCCAAAGTGTGTGTGTGTGTGTGTGTGTGTAGTCACGTGAAGTGCATTTTCAGTATTGTAGTATGGACGGAGATCTTTTCAGCTACATAGAATCTGTGTAATCGCATGTATCGGTCATCATAATTTTTAATCCTTGAAAGTTTTTTATATTTTGGTTTTTAAAAAATCGTACTAATATTTATTTGCATTTATGAATGTATTATATCATCTTTGCATCAAATGACAAAAAAATTAATTACGTTTTATGCAAGGTGTTTCTAATGCAGCGTCTAAGGGGCTGAGAGTAAATTTGACGTTATTCTCTCCTCCTTTTCCTTTTTCTGAAAGTCTTAATAACACTTTCGTGGAGTTTTCCTTTTATGTTATTAGCAAATAGGATTGTAAAAAAACTATTTGTTGTACTCTTCGATTTACAGCACTCTAAGTTTACCCAACTATAACGACTTCTGCTACTGAGAAACCCAGAAATAGCTTTTTTTTTTTTACTTTTTTTGCATCAGATGTTTTTTTATGAATCAAAGTTAATAGACATTTAACACACTTTTTGAACACATTTTATTGATAAACACACTGTTTATGAAATAACGTTCGCAGGTACAAATGTTTATGTAATAGAATAATGTCAGTTGACGTGTCAGAATCAATAGGAAAAGTGCAAAATGTTAATTTTGTTTGCATTGTATGTTTAATACATTGAAACAAGTCAGCATATTCTGTCTTCTGTCCTGTATGTCTAAGCATGTCTGATATAAAGACATATTTCCTGGAAGTTTTACACAACGTTTGGTCACCACTGTTAATAAGTGTTTAAAAAGTGTCTGTGTTTGTTATGCCATACACTATGCTCTGCCACTTTCAGGGGGAGGGGCATTCTGTTGATCAAATGAAGTAAAGAATGAATGGTTTGGTGTTAAATTATGTTGCTCCATTTTACATAAATAGTGTGCATTTTCTAAGATAATTTGGTGCATAGACATTTAAGGCAATACTTGATTTGCTTTTTTTCAGAGGCATGTGCTGTAAAAAGCTTGCAAAGATCATTTGGGTATATTTTAAGGATGAAGAAGAGCATTGAGTTTGGTATGCAAGTGCTTCAGACTATATTATGGTTGCCTCATGGTTGTCATATGACATGAGGGGTTGTGCTCTCTACCCTTGGGAGAATTTCTCTCAATTCAGTTTTTCTCTGAGCCAGTCTTTTATTCATTGTACCTCTGACTCCTTTATACATTTACTCTTTCTCTCTCTAACTCACACACACTAAAATGCTTTGTCTCACTTACTTTTCTGTCAAGAATTTTGACATTTTCATTTCTGCAGCCCTCTCTTTGACTTCTGCATTCAGCCTCCTTCATCTAGTGGCCTTGACCGCCCCAGGCTCACTGAAGACTTTCATCTTTCATCTTTTCCCAAGTAAAATCCTTATTTCTAGTTATGTTTTATTTGTGTTTCAGTTTTTATGAGGCTCATGCATAAACAGAGTCTTCTATTGTGCACATTTTGATTTCAGTTGCAGGCAAAGCCCAAAGGACTGTAAGGTCACAAGGTCATGTATGTTTTGTGCCCTCAGTGATTTGCCCCAATTACCCACTGGCAAACAGGATACCACCCATTTGACCCTTGTCTGCTTTAGATCTGCCAGTGGATTGGTTGTTGCCAAGCAACCACTAATAAAGTGGTTCTCAGTGTCTGTGTCTGTGAGAGGTGCAAAATGATTTTTTTGTGTGATTCTAGAAATGATATACAGCAGCTTATTGATTGAAACTTTTTTGGAGGCATGTTTTTTTTTATATGTATATATATATATATATATATATATATATATATATATATATATATATATATATATATATATATATATATATATATATATATATATATATATATATATAATTGACAGCCACTATCGATTAAAGTGCATTCAGTATACACGTTTTAATTGAAATCAATTTAATTAAGCCTAATTTGCATGTAAAGGTTTTAAGCTATTTTTTTACAATAATTTTTTTTTTTAATTTTTATTCATTGCTCAACTACAGGTCTGTATACCCATTCTCAACCATTGCAACCTAAAAATGTGAGGAACAGATAAATGCTTAATGCTAAAAGAAAATATAAACAAATACATAAAATTGTGTTTTTTTAATCAGTGTTGTCTATATATTTTTATTATATATATATATATATATATATATATATATATATATATATATATATATATATATATATATATATATATACACACACACACACACACACACACACACACACACACACACACTGAAAACCCTAATAAGTTGACTGAACAAAATTAGTTTAGTAAACTCGTTGCCTCAATTTAATTGAGTAACGGAGTCTCCCAAAACTTGCATATTTAAGTTTAACTTGCCAGTTTGGTAGATTATACTGAAATTGTTCAGTTCAGTGTGTGTGTGTCTCTGTGTGTAATTATATGTGAAAAAAATGTTTTAAAGAAAAATAAATGGTAATTTCTTTCCATTATGGTGAATAATTATACATGAAGCCTTGTTTTCTGTAAAAAAATAAATAAAGACTTTGCACTAAAAGTTTGCACATATTATAGTTTTACGGTCAAGACTACATTAAAAATAACCTATTTTTAAAGGATTAATTGTGATTTTGAGCTTACAGGACCAAAATGCTTAATTTTAAGTAATGTTCAGTCAGCTTAAATTGATTGTTTAGGTAAAGATAACATAAGGGTTTACAGTGTATAAAATGAATGGAAACCTATGTAATGTACCCACTTTTCACAAAAACAAACGTGTGTGTATGTGTGTGTGTGTGTGTGTGTGTGTGTGTGTGTGTGTGTGTTTCTGTCTTTGTGTGTCTAAACCTGTGTGTCTGTTTGCTGCTTCTATCTGAGTTCAGAATTCAAACATGCTATGATGTCATCTTTAGAATTGGGCTTTGGCAGAAAGTGCAGTTCTAAATATGACCTTCTGTTGGTGTTTGAGGAGTTTACAGTTATCCACAGCTACTTTTCCTGCTTATTCAATTGTTTTTCGGCCTTTTGTTTTTCACGATGGCAGTGTTCAGAGCACTTCAAAAGTTTTTTGGCTGTTTTACACCTTTCTTGCGTGTTACGGAGACACAGAAGTGTGCTCCGCAAGAACTGGTGGTGGTTGAGAAACATGCAGAGAACGAGGCCATCGACTGCACTGAGAACGATAAAAAGTGCAGGAAGAAATGGCTCAGAAGAAAGCCGAAGGAGCTAACGCCTCTTTTGGTGGAAGTCAAACCACCTGCCAAATCATGGCCTGTTCCTCCACATCCGGTTCCTGCAGCAGATGAGCTGTTCTCCCACTGCTGCTCCTCAGTTCGTCCTCCTACCAGACGAGCTGCTACTCTGAGTCCAGTAAAGCCTCAGCTGTGCTCTGCATCTCCTCCAGACATCCTGTTTCTCAACACTGAGGACGAGGAGAAAGGGACCTGTAGCTCTCCTGAAAGTCCCAGACCACAGAGACGAATGATTGCTTGGGAAGAAAAGGAGGAAGAATCCTGGATGAGCAAGGAGGACCTCCGTGAAGCTGGAGACTTTGAGTTTACCTCTCAGTTTCACAAGGTGTCACCTGACGGTGCAGTTATTCGCCCTCCTACAAGGCGAGCAGCTCTTCTGAGTGTGTTTCTTGACGCTCATGATGCTGCCGCTCTGCCTGGAGCGTGTCCATCACGTGAGGATTTCTCCAGCCATTGCTCTTCAGTTCGTCCTCCTACAAGACGAGGAGCTCCTCTGAGTGAGTTTCCTGATGCTCATGATGCTGCCGCTCTGCCTGGAGGGTGTCCATCTTATCAAATGTTCTCCAGCTACTCCTCAGTTCGTCCCACTACAAGGCGAGGAGCTCTTCTGAGTGTGTTTCCTGAAGCTCATGATGATGTCTCTTTGCCTGGAGCACGTCCTTCATCATATAAGGATTTCTCCCGCTGCTCTTTCTCCCTCTGGGCCAAGGAGAGGGCAAAGAAAAAGGAGGAGAGGAAACTTCTGACGGAGAAGGAGAAGAGAGAAAGAGGGCTGCTGTTTCATTGCTTCACGCAAGATCTGAAACTAAAGCACCTGTAGATCGACAAAAACAGCCCGATCTACAGATGATCCCTCCCCTAAATCTCCAACTCCCCCTGAACCCACTGCACATTCCTCTTGTAAATAAAACTGTGCAAATGCTGAATGATCTCTGAGTGTTATTGACTGTTATAAGCATGGTTCATCTTACACACACATAATCATTTTTGATCTTACATAAGTAATGTAGAAATAAAGACATGAACTGTTTTTATAGGCTGAGTTTCCGGCAAAGTCTCCAGATCGTCATCAAGATGGCGCCGAGCATGGCCGCCGTGTTGCGAGCTCCCAGCTAACTTTGTTGTGTTTTGTGGGTTTTAATTGTATTTTTGTCATTTTTCATGCTGGATGTACACACTCCTAAGCTTTTCACTCATCATAGCACACGTGCTTCTGATGATGTGACAATAAAAGTGATTTGATTCGATTTGATTTGAATAATGAAAAATATTTAATAGCAAAACCAATTAAAATAATAAAAGTGAATGACAAAATCACTAAACAAATCCATAAATTGATGTAGTTCGTTCAGAATATTAATTAAAGTACGATAATATTTAAATAATAGTAATAAAATGACTACGCATGAAGACGCACGTAAAGAGCAAACCCTGTTAAAATAATAAAAGTTAGTGGCAAAATCACTAAATTAATTGAGTTCATTCAGAATAATAATTAAAGTACAATAATAACATAATCTACACGTGTAATAATAATAACATATCTACACGTGTAACTTGCAGAAAAGCACAAAAACAATTGAAATAATAAAAGTGAATGACAAAAATAATAAATGAATCTAAGTTGATGTAGTTTATTCAGAATATTAAAGAATAATAATATTTAAACAGTAATAATAACAAAATAACTACACATGTAATTTGCAGAAAAAAGCAAAACCATTTAAAATGATGAAAGTGAATGACAAAATTACTAAGTGAATCTTTAAATTGATGTAGTTCATTCAGAATATTAATTCAATTCTATTCAATTCAGCTTTGTTTGTATAGCGCTTTTACAATGTAGATTGTGTCAAAGCAGCTTTACATAAATGGTCATAGTAAATTGGATCAGTGTAGTTCAGTTTTTAGTGTTTAAGTTCAGTTCTGTTTAGCTCAGTTCAGTGTGGTTTTAATCATTACTGAGAGTCCAAACACTAAAGAGCAAATTAATCGATGCGTAGCTCTACCAATCCTGAACCATGCAAGCCAGTGGCGACGGCGGAGAGGGAAAAAAACTTCACCGATAGGAGAGTGAAGAAAAAAAAAAAAAGCCTTGAGAGAACCAGACTCAGTTCAGCACAACTATTTTAATTTTTCCGCTGGCCAAAAGTCTTGTGCAGAGCTGCAGTCTCAGCGGTGGAGGCTGGAAGCTGGCCTCAGCGAAGACTCGTCTGTCCCTGGAGTGTCACTGGAATCAGTCTCATGCTCTCCACTCCCCCATGACCACCAGCACAACAGCAGCTCAGGATACGGCCTGGTCCCGGATATGGAAACCTTGAAATCATCTCGTCGCTGTTCTTAGATCAGTGGGATGAGTATCCCCAGGTGGAAATAGAGAATAAAGAGAATAATTAGCGTAGCTGCCGTTCATGGTGTATAAAAGCTAGATGCAGTGTGGAAACCTGCTAAGTGATGAACTTAGTGTATGCTTTACTAAACAGATTGGTCTTTAATCTAGTTTTAAACTGAGAGAGTGTGTGTCTGAGCCTCGGACGTTATCAGGAAAGTTATTTCAGAGTGTAGGAGCCATAAAGGAGAAGGCTCGACCTCCTTCACTCGACTTTGCTAATATAGGTACTACCAGAAGCCCTGAGTTTTGAGATCTTAAAGAGCGAGCTGGATTGTAGCGAGACAGAAGGTTGGTTAGATAAACAGGAGCTAGATTATTTAGAGCTTTATAGGTGTGAAGTAATATTTTAAATTCAATACGAAACTTAACAGGCAGCCAGTGTAAGGAGGATAAAATTGGGGTGATATGATCATATTTTCTAGACCTGGTCAGAACTCTGGCAGCTGCATTTTGTACAAATTGAAGTTTGTTAATAGAGGATGCTGAGCATATTTTATTAATTAAAGTACAATAATATTTCAAGAATAATAATTAAATGTCTACTGGTGTAACTTGCAGAAAAAAGCTAAACAAATAAAAATAATTGAACTGAATAATAAAATGACTAAATTAATCTATAAATTGATGTAGTTAATTCAGAATATGAATTAAACTATAATACTTTTTAAATAATACATTACAGGGGTGACATGGTGGCTCAGTGTTTAGCACTGATGCCTCACAGAAAGAAGGTTGCTGGTTTGAGTCAGTTGGCATTTCTGTTTGGAGTTTACGTATGCTCCCCTTCAGGTGTTCCCGTTTCCCCAACAGTACAAAGACATGCTGTAGGTGATTTAATAAACGAAACTAGTGTATGTGTGTGAATGAGTGTGTATGGATGTTTCCCAGTTCTGGGTTGCAGCTGGAAGGGCATCTGCTGCGTAAAACATATGCTGGATAAGTTGGCGGTTCATTCCGAAGGAAAACGAATGAATGAATGAATGAATGAATGAATGGATGATTGAATAATACATAAAAAAACTACATAAAAAATAACTTTTCCTTTGCAGGTTTTTACACAGTTATACCGTTTTACAGTTTAGTGTATGGATGTGTTAAATCTGCCAAACAAGGCAATATAAAAGTAACATTTTACTGAATAATTTCCACATTAAAAATAAAGAATATACACTTTATTAGGTACACTGTACTCATACCAGGTTAGACCTTTTTTGCCTTCAGAACTGCCTTAATCCTCCATGACATAGATTCAACAAGGTACTGGAAATATTACAAAGATATTTTGGTCAATATTGACATTATAGCATCACACAGTTGCTGCAGATTTGTCGGCTATTTCACCACATCCCAAAGGGGCTCTATTCAAGGCAGGATGGATCCATGCTCTTATGTTGTTGATGCCAAATTCTAACTCAATGAATGTGGCAGCAGAAATCAAGACTCATCAGTCCAGGCAACGTTTTTCCAATCTTCTATTGTCTAGTTTTGGTGAGCCTGTGCAAATTATAGGCTTAGTTTCCTGTTCTTAGCTGACAGGAGTGGCACCCGGTGTGGTCTTCTGCTGCTGAAGCCACTCCATCTCAAGGTTAAAGGTGTTGTGTGTTCAGTGATGCTCTTCTGCATACTTTAGTTGTAACGAGTGGTTATTTGAGTTACTTTTGCCTTTTTATCAGCTGGAACCAGTCTGGCCATTCTTCTCACCTCTGGCATAAACAAAGCATTTGCGGCCACAGAACTGCCGCTCTCTCAATATTTTCTCTTTTTCTGACCATTTTCTGTAAACCCTAAAGATTGTTGTGCATGAAAATCCCAGTAGATCAGCAGCTTCTGAAATCCTCAGACCAGCCCGTTTGGCACTAACAATGCCACATTCAAAGTCACCTAAATCACTTTTCTTCCCCATTCTAATGCTCGGTTTGAACTGCAGCTGATCGTCTTGACCATGTCTACACGCCTAAATGCATTGAGTTGCTGCCATGTGATTGGCTGATTAGAAATTTAAGGTAACGAGCATTTGGACAGGTGTACATACTGTAATAAGTGAGTGTATATATTCAGTGGCAAACCCTTTAACATCAGTGGGATTTTTATTTCACTTTTTATTTCACAGCAAGTTTTTTTTTTTTTTTTTTTTTTTTTTTTTTTACAGTGGTAATAGTTCTATAAATCATGAAATTATTCTTAAATTTATTATTCCAATATTCCAGTAAAAAAAATGGGGGGGAATTTTTCACTAAAACTTGTGTGTATATTTGTATGTGTATGCATGTGTGTGTAAGTATTGAAGGTGTGCATGTAATTGTGTGTTTCTGCATGCATCTGTGTAACCAATTTGGTATTGGTATTGTTTTGTCAAAAAAATGTCTGTCATATATGAAAACATGACACCTTTTTGGTTATTTCATGCAAAAAAGCATGACAAATAACAGTAATTTATATTGTCATATTAGTTAAAGTGAAAGTTCTAGGAGAAATTTTGGTGAAAACTACCGAACAATTCTTTATTAGACACGGTTTTTTTTTTGTATTAGATACATTAGCCACCTTCACACAGTGATACTGGTAAATATTCGGAAAATTTCGGGTACAGGTTTACAAGTATTTTCAAAAAAGCAGTAATTTCAAAAAGTATGATGTGATCTACCAAAAGCAGCGCAGATATTTTAAACATTACTCTGTAAATAACATTGCATTTATTTGAACAAGAGTAGAGAACATTTACTCTACAAATGCAAATATTTCCACAACCTTTCATTTTTAATGATTCATTGTGATTTAGTCAATTCTGACAGTGTTTTGAAAGACAAATATTTATTTATTTGGCAGAATAGACTTTACTTCATTCATTCATTCATTTTCTTTTTGGCTTAGTCCCTTAATTCATCAGGGGTCGCCACAGCGGAATGAACTGCCAACTTATCCAGCATATGTTTTCACAGCGGATGCCCTTCCATCACTGGGAAACATCCATACACACTCATTCACACACATACACTACAGACAATTTAGTTTATTCAATTCACCAGGGGCTCAAACCAGTGACCTTCTTGCTTCTTGCCAACCGCTGAGCCACCGTGTCGCCCAACTATACTTCAGATGTTTTTAATTTATTGATTTGCCTAATTTGATGTATTTAAAGTTCCGTGAAATGTTTAGAAATGTAAATTGTTTGACGCAATCTCAACCGCAACACAAAGAGAGGGCAGGCCATGGTGTAGCCCCTCCCCTTTTTAAAAAAGCAGCCAATAGCGTTTTGTTTTTATCACCGCTCTGCCAGTGAGAGTGGTTAAGCTCAAGCGCATCAAATGAAAAGCAAATGAGAAGTGTCTTGAAGGGGGGGGGGGTTGGGGGGGGGGGGGCATCTCAGATAGAGAGCATTTGATTGGTCATGATTTAATGAGAAACTGAATTATAAGGTGATATGAAGAAAACCGTTGATCCATTTTGGTGGAAGTGATAAACTACAAGCTTTACATGTTTATATTAGTTTTATATCTTCAACACAAAATTTGTCACTGTTTTAAAGCACACTAGCTTATAGATATCCTAAAAACTAACAATACTGATACTAACATCCAAAAAAAAAGTATAATTTCATCACAACTTTAAGATATTTCTGAATTCCTACCAAAAACTTGAATCTGTACTGTGACCAAATAGATTATTAGCAGCTATTTTTCTAGCTGTAAGAGTGTAAGATTCCCCCCGGTGTCCTGCTGTGTGATTGTGATAGACATAGAATGACTGGACAAACATCAGTGTGCGGCTGCCAAGTGTTACAGCATGAGAATCTGCTGAGGAAGGACAATGAATGCATGGAGTTTTCCACGACTCCATTCACCAGAGAGCAGAGTTTCCCTCTGATAACACAGCCACCACTGGATATGTTTGTTCTATATATATATATATATATATATATATATATATATATATATATATATATATATATATATATATATATATATATATATATTTCTCTGAGATTTTAGTCCATATTGACATGCCAGCATCACGCAGTTGCTGCAGATTTGTCAGCTACACATCCATGATGCAAATCTTTTGTTCCACAACATCCTAAAGGTGCTCTATTGGACTGTCGAGGCCATTTAAATACAGTGAATTCATTGTCATGTTCAAGAATCCAGTCTGAGATGATTCACACTTCATGACATGTTGCCTTTTTTGCTGGAAGTAGCCATTAGAATATGGATACACATGTTGTCATATAGGGATGGATATTATGGATGGATGGATGGATGGATGAATCCATGCTTTCATGTTGTTGACGCCAAATCATGACTCTACCATCTAAATTTTACAGCAGAAATCAAGACTCATCAGACCAGGCAACATTTTTCCAATCTTCTATTGTCTAATTTTGGTGAGCCTGTGCGAATTGTAGCCTCAGTTTTGTGTTCTTAGCTGACAGGAGTAGCACCCGGTGTGGTCTTCTGCTGTAGCCCATCTGAGTCAAGATTCAACGTGTTGTACGTTCAGAGATGCTCTTTTGCATACCTTGGTTGTATTTAGTGGTTATTTGAGTTACTGTTGCCTTCCTATCAGCTGGAACCAGTCTGGCCATATTTCTCTGACCTCTGACATTATTAAGGCTTTGGCACCCAAGAAACTGCCACTTACTGGATAGGTTAGGACGATTCTGAGGGCCCACACATTTAAGGGGCCCCCAGAGACATTATCAAGGGCCTGCGACTACCGCCCCACACCCTCATATATCTATATATTAGTGGTGGGCTGTTATCAGTGTTGATGTGCTGTGTTGATGCGAGATTCTTATCTGGCTATTAAAAAATATATAACCGTTAATCTATTCTCAAAGTTGGGTTGGAAGCTGGGTCTATTCTATGCAAACTATGATGACTATCACCTTGATACTTTAGCACCGATATATACCTGATCGTTGAGCCGTCTGACAAAAAAGTGCCCTTCTGAATCAAATCAGCAGAATGCACTTCTGGATCTTTCACTTACTTTGAAGATACTACTGACTATGTTTACATAAACATCTATAATCTAGTTACTTGCCTTATTAGACAATAATATAATTAAGGTGAAGTGCTTTCATTTAAGAGTTTCCTGTAATTTTGGGTGACTTTAACTGCAGTTCAGAAGTTTCACATTCACTCATGAACATTTCATTCATGCCCCTGTGACAATCAGAAACAAGGAGTTAGGACTGGTAAGAGTGTTGTGGAATTTAATAATGTACGCCAAATGGAAAGAAAAAAACTACTGCATTTCGCTGTGTGTGTGTGTGTGTGTGTGTGTGTGTGTGTGTGTGTGTGTGTGTGTGTGTGTGTGTGTGTGTGTGTGTGTGTGTGTGTGTGTGTGTGTGTGTGTGTGTGTGTGTGTGTGTGTGTGTGTGTGTGTGTGTGTGTGTTTGTGTGTGTTTGTGTGTGTGTTTGTGTGTGTGTTTGTGTATGTATGTGTATTTGATTGTTTTAGCTAAAGTAATTTAATGTGCTTTTGATTTATTTTTTATTATTAAACATTACTCTAGAATTTTTTTTACATATCATTTGTTTATGCAGTAATGTATTTACATCAATTACATTAATGGATTACAGAATACACAGGTCAGTTTAACTGAAAAAGATCATCTTTCCAGTAAAATACTGTTTCTATTTTGCATAATCTTCTGTTCAAACTGTACCACCACCAGGATGACAGTTGGTTTGGCAAGTCTTCATCCTCCAAACTTGACCCTGACTGCATTAATAGGTTCACTAGCAACAAGGATAAACATGGTTTGTGGTGACTGCAGTGTTGAGTCCACTGTGAAATCTGGGCTCAGAACCAAACCAGCGGTCTATTTGACATGACACTCTTTTTAAATTTATTTTTAATAACATGATATTATTTACACATTAATAGTAAAGGCAATTCATGGATCAGGTTTTAGGCATTAAGCCATTCTGTGGTGAACTTGTACTTTGTTCTGAGCAGCAGCAGTTCAATGTCTGGTCTCCAGACACTGTGTGGAGCGGAAGCAGGGTTAAAATTAGGAGCTCTGGTAAACCGTAACTCCTGGTAACCGAGCAATTGTTTAATACAGTACTGGAGCCGTGGTCGCAGTAGACATGGTGTCATGATGATGCTCAGCTATGCGGTCGATTTGGTTCAGCCATCAGCATCAGGAGGCTGTCAGGCTGCAGGAAATTGCTAATATTTGTTAGGAAGGTTTCCATGTGACTCGCTGTGACATTCCTGGATGTCCCATTGATTACATGTGTGGGAGGAGAGAGACGTTCTGTAGGACATGTCATATCATATGACAGTAATAAAATCTAATGTGTTGTGTGTGTGTGTGTGTGTATGTTTTGGCAGTCATTGTTATCCCATATGTGAGACACATGTACCCTGTCTACGGCTAATTTACAAGAGTTGTGCAGCAGGCAGAAGACTTTGTGGATGTTCTTCTTACTATTTCTGTAGTGATTTACTAGCGATTTGAGTGAGTCTGGTTCATGTACAGTTTGAACAGCTGCACGTACGAAACCAAACATGCAGAGAGAGGATTAATCTTCCACCTACCAGTTGTTAACATCAGCACACAGCAGCAGGTTTTCCTCATCAAACAAGCGTAAGGGTTAATTCTGCTACTTAAGGGAAATAACCTTTTAGTTCATGTAAAAAAATAAAAAATAAATGTGTCTGTTTGTTTGTATAATAACATGGGTATGTATGACACAGGCATTGCAAGGAGGATGTTTCATGTGAGAAGGCCCACACGGAATCTGTGCATGCAGAAATCCGCAGATTTGTAACCTGTCATTGAGTCAATTTATTAACTTGTGTAAATGTGTGCAAATTTATAATTATTCAGTTTTAAATAAATTTCATTAATAACATTGACTGATATAAAAATGCCCATTTGACTTAATTACAATACAGTTTGTAATGTCATATTTTCTGTCTTTTAGTAGATATATTATATGAGAGACTTGCTTTGTTTACTAAATAAATGGATCTAGATGGATTTGCATTGTAAACATTAAATATAAGTTAAATATATATACTTTTTCTATTTAAGTTTTTAGTTATGATACTCCCAAAATCATTCTGCATAAATTCACAATTTATTTATTTATTTTTTATTTTTTTACAAAATTCTCATTAGAAATAGCAAAAAATGTCCGCAACAGAGGTAAGGATTGTAATGTCACTTTACAGCTAACAAGACTCAGCAACAGTAAATGTTTCTGTGCTGTTTATGTAGTGCAGTTATCAGTCCAGAAGCAACATAAGCTGTGGGAGTCTAATCACTAGAGACTTGGAGCTGGTGTGTGTGTGTGTGTGTGTGTGTGTGTGTGTGTGTGTGTGTGTGTGTGTGTGTGTGTGTGTGTGTGTTTGTGTGTGTGTGTGTGTGTGTGTGTGTGTGTGTGTGTGTGTGTGTGTGTGTGTGTGTGTGTGTGTGTGTGTGTGTGTGTTGCATGACTGAATATGTAGTCCATTTACAAGTAGATTTGTAGTCCTATGTATATGTGAGTGTTTACCAGCGACCTCTGGTGGTTAGATCGCTGGTGATCATGACAGTGTGTTTTATTAACGTAAGGTTTATTTAATAAGATCAATAATTTTCAAGGGTTATCAAAGGTCACCCAGAGTTTCCTAACTAAACTAATTTAACTAAATCTATGGTTGATAATAGGCATGGTACGATAACCGTTTTAAAGGTATGCCACAGTTTGGAAAAGGCAAGGTTTTAGAACTGCCAATCTTTTCTGTGATACCATTCCTATGGTATTCATTCATTCATTCATTCATTCATTCATTCATTCATTCATGCATTCATTCATTCATATATTTATTCCTTCATTCATTCACCAGAACCCCAGACTTCCCTCTACCCAGACTCTAGCTCCTCCGGGAAGATCTTAAGGCATTCCCAGGCCAGCTGAGAGACATTGTCCCTCCAGCATGTCGTCTTCCCCAAGGCCTACTCCTGGTGGGATATGACTGGAACCCTTCCCGATATAGGTAAGCGTCCAGAAAACATTCTAAACAGATGTCACAGCCACCTCAGCTGACTTCTCTCGATGTGGAGGAGTAGCGGCTCTACTCTGAACTCCTTCCGTCGTTCCTGTGGTATATGGTATTATATATATATATATATAAATAAATATTTTTACATTTTGTTTGTTTTTACGGACAACAGTATCTCCAGCAGAAAGATGCTGTTTCATTTTTATTATTCAGCCTGACATGTTTACTCCTCCAAATTATGTTTAATGTTTCACAAAATGAAAAATATTATGTTCAAAGGGGAAAAACGTTGTTTTTCACCCAAACATTTGAAAGAACATAGTTTAGAGCAGTAATTACAATACCGTCAAACCGTGGAACCATGATATGTTTATCCAAGGTTACCATACCATCAGAATCTTATACTGGCTCATGCCTAGTTGATACAGTAAAACTATGCTGCATATAGGCATGGGATGATAAAATGTAAAAATAATTTCTATTATATGGTTCCAAAGATATACGTAAGAATTTATATATATATATATATATATAAATTTTCATTTTTTAGGACAACAGTATCTCCAGCAGAAAAGATATCCAAAGATGACATTTTAAGTTTTAAAGAAATCTGTGTTTTAGGAACTAATGAAGATAGAAGAGTCTTCATTTGAACGATTTTGCTTGAAATGTTTACTGTTCCAAAATATTTTAAATGTTTCATAAAATTAAATACATTAGCTGTGTCTGAAATCCCCTATTACTCAGTAGGTACTGCATTTGCATTTGAAAAAACTACTTGACTGATAGAAAATTACGTTCTACACAGTATGAGAGTGAGTAGTGTAAATGGGTCTCAGATGTACTATGGATGTCATTTTGTCATCACGTGACCTACTCGCTTCACTCCCGTCCATGAATTTTCTCATGGTGCATCATGGGATAGCGTAGCACTACTGCTACTACTAACCGGAAGTAGTAGGTCATCCGGGTACTTACTATTTTTTGAATTCAATGAATTCAGACGTACTACTCGGCTCGCATGCAGTTTTTAGCGTACTATATAGTATGGAAGTCTGTCATTTTGAATATATATATATATATATATATATATAAATATATATAATTTTTTTTTTTTTTTATCCAGACATATAAAAGAATATAGAGCAGTAATCACAATACTGTGAAACTGTGATATTTTTATCCAAGGTTATCATATAGTTGGAATCTTATATCGGCCCATGCCTAGTCGAATAGCTTGAGTTGAGAGGAAAATGCTTTTGCCGGTTAAGCTGTAGATGATGATGTTCAATCCATGTTAAGATGTCTGCCAGGCAGTCAGATATTTTTGTATCTTGAATGAAATAAAAAAAATGGTGAATAGAACTGTGTGGAGAAACCCAAGTGCTTGAATGATATATTGTTTGCTTAGATGGAATGGGGTCCAAGCACTGAACCTAGAGGACTCCTCCTTAACCAGCTGATGAACATTGAATACCTTTGCCTCCAGGCAACCCTAAATCCCTATGTATGATTTAAGACTCAAACCAGTGATGCCTAGTGATGTAGGGGTGGACAGCAGAATGAAAACTGATGGTTTGATCTCAAAAACATACACCTCAATTTTCTTGTTTAAGCTGTTTGTGTACTTGTATAAGCATGTACTCCTCATTCATAGAATTCTGCAGAACTGCTTTATTAACAGCCCCTGTCAGCTGAGATGGGAAAGAGCGGCAGTCAGATTTTCTATTTATTAATCTATATTTCCTCTGTCAGAGCTGTAACTGCAGGTCTGGGCTGTTGTCAGAGCGTAGAGCAGCTGACACTTCTGGTATTATGTTCCTCTCAATGGGGCGAAATCAGTCAATAGCGCTCACAGAATATTGCACAGTAAAACCCCTATAGACAACCATTTATTATGGATTCACTCTCTCATTTTCCCTTCAACCTTCTCAATTGTCTCTATTGTATGTAGGTCTCTGTGATATTGATTGTAATGTCAGGAGTAGAGTCACTTAAAGCCATTATTGTCCACAATAATCACAGTGAACTGATCCCAGTCTGTTTCGGACTATTTGGAAGTGAAATCAGGACACAGTGTGGCGTATTACAACAAAGATATCCTATGGTTTTAGAAAACTTGGAATGTACCTTGGACATTCTTTTTTGGAGCTTAACAGTTTGATTTTGCTGTATCAAAAGGAGCAGCATGAAAATGAATCATGCCTTTTTTGTGTGTATTCAGAAAGCAAGTCATGTGGACAACATTCTGGAATTCTGTGATTGACCAATGAGAGCTACAAACATTTCGGCAACAGGATAAAAAAATATATACAGTTGAAGTCAGAATTATTAGCCCCCCTTTAATTTATTGTTATTTATTTTTTTATATTTTCCAAACAATGTTTAACAGAGCAAATTTTCACAGTATGTCTGATAATATTATTTTTCTTCTGGAGAAAGTCTTATATATTTTATTTCGGCTAGAATAAATGAAATTTTTATTTTAAGGTCAATATTATTAACCCGTTTAAGCAATATTTTTTTTTTCAATTGTCTACAGAACAAACCATTGTTATAAAACAACTTGTCTGTTTGCCCTATCCTGCCTAATTCACCTAATAAACCTAGTTAAGCCTTTAAATATCATTTTAAGCTGTATAAAAGTGTCTTTGAAAATATCTAATAAAATATTATTTACTGTCATTATAGCAAAGATAAAATAAATCAGTTATTAGAAATAAGTTATTAAAACTATTAAGTTTAGAAATACGTTGAAAAATATCTGCTCTCTGTTAAACAGAAATTGGAGAAAAAAATAAACAGGGGGTCTAATAATTCTGATTTCAACTGTAAAATTGCAATAATTTTTTCTCACAATTCTGAAAATGTATTTAATTATTCTAACATTTTCTGCAAATTGCAAGGTAAATTGTAAAAAACTGTTTGTGTTCTTGGCTTAGAAAAATAGTAATTGTGAGATATTAATTTCTGATATATATATATATATATATATATATATATATATATATATATATATATATATATATATATATATAAAGCCTAATTTGTAAAAGGTAACTCCTGGTTGTGAAAGGCAATTATAACAAATCACAATTTCCTTTCCTTCCCATGGCAAATTTACAGAGAGCAGTGAAATAAGTAAATTAATAAATAAAAATGATATATTTTGGCTTTTGAGGTAAGACTTTTTGATTTTCGTATGTGAATTTATTTGGCTGTAAATATGTTTTGAAAAAAAAAGGGAGAATCTTTTGAACATTGCTGTCAGCATAGTGCAGATTTATTTATTTATTTATTGTTTTTCTTTTGCTGACAGATTTTTCTAAAGTCACCTTAGCACAAATTTCACAAGAGTGCTGAAAAGACTCTACCCGAAAACATTATACAGAAAATAATATTCACTTTATGAGCTGTGAACAGTGGGATGGAGGAGGCTGCCATAGCAGTGCTGATTCCTCCAGAATCTTCATGATCAAAAAATCATACAAGGCTTGTTGTGTTTTGTTGTAATGTATGTTTTTTGAATCTAAGAACAGACTTATTATTTCTTCAGTCTGTTTCTGCTATACCTTTTGTCCATGTTTGAAAATCAGCTTATAAAATGAATATCTCCAAAGCACATTTTGGCCAGAGTTCTGGAGGGCCGTTTTGTAAATCAGGCTCTCCAACTCACCATGAACGCTACATTTTGTCTAGACTTGCGAGATGAGAAAACAAGATGTCTGAAATGAGTCCTTATTTATTCAGAACTGCCCACAATCCCCCCTGCTTTAACCACCCAGTTAAAACAAGAGTTTAATGTGGTTTATTGTGTCATAAATTGAAGGTCATCTAGGACAGAAGAGGCACACCCGCAGTTTAAAAATGCCCAGGCTCCATTACTGTTACTATAGACTTTAAATTTCACATGGAGAAAATATTTTACTACACCACATCAGAAGAAGAGAGTTAAAGGGATATACACCCTAAAAGAAAATGCTTACTTTACTGACACTCATGTTTTCCAAACCTTCCCTTCTTGCTTACACAAAAGGGATGAAGACTGGCAACACAAAATTATGTGAATCAACATAAATGTATTATGAAAGTACATGCACTAAATTTCAAAACCTTCTTCAAAGTTATGCAATATCTACAGTAATGTTAAATGTACATAAATAAAAATAAAGTACACTGAATTTACTGCATTTACTACATTTCTTTTTGACTAAATTGGGTTAATTTAAACAATTAAATTAAATCTAGTAATGTTCAACTTAATTACGTTAAATTCAGCTTATACATAAAATGTTTGCAACAATTTACAATGAACCATTTTTTCAGTGTAAGAATAGTAATATTATTAACTATTTTCTGATATAAAATGTTAATTCATTAATTTTCCTTCAGCTATAGTCTCTGATTTATCAGAGGTGGCCACAGGGAAATGAACCGCCAAAAATTCCAGCATATGATTTATGCAGCGGATGCCGCAATCCTGTATTGGGAAACACCCATACACACTCTCATTCTCACACACACACTCAACCAGTAGCCTTCCTGCTGTGAGATGACAGTTCAAACCACTGAGCCACTGTGCTGCCCTGATATAAAATAAATGTTTTGTATTTTATTAGAGTTTAACAATTACTCTGTTTTTGTGATGACAAATCGGAAATTTCTGCATTATTACTCAAATCTTCAGTGATCTTTCAGAATGATATGTAGGTCAAGAAACAATTCTTATAAATGTTTAACAATAATCAATATCTTGTTTTTTGTGTGTAAACATGTTTGAAAGAACAGCATCTATTTATCAAATTATAAATGTTATTACTACAACATTTGATTATTTGAATTCATCCATGCTTGCACTGTTCAAGGTCATGTGATACAGTAAGCAACAACTGATTCACACACGAGTCATTCTTTTGAGTCAGAGTGATACATTTGAAAACACTGCTCTGAATGATTCACTCATAAATACGATTGATCTGCATTTTAAGTTCAGCTCGCTGCTAAACAGCTACCCGGAGGGAAAGATTATGAGCAAAAAAAACTTGTTCTGTTCTTCACACAAAGACACAACACAATGGCTCTTCTTTGATGCATTTTCTGTTTTGTGTTTTTTAAAGGGGTGGTCCACTATGAAGAGATGCGTAATGTAGATGTGTTAACAAAAACAACATCTCTGAATGTAATACGCTCAAAGGTCAATGCAAAGGGAGATATTGGCTTTTACAGAGTTTGGGGACTACAAAAAATACATCCTGGTTAGTGAGATCACAAGCGCTTCAAGCCTAGTTTGTACTCAACGCGTCCGCTTGAGTGAGCACGGCAAATGTGACGTCATCAGTATTGCTTTGGGTGCGCACAACATGATTTCAGCTGGCGACGTGCATGTTTTTTTTTAAACAGCAGCGTTTGATTTTAGTTGAATATGAATCACTTTGAAGAGATTTTGTCTGAAACATGTACGACTGTACAAACATATTTATGATCTGTCATACCAGTCATAGGTTTTACACTGATGTATACATTACAATTTTGAATTTAAAACAATTTAAAATTAAGGAACAAATTATTTCTTTAATAACTAGAAAGGAACATTTGAACCTATTGGTTTACAATATACTGATGGCCTGTTTTTCTAGGCTTTATTGGTGATAATGGTCAGGAATGTTAGACCATTATTGCCTTTTTAGCATAAGTATAGGACAGAAATTAGCCAGACAGTAATGTGTGAGTTGTGGTGCGGGCTAAAACGCTGTTCAAACACTGCTATTTCCACAGAGCTTGTTCTGTTTCTGTATTTGGGCTTCCAGAGAACACGACACAAAGAGAGAAGTGCTTACAGTTTAATTTTAATTATGTTCTAGATAATTATAAAAAAAATATAGGGCTAACATTTGACAAAGGACAGCTTACAGAATCTGTCCCAGTGCTGAATTCGGATAAGAACTTCTCAAAAAAAGCTCCAACCATAATTGATGAAGCTGTGGATTGTGAACCACAACCTGTAAGTATTTTTATTTGTTAAAATTACATGGATAGCATCTAGCATTAATGATATGTTGTAGCAAGAATGTAAACAAGGATGTGACCAACATGAAATGCTGTTTGGCATCATTAGCAACTTGGCTAAAAATTCAAATTTATCCGTAAAACTGCTGTAAACACCAACAATCTTCACCAGCACTGCAGTGTCTCTATATGCAGCCGCCTTCCGTGCGTTCTACATCTCAAATAATAAACACACAAAAGTTATGTGAACGTTTCATATTACATACACAGGTTTATAACCCGAAAATATATGAATGACACTTGTCAGATTTTATTTCAGATTGCAGGTGTGAGGTTCAGCTGTGTCCTTTTCATTTTCTGTCTGATTTAGGCTCAAATTGACACGGCTAACAGCTACTCTGGCTGACTGTATTTACACAGCATCACAATCAGAGCCTCTTAAGGGTGGCTTTTGGAGGAACTAGGAAATATGACAGTCATTTTCATGTTAGTCGAGTAGCTGTATATAATCAAAAGAAGATATATGAAAAAAACAATGTGATTGTCTACAAATGAAGCATAAGCACAAATTGCTTTGCATCTTATAAACACATCCAAGCCTTAAAAAATTCAAATTTATTCATCAGAATTATTTAATTTGTGTTTTATGTAAGAAAAATGACATTAACAAAATGGTGAATACATAATGACAGAGTTTAAATTTTTAGCTGAACTAACACTTTAAAATCAAACTAGCTTCAACAATCGCTAGTACTGTAAATACCAAAACCATAGTGCATCAGTTCAAGACATAAATCCTCTTTACACACACACTATCACAACGGTGCTGTTCATGGGCAGATGACCCCGCTGTGTATTACTGAAAGAGAACAGAACACACACTACACACCATGTGCACCTCTCTGCATGCCGCCTCTCATCTCTCTCCCTTCTGCCCATTCTAACACCCCTTTCATCTCTCTCTCTCTCCTCTCGCACCTAGACGCCTCCTTTGCTCGGCATTCCTCTGCTCTCCACTCTGAGATTACTCTCCTCGCACATATGTGAACACAGAGAGGGGTTCAGCTCTCCCGTCCTCTAATCTCCTTTCCCTCCCTCACATTCATCCTGCGTTTTCCACTTCCCTCCTCTCCCATCCTCCTGGTGCGAGAGAGCTGGGCCGGCTGCAATGTGTCAGTGTTACCCAGCATGCCTTTGGCAGCACTGAACGTTCTCACTTCGGCCAACAAACAGGAACAGGAAGGAATCCTGAGATGAGGCCAGACCGTCCACTCGCAGGGAGCGCACACGTGCACTTACCCCATGCTTCTTCCCTTCTGCCTGCCTCGCTCTTTGTCTTTCTAATATACAGCACTTTTCACATAAAAGAGCCGTGTGTCTTTTTTGACTTTTATTTGATGCTACTTGGGTTTTCGATCCAAAAGAAATATATATTTTTCTTATGACTGAATGTGTGTGTCAGCTACCGTATGAGAGTGAGGGGAGAAATTGAAAATCCATGCCCATGTCTGAGAAAACAATAACTTTATCAAGAGCTCACATGGTGTCTGGACATGTCTAACAGGCACACGCAGCTCCACTCGCTAAGAGCCAATATCACAGCTCCTGAGATTAGCAGTCTCAACCGCAGGGAGAATATGTGTTGCGATCGATAGAAATGTCATCTTCTGCAATCCCTTATTTCTTTTATTTGTACGATTCAGTTGGTTGTTTCAAAACCTGTTCTTTATTGTGGCTCTTTGTCTGTAAGTGTGCAGAAATTAGACAATAAACAGCATGAGGAACATGGGGAACGAATCTCTCTGGTGAGTTTGATGTGTTTGTAATGAAATTTCTCGGTTTTGAAGGCTTGTGTACTGACCATCTGACATTTACACACATGCACACGCACTCTCTCGTTCTCTCTCTTACTATAAGCACTCATTCTGTTTGAAATGAAATGCTAAAATGGAAAGCTGGACCACAAGATGCACGGGTATGTTTTGGGTATGTTTTTGTCAATAGCCAAAAATATGTTGTAATGGGTCTAAATTACTTTATTTTTATTAACAATCATTAGAGTATTAAATAAAGATCATCTTCCATTAAGACATTTTGTGGATATTCTTCCATAAATATATCAAAACAACATTTTTATTACGTGAAATGCATTGCTAAGAACTTAATTTAGACAAATTTGATGGCAGTTATTTTCAGTACTTTTATAACCTCAGATTCTGGGTATCTTTGTCTTGGATAAATATGATCCTATTGTGACTAACCATATATCACTTGAAGCATATATATTAAGGTTTATTAATCTTAATTTCGGGGTGATACGGTGGCTCAATGGTTATCCCTGTTGCCTCACAGCAGCCCTGGCTGAGCCGGTTGGCATTTTTGTGTGGAAGGTTGCAGAGGTTCTCCGGTTTCCCCCACAGTCCAAAGACATACGGCTTAATTTGTGCCTTAAAACTTTTGTACGTGACAACTCTCCATCTTTGAGTAACATGCCGTATCCGTTACCCCGATCTGTTCCGGGACCTTGCAATTCACAAATTGAGCACTGCATGTGTTACAGGTGAATTGAATTAATTAACTAAATTGTTCGTAGTCTATGAGTGTGTGTGAATGAGTGTGTATGGCTGTTTCCCAGTACTGGGGTGGAGCTAGACGAGGATCTGCTGTGTAAAACATATGCTGGTAACACTTTAATTTAGGTCACAAATCATGCTACTGGCTACTGGTCTATTATTAAGATGTGAACATTCCAATGAACATTTTGTTCATTAGTAATTATAAAGTATGATCTTATTGTACATCTCTAATCCTACGCAACATCTAAATCAAACTACTACCTTACTAACCATTAATAAACAGCGAATTAGTACTTTATTAACCTAGCAGTGTTTGTTCATGGTTTGTTAATATCATGAAATGTGACCTAAACTAAAGTGTTACCCATATGCTGGAATAGTTGGTGGTTCATTTCACTATGGCGACCCTTGATAAATAAAAGGATTAAGCTATAAAAAAAATGAATAAATTAATAATCTCAATTAAAAAAAAAACCTTATGACTATTTTTTATAATTATTTTCATGGTCACAAATATGTTTACTGCATTGTAGGATGTGTACATCAATTATTTTTTAAATAGCTGAGAAACAGAAGACTTTATGTAACATTTTAAACTGCAGTATGATACATTGTTGGCACATGCCTCATTAAATATATGTATGGTAGTTTCAGAAGCTGGCATCAGCTCTTGGTCGCCTTGTCATATAACATAAAACCATGATACAATAGGGTTAATATTACTTCTGGTTCATTTGTCATAAATGGAGTTGAGTGTATGCATTGTAGGATACATTATGTAGGTCAAATATAATAGATCGTCTCGTTACTCCATGCAGAACTTTAGCATGATGGAGAATATAAATGTAAATATTAAGAGTGTTAAGTATTACAGCATTCATTTGTAAGCTGTATTTAGTAAATTTGAGTTTTTTACATTATTACCATTGTCATGATGGTACATTTGTGAGCTAGCATTTGTACCAATATTTTTGTTGTTAACCTATAATGGCTAATGAATCCGAATTTTTGCATTTTCATAGCATATATCCGCATGGAAAAATAAGTTAAATACTCTGAAATTACTGTAATACTTTTCACTAAGTATATGCTAAATATTGTACAACAAGGTATTTTACTGTTTTAAATGTCATTAAATGCATTATTGCATTGCAAACATTTAAAACAGTAGAGTTTTTTGTTCAAATATATAATTTAGCTATTTTTCAGTACTGTGTCTTATCTTGATAGTCTGATCACTTAAAGCTGCATTGTGTAACTTTTTAAAAATTGTACATCATGAATATGATTTTTTCCCAAACCATTGTAATTTATATTAGCATCATATTACAATATATTGTTTTAAATTAGAATAAATGTCACTTTGTTAACTTTTCAACATCAAAAGTCATTGGAGCAGAGATCAAGGTCACACAGTGCAGTGCAAAAGTGTACCTATCAGAAAACATCTGTGAATCACAAGAAAGGGCAACTGTTAATTAACAGAGATTTTATTAATTAACAGAATATTTCCATTCTGTGAGGTTGATCCCTGCTGTGGAGTAGACCAGTATCTGTGTGACTCAAATCCATCAACAAAGCATCAGATCTGGATACAATCTGATTATTAGATATAGTATGGTCTGGATACAATATTATTCCAGGCATGCAGTTAATTTATTTACATTTACTGCTAGGTTATAATTTCTAGCTTAAAAAGTGTCAAAGAAAATGTGCAGAAACAGGCTGCAATCTTGTGCATTGCATCATGTATATACTCTACTGTCCACCGCACATTTTGATTGAGTTGCTCTTTGTTTAACCTTCTCCACTTTTGCCCTCCATCTTTCTTTTTATCTCTGTTACTAGTCATCAACTCCAGACTGTTTAATGTGGCTTTTAGGTCTAAAATCATGTTTTTATTCTGAGATGCTGTTTTTTGAGGAGTTTATGTCTGGTCTTATCACCCTCAACCATGCTTGGTTTCACTCTAACCCTTTTTCATACATACTAAATAAGACTTAGTCTTAGGGCTAGATTTATTAACAGCTTGTGCCAGCATAAACCCTCTTTTGGCATTATAAATTACTTTCCTGAATTGACGAGACAATGAAAATGCTTTTTGTCCCTGATCTTATTGCATATGAATTTGTGGGAGATTCAATTTCAATTAAAAAATTAAATTAAGCATGCAAGTATTTTAAATAATCGAGCAGTAGGCGTCTAATGTTTCCATGTAGTAATTTCATTGACATTTGAATAATTGTTTACCCTTAAAAAAGCATGTCTTAACCCATTTTGTGCCTCTGTTGTACATAGATTGCCCAAACATTATTATCGTCAGTTCTTTTTGTTTGCAACCTTTTTTATCAGCTTTTTCCTTCGTCTTTTTATTTGGTAAATACACTCACTGGCCACTTTATTGGGTACAACTGCTCGGTAACGCATATTTCTAATCAGCCAATTACATGGCAGCAACTCAATGCATTTAAGCATGTAGACATGGTCAAGATGATCTGCTGCAGTTCAAACTGACCATCAGAGTGGGGAAGAAAGGTGATTTAAGTGACTTTGAACATGCCATGGTTGTTTGTGCCAGACAGACTGGTCTTATTTCAGAAACTGCTGATCTACTAGGATTTTCATGCACTACCATCTCTAGGGTTTACAAGGAATGGTCTTAAAAAGAGAAAATATCCAGTAAGTGGCAGTTCTGTGGCCGCACATGCTTTGTTGATGCCAGAGGTAAAGGAGAATGGCCATACTGGTTCCAGCTGATAGAAAGGCAACAGTAGCTTGAGGCGAATAGGCTACAGCAGCAGAAGACCACACCGGATGCTACTCCTGTCAGCTAAGAACAGGAAACTGAGGCTACAGTTCGCACATACTTACCAAAATTCCACAATAGAAGATTGGAAAAATGTTGCCTGGTCTGATGAGTCTCTATTTCTGCTAACATTTAAAGAGTAGGGTCAGAATTTGGTGTCAACAACGTGAAAGCATAGATCCATCCTGCCACGTATCGATGATTCAGGATGGTGGTGGTGGTGTAATGGTGTGGGGGATATTTTCTCAGCAAACTTTGGGCCCATTAGTACCGATTAAGCAAGTGTCCATGCCACAGCCTAGCTGAGTATTGTTGCTGACTATGTCCATCTCTTTATGACCACAGTATACCCATCTTCTGATGGCTACTTACAGCAGGATAATGTGCCATATCATAAACCACAAATCATTTTAGACTGGTTTCTTGAACGTGACAATGAGTTCAGTTTACTCAAATGGCCCCCACAGTCACCTCAATCTCAATCCAATAGAGCACCTTTGGGATGTGGTGGAACGGGAGATTTGCATTATGGATGTGCAGCTGACAAATCTGCAACAACTGTGTGATGCTTTCATGTCAATGTGGACCAAAATCTCAGAGGAGTATTTCCATTACTTTGTTGATTATTTGCAATGAAGGATTAAGACATTTCTGAAGGTAAAAGGGGGTCCAACCTGGTACTAGTAAGTTGTACCTAATAAAGTGGCTGGTGAGTGCCCAGCCCTTAGTTTTCCATTTATCTAAGATTATTCTAATAAAAGCAAAAATAAAAAACAGTTAAAGATGGTTCTTAGAGATCAGACAATCTGGCCAATTACCCAGTTACTCTAAAACCAACAAACCCAGACCAACTAACTCCAGTAAGCCTGTTTGAATTATTTCCTATGTTATTTCAGCAGTGAGAACAAACACACAAACTCAAAAGTACTTCAAAAAAGACTACAGATATTCTGAATTATTCTTTAGGAATGATCAACCTCAAGTCTAGTAGAAAATGACATCAGAGATGTATTTATTTTGAGCAGGAGCGTGTGGTCAGGCTGGCATGAAGTAATGAAGCCAGCATCGCTGTGGCCTCTTAGCTGCGTAGGAAATCATGCCACCTGCTGTCTGCCAATCTGGCCCCTCTTTGGCTGAAAGAACACATCAAATATTGATTATTTAAAAACGAAAATCTAAACATACAGATAAAGAGATCATATTGACAGAGTCACTATGATGCAAAACCTAGCTAAAATTTAAAATAAAGTTGGCTAATGTGAACTTTTCAATTCTCAAAAAATCAAATCCCATTCTTTTACAGGCAAATCTCTTCTTCTTTTGAGAGTGCCTTTTCATGCAGCAAGCTGTTTTTAAGCTCACAGTTCACCAAAATAAATGCCGGTTGAGGTTAAATCATTGGGAAAATTGCTCTCATAGCGGGAAGCGCTTTGCAAAATGTCATTTCCAGTCTATTTCAGAGGTGTATGCGTCACCGCGCTTTTTCTCTTTGGCTCTCTCTCACTCACAATCACGCTCTCTCGCTAACATGCATTTGAGACTCTCTTTCACCTATTCTGCAAAAGCTTTATACGGAATTGTTTTTGTTAGTGTGTGCTTTACATGTTGGTGGATATAAGCATGCATGCATTTGTGTCGTCTTCATGGCCTCTGACCTCTGGCTTGTTGTGCTTTATGTAATGTGCATCTGTCTCCTGTTGGCACACTGCTGCTGCTATGTTGCCAGTGTGCACACACACACACACACACATGCACAGAAGATGGGCATGAACATTAAGTCACTTGTTTCTTTTCCTTTGCAGAAAAGCTTACTGGAGAGCCATGGCACTGATTGGCTCTTTTTGGCTCAGCATCCCACAGAGCAGTATTTCCGTCCAGGGTCACAATACACTTCTATTGCACACAGAGCTGTGTGTTTCACTGTTCCCAAACCTAGTGCAGCTGCCTAATGCTCATGGTACTGTAAATATTACTAGACATAACTTTCCTTAGCTCAAAATTCCTAAAAGTCTTTAAAAAAACTGACCTTTAAAAACACTAGTTTAACCTACTTTTAATTTTTTTAATTGAATAGGTAAAAATTTGTGGGGGTATTCATAAATTCATTTTCTTTACAGCTTAGTCCCTTTATTAATCAAGGGGTTGCCACCGCAGAATGAACTTGCAAATCAATCAAGCATATGTTTTACGCAGCGAATGCCCTTCCAGCCACAACCCAACAATGTGAAACACCCATACGCACTCTTTCACACACATACACTACAGCTAATTTAGCTTATTCAATTCATCTATATCACGTCTTTGGAATATGGGGAAAACTGGAGCACCTGGAGGAAACTGACCCAGCCGTGGCACAAACCAACAACCTTTTTGCTGTGATGTGTTCATGCTACCAACTGTGCCACCGTGACACCTCTAGAAGTAATCAGATCTTATTATTTTAGATAGCCATTATACATATGCGGGATATCAAATGAAGAGCTGTTTATCAAAACTGCGGCTGTTAGCCATAAAGAAAATGAAAAAACTGCATTTGTGTAAAGAAAAATTAAGTGAGATAGGCATGCATCACTCAAGATGCATTTCTTAATTATGCTTCTGTCATTTTCAGGATCTACCTGGAGAGTGATAAAGACCAGTGGTTTACCAGTCACCCGTCAATCACGAATGCTAGCTTGTTTGAACATGTTTGAATTAAATTATAATACAAGACAAATATTGGTTAAGAAATGTACATGCTTGTTACATTATACTACAAAAACTGCCTGTAGCTTTTAATTAGTTAGCATTTTCCATATATTTTTGCGTTTATATTGCATTTTCAGACCTTGATATTTACTCTGACTTCTTAATTTTAATTTTTATTGTACTTTTCAACACATGCTCATGAAAAGGGACATCCCTGCTTGGACATTTAGCAAAAACATAATGTTGCATTTCGTTTGGAAATGTCCATGTGGAATGGTGCTAAAAAAGGATTATTTAGAAGTGTAATGGATTATTAGCTCAATAAATGCCTGATGAATATTGCTAGATGGTTAATGCTTTATTGCATTTGAAAATGACACAACACCAACAACAATGCTGAATATTGCTAAAATAAATTTTAGCCATTTCACTTGAAACGGGCCCTGCGACAGTAGTAGCCTCTACTTATGCTCAAAATAATATATATTGTGTAAACCAAATATTAGATTTGGTTTTCTTGTCACGGTTCAGTATGTGTATGTGTTGAGGTTATCATTTTTTATTTTATTATTGTTATTATATTTTTAAATCATTTGATGGTGATGCAAGTGTTTGGAGTATCTGACTTAAATGTATGTATATCTTATGGACAGAGGCATCACAAGTGGATTGAAAAGGTGACACAGAGTGTATAAGGCCCTGGCAGTTTAGGGGCCCTTAGGCAGGCAGCATGGGGGTCCCGACGCTATAGCGTCAGAATGTCTATATTTATGAGCTGGCTAAGTCTGAGTCTAAAGGAAAAGCAAACGTTCAGGAAAGATTTTTTTTAAAGAGAAATGTATGGTGTTATTATTATTCTAATTATTATATTATTATTATTACATTTTTATTTATTTATTTTTTATTATTATCATCTTCATCATCATCATTATTAGTGAATTTAGATCCACCTCTTTGGATTCCTTAGCTTAATGGGAAAGGCTTCTCTGTGATTGATGATGCCTCTGATTTTGCTTCTGAATCATTTCCCCTGCAATCTGACAATTAAATTTAATGCTTATGAGCTTCGCATGGTTTCTCATTCCCCTCACGCCGCTGCGAGATCCACCCAGCCAGTCAACCTCAACAGAGAGTTCCTACGCATTTATTGAGGCAAACAAACTCTCCTGAGGAGAAAACTAGAGATGGTGACATTTATTTCCTTGAGACAAACTGCAAATAAAACCCACTCATTCATTTCAAAATGGGTGTAAAACCAGTTAAAACCAGCCATGTGTTGATTTGAGTTTCCTCAGCCTTCGGGCCTGGCTGGGTTTCATATTTTAGACTGGTTTCACTTGTCACGACTTAGGGAGGCATTTTGCAATGCATCACCCTCTATTATAAATGATGAAGTCGAATCTGAATAATGAATTGCAGTGCCTTTGCCATCTGCAATGAGAGGGAGTGAGAAAGAGCAGCTAAAAGAAATCTGAAGTCTGTGGTTGGTGAAGTTGATGAAAGGGGAAAAAACTGTGTGTAAAAAGCACAAAAGACCTCAATTTGAAGAGCAGATGGGGATACATTTTATTCCTCGCACTGTTTTTCATAAGCACAATGGAAATAATATAAACCAGAACCAAACTAAATCAAGTGAAACGCTGCATAAAGTGCAAGACACCTGCACACCTTTCTGTACCTTTCAAATGTCTTCTCAGTTCCTCGACGGGAGTAATAACTTTCAGATGGTGACAGTAGTGTGTCGCATGACTGCCTGCATTATAAACATTTATACCCTTTTCTACATACTATTAAATTACACGTGGCAGAAAAAAAAGAATGCAAGCTTCTCTTTTTACATTGTTATAAAGAAGTAGCACTGCATAAGATCAATTTGTAAACTGAATGCACAGAACTACACATTTTTTAAATCAATGTAAACAGGTTACCTTGAAGTTACACTCCATAAAGTGAACATAGAGAGCATTTACTTTCCTAGTCTCATTAAAGCAATGTGCACATACAATTCACCACTGAGTTTCCTGACTGCTCATTGTTGGGGGTTAAAAAGTTACATAATACAGCATTAAATGAAAAGAATTTGATGAATTTATTTGGACTCAATAAGCTGATACTGGGCTGTGTTTTCCACCATGCACAGTACTATGAGTAAATTCTGCAAATTACAACCTCACTGTTTGCTGTTTTTATTCTTTACACATTTATGTGTCGTGTTGTTGCCAAACAACAGCAACAAATACAGCACAAGGTTGGCCTGGCTATACAGTGGTATTGTTCAGAAAATCAAAGGGTCTCGCATCTCAACACATCTTACAGTGATCAGTGATCTTGATGCAGTCATGATGCAATTCTGTCTTCTGAAATTCGCTAGTATTTGAAAGGAAGGGTGTGTTTAAGCTTTTTGAGGTCTCTTATATGGCAATGTTTTGTGTCGACATTAACTCGAAATGGCTCTTTTGTTGAGAATAGTTTGCTTTAAACACGGTGCACTTTCAAATTTAAACCCGGATGTTTTCATTCACTTAGAGCTGTGTTACACACTGCATGCAAGATTATTTTTTAAAAATTTGAGATATTGGTTTTAATATGCATTGTGTATATGTATATACACTTACCGGCCACTTTATTAGGTACTAGTACCCTACTAGTACTAGGTACTAGGATCGCTTATGTATTCAGAACTTCCTTAATCCTTCATGGCATAGATTCAACAAGGTACTAGAAATATTCCTCAAAAATTATGTCCATATTAACATGATAGCATTACGCAGTTGCTGCAGATTTGTCAACTGCACAATCCATGATGCGTGTCTCCTGTTTTAGCAAATCTTAAAGGTATTTCTATCAGCTCGAACCAGTCTGGCCATTCTCCTCTGACCTATGCATCAACAAGGCATTTGCACCCACAGAACTCGCTTACTCTGATATTTTCTCTTTTTCTGACCATTCTTTGTAAACCCTAAAGATGGTTGTGCATGAAAGTCCCAATAGATCAGCATTTTCTTAAATACTCAGACCAGCTCGTCTGGCACAAACATCCACGGCACATTCAAAGTCACTTAAATCACCTTTATTCCCCATTCTGATGCTCTGTTTGAACTGCAGCAGATCGTCTTGACCATGTCTACATGCCTAAAGGCATTAAGTTGTTGCTGTTTAGAAATTTAAGTTGACGAGCCATTGGACAGATGTACCTAATAAAGTGGCCGGTGAGTATCGATTGATAGATGGATGGACAGACGGACAAATGGATTGATGTGTGTTAGTTTTTAACCCATGATCATGATGTGGTGTTGAAGCTTCTGTATGTCATACTCATTCTAGTGTTTCTAATTCAATGGGACAGTCTCAGTCTGTGCTGACACATCGATTATGCAGTTGAATATTGATTGAGCCAAAGTCAAACCACTGCAGATTCCCCATTTCCATAATTGGTCACACAGTTGAGCCTCTAATAAAATTTTTTTTTTTTTAAACTGCACCAATTTATTACATTATTGACCATGTGTTTATGTTTTGACACTAGAGGTTTCCAAGATATGTTCAATATACACAGCTAGTTGTATTTTTTAATTTGTTTTCACAATACATCATGCAGAGGTGTAATTTCATCCACATGTTAGTTCCACCCTTTGGTTTTTTGTATGTGTATCTGTTATTGGGTTTGTACTCTTATTTTAGCTGAGGAAATCAGATCCTTGTGGTTGGCTCACTGAGGCATTTTAAGACTGAATTATGGAACTGCAGAGCCACAAGTCTTTTAAAGATCCTGGTGCTACAGTTTCTACTGTCGAACTGAGGAGTCTCACATCCATATAACAGACACCCAAGCCTTTTAACTGGGTCTGCGGTAAACGTGGAATTCAGTGTTTGCTCACACGTACGCTTGATCAGTGTTACTGAACAGCTTCAGACTTAGGCTTTTTCAGCCACATACACTAGGATTTTTTTGTCTTTGTGTTACAGAAAGTAATCTTAGAAGGACAGGGAGAAAATCTATAGTTTGTACATAGATTGGATATACAGTGCTCAGCATATATAAGTGCACACCTCACCAATCTGTCTTTTAAATTCATATTTTTAATAGGAAGCTAAACAATATTATATTTGTGCATATACATTATATTAGGCAGTACTGGAGCTTGTCAAACAAAATAACTTACGATAATGCTCATCCAAATTTATGTTTTAAAAATTCATTTATTCATTCATTTTCTATTCGGTTTAGTCCCTTTATTAATCTGGGGTCACCACAGCGGAATTAACTCTTTCAGCACATGTTTTATGCAGCGGATGCCCTTGTATTTAAAAATTAAATACAAATTTTAAAAAGAGGAAAAATCAAGAGAAGCAAAAAAAAAAAAGGTAAAAAATTTGTTAAAATTTTGTAGGTTGTAATTTTGTTTGCAATATTTTGCTTGAATTTCATTGTATTATCTTTCAATTTCTAAATATGTTTGGTGACTAAAATTTTATTTTAATAAATATACCTATTTAATAAATCTGTTTTGTTTAAACGCACCAAAATAACTTGCCTATATTTACTGAGAAATGAATGAAAACATGCATTTTCTAAATAATGTGTACTCAATTATGATGAGCACTGTAACAATTGGTGATATCTGACTGAATCAATCCTTCTAGAAATTTAGAAATACACACACACACACACACACACACACACATACACACACATATAAATCTCACATTGAGAGTCACTAAAGTACTTCATGGGGAGCCACTAAATCATTCATTGAAGAGGCTCAAAAATGTAAATTCATCCAATGAAACATGTAAAGTCTTCATTTGTGTGAATAATTGAATCATTATTTTAAGCTATTTCATAAAAATATGCAAATTTATTCTGTAATTATACAAGTGACGTCAAGAGATTTAAAAAGGCAATCTGCTTAATTAGTTTATTATTTAATTATCTAATTGGATATAACTAAATAATTTATTTTTGCATGTTATTTTGTTATGGTGTCTATTCAGAAACAGTAAGGCTTTATTTATTTTGCTGAAAGAATTGTCAAATTTCTAAAAGGGACTTGTTTTTAAAGCAGCTAACAAACATCTGACTTCATTGTAATATATGAAAGAAACATGGCATTTGAATCTTATTCTTAAGTTGGGTCTGTTTTCATTTTAGTGAATCCAATTCCACTAACCAAATCTGGTTCTTATAGATTATCGCATCTAATTTAATTTTTTTTTTTTAAAGAAAAAAAAGAGCTGTTTCTGGTTCATTGTTAGAGGACTCGAGGCTGGGAGAGTTCATAGTGCATTCCTTCAAATAAATTACTCGTTTAAGCAAAGGTATATCAAAGGTTCTTCCTTGCACAAAATGTATATGCCACATGTATTGCATTTGGCAATGCTTCAATTTGACAAATTTTAACCAATTTCTGTATGTTTGCTGTGGTTAGTCATAGTGCCGATTATAATGAACTGTGCAAACATGTAACATAAGTTCCTTCCCAGCAGTCACACAATGGCATAAGACATTAATATTAGATTTAGGTTGTGATGTCAATTTGACGAATTCAATGTCTAGCCCTCATCTAAGGACAATGTTATTTTGATGTCTAATAATGACATCAAATTATGTAGATTTAGTTTGATTTTAGGTGTGTGGGAATGTCGCCAAAATCCAACTTAAAGACAACATCTTAAACCAATGTCATATTGATATTTTGACAATATTGACATTTATTCATCAGGTATGACATCCAAAATCCAACATCTGATACATGTCGTAGTGATAACGTCCACAACATCAAGCTTTAACATCATTAGATGCTGATTTTAGGTTAACCATTGGACATTTGTTCTAATGTCAACCCCATTTTCATTTCCAAACAAAATGCAACATCCCTACGACGTTGGGGTACAACATCAATCTGACATCATGTTGACATTCTGTGCCTACTGGATTGTCCTCGCAGATAGATGCAACTGTAAACTGCTTGTTGCTTTTCATGAATGATCGAAAAAGTCAAGAACTAATTACCACAATTTAAATGTGTGCATCATATCAAATCTCTGGTTCTTTGAAGTTTGGAACAGGTTTTTGATACCCAATCCTATTTTTAAGAAAGATGAAATGGTCGTCTATTCTCTCCACTTCTCTCGTAAATGTCAATAAGAGCTCATAGGTCAAAGGTTGAGCAGGTTAACAGCTTGTATTCTCTCAATGCTGAGCTGCACATCAGTAGAGGTCATCAACAGGTCACTAACGTTAGATAGAAGAAGACACTGTGTGTGTCTGTGCATCTGAAATAGTAGTGCCCTCTCCAGCCCTACACAGACAGAAGTCTCTCTTCTTCAGGATCTGAGCTCCTCACTGCTGTGTGAGGAATTCATATGTGAGTCGAGATATGGGAAAATGAAATATGCTGTAGAGCTTGTGTGTGTGTGTCTGTTTTCACATGTGGGTGTAGAGTAGAAAGTTAATACATGCGAAACTTCAAATACGTCCGTGGCTGGTTGTTTTTTAGATTATTACAAACTTCATAATGCATGGACTGAGTCATAAAAGACTATGGTTGTGTTTGTGTTTTATTACTGGTTAAATTTTATATTAAGTGTCTTTTACTGCTTTGTATTTAAATCAAACATATGAAATCATTAAACACTTTATATCAAAGGAAACAATCTAAAGCGTCCAAATAACACTGCTTTATTAATCTGCCTTTATTATTTTAGGGCGGTGGTTAGCACTGTCACCTCACAGCAAGAAGGTCGCTGGTTTGAATCCCGGCTGGGCCAGTTGACATTTCTTTGTAGAGTTTGCATATTCTTCCCTTGTTCACCTGAGTTACCTCCTGTTGCTCCGGTTTCCCCCACAGTCCAAAAAAATGTGATGCAGGTGAATTGAATAAACTAGATTGTTCGTAGTGTGTGGGTGTGTGTAAATCAGTGTGTATGATGTTTCCTGATACTGGGTTGCGGCTGGAAGGCCATCCGCTGTGTAAAACATATGCTGGAATAATTGGCACTTCATTACACTGTGGTTACTACTGTGTGGAGTTATCAGGTGCTCCAATTTCCCCCACAGTCCAAAGGACTGCAGTATAGGTTAATTGGGCAAACATAATTAGCCTCAGTGTATGAGTGTGTGTGCTGCATAAAACATATGCCAGAATAGTTGTCGGTTCATTCCGCTGTAGCAAACTCTGATAAATAAGATACTGGCCCCACTTTATATTGTGGCCTAACTAATATGTACTTACATAGGAGTAAATAGTTTGTTAAAATGTACTTATTTTGTAAATACATGTATTTACTGTGTACTTATGCTTGATTAATGTATGTAATTACATCTGTAACTAACTTTTGTAATTACTTTTGTAAATACACTGTTGACCATCCCTTACACCTTAACCTACCCTTAAACCTACCCATGCTACCAAACCTGTCCACAACCCAAACTCTATTCCAACTTAAAAGCACCACAAGTGTTCACAAATACATTATAAACACAGTAAGTACATTGTTTTTATTTTTTGATGTAAGTACATAGTAGTTAGGGACACTTAATATGAAGTGGGACCAAGATACTAAACCAAAAAAATGAATGAATTAATAATTAGAGACATGAAAAAAAATATTTAATATTTTTCCACTAATAACACTTTAACACTATTCATGGGCGATTGTTGATTGTTTTCATGAAAGAAATAATCTAGATTAATGGACATTTGTCTGTCATCTTTTGTTTAATCATTGCTGATGAGAAATATTCAAATTAATCAATTGATTCACCACAGACATTCATTTTATGCCTGACATGGAGAATTAAAGTTCATTGTTTGCATCAAATATCGTTCACATCTTCAGCCTGCGCTTCTGATTTTACTTAGAACAACAAAGAGGAAACATTTGTAAATGTGAGGTCATGATTGTTCACATACAAGCAACTCTATATTTTTTCTGCTTGCTATATTCACAGTACGGCCATATTTATATCCACACACATGGACAAACACACATACACACACGTCACTTGCTTCTCTCTATGGTCCCCCTGACAACAGATCCAGCACCTCAGACCAGATGCTTCACAATTACCCACAATTCCCCTGGAATAGTTCCCGCCTCATTGAGTCTTCAGCCAAAGTCAGACAGCTGCATCTCGTCAACACACACACACACACACACACACACACACACACACACACACACACATACACACACACACACACACACACACTGATGTGACCCCCAGCCTCACCCCATCTGCTTTGGCCAAGATGATGTCACCTATTTCCCAACAGGTTAGACACACCTAAAAGCTTGATTTCATTTCATTCATATTTTTATGGGCTCAAAAGTTTAAAGGTCCCCTGAAGTGCCTTTAATGTGTGTTCAATGTGTTTTATTTGAACTGAGACAGGAAGGCGATTCAGGCCATATAGAGTAACGCCCAAATTAAAAAAACCCCGAAACAATAGTATTATTTCTCAGCACAGCCAGTCAGAGTCGGTGAGCTAAAGCACATCTGCCTCCTGAAAACCAGTTTATAAAAGTAATGCTGAAAACAGATTGTGTGATTCAAAATATGGCATTTGGTGTATAATTTGTGGGTCTTATACATTTTGTGGTCTGCTCCGACTCGTGCATATGATGCTCTCTGTGCTTGACTGGAGCAGACTTGTATGCATATTTATAAGTCTGAATTGTTTATCCCCTATATAGTGTGCTATGTGTCATTCATAATAATATAATTGTGTAAACAGACATATTTGAATGTTCAAGCTTTCTGTAGGCTGACTGTGTGCATTTGTGTGTGTGTGTGCACTTTGCCTCTCTTGATTGCCTTAGATTATATGTATTTTTGTATTTATTTATTGTATATGCACAGCTTTCTGGAGTTCTTGCCTACATAGTTACAACTAATAAATGCATTACAGCTCACAATAACACAGTGCCAGCTACTATTTTTCTTATACATGCTGGAAAACCTTCTGTATGAATGTTCTGCAGAGATGGCAAAAATACACACATCCTCAAGTATAGATAGTCATGTTTAAAATGACTCTGGTAAAAGTACTGATTACACTTTTATACCCAAGTAAAAGTAAAGAAAAACAGCGTTACTATTACATGATTTAGTTTCACTTAGCAGGTAACTATCCGGTTTCACCCACAGTCTAAAGTCATGCGGTATGAGTGAATAGATAAACTAAATTGGTTGTAGTGTATAAGTGATATGTGAATGTGAGAGTGTATGCGGGTTTCCCAGTACAGAGTTACAGCTGGAAGGGCATCCACTGTGTAAAACATATGCTGGAATAATTGGTGGTTCATTCCACTATGGCGACTCATGATAAATCAGGGACTATAAATCAGGGACTAAATGATAGTGAGTGAGGATAGGTAACTAGATCTCACATTCTATTGATTCATTATTATAAATTGTTACATTTCAATTTTCTATGTGAAATGTTTGTTGCCAATTTTATGAAAGTAGCCAAGCAACATTACACCCTGTAACATTGCACAACACTGCTCTATAAGTCGCCCCATGTATCGTCATCCTGACACACAGTCTTCAGCCTGTCATTCATGTTTATACACTCTAAAATAAATCTATCTTTTTAAATAATATAGACATTATTAATAATTTCTTTCATTTTACATTGCATTTTGTTCAAATATATTTATTTTATTTATTTATTTATTTATTTATTTATTTTTGCTAAAATGAATACTTATTGTATTTGACTGGAATTGTTTTGCATTATGCTAAAGCTGCTATATTTTCTTCAAAGAGCAGCTCTCATACATAACCCGTTATTTCAGTGTTTATTTTTTCCAAGGTTGTGGATATTTTACTTAATGGATAAACATTAATTCTGTTAATACATTTATTCTATGCTAAAAGCAACATACACATGCGTGTCTACGACCCACAAAACATGTGCATGATCTTTTTCACAGGATAAATTCAGAATCTTTTACATTACATTTTTATTCATTAATTGCCCAGTATAGTTACTTTTGTATTTGTTAAAAAATAAATTTAGGACAACAGTTTATAAAATCACATGATCAATAATAATAAAAAATCAATAAAAAAATAAAACTCGATTAGGAATTATGAACTTCAGAAATAAAGGAAATCAAGGCATAACATATTTAAAGTATTTGATTGTTTTACTACATGTACAAATCTTTTTTTTTTTTTTTTTTTTTTTTTTTTTTTTTGCTGTATCAGTTTGAAAAACCAGAGAAATCACATGCAGTATCGGAAGTGGACAAAAGAATCTAATCTTAAGCAATTACGTGGCTTAGTTTTGAACTGGAATGTGTCTCTCTTCTTGTTTACCTGTGATCCGACTGAGCGAAATGTGTGTTATTATCTTATAAACAGGGCAGCATCAGTGATGTTATATTCTCCATCTTACCCATCTTTGTCGTCATCCTTACCTTTCTCACAGTAATCCTCATAAACTAGCCTACAGTGCGTGATAGCCTTGGCTGAAAAAGCCACACACTGCAGCACGCAGGCACCCAATGATGGAAAAAATAGATTGATTGCATCAAAAAGGTGCCTTAAACTGTGCAATGACAAAAAATACTATAGAGTGTTACATTTTGCACATTTTTTTGTGTAAAAAATGAAAGGAGTAAAAGAAAAAAGTTGCCAAACAAATAAATAGTGGAGTAAAGTACTGATACCAGAAAAATATACTCAAGAATAGCAAAGTATTTGTACTTTACTTCCCATCTGTTCTGTTACATCTGAATAAATGGTCGGTTTTGGAAGCAGCTATAGATGTTCAGATTTGAAGCAAAAGTTCATGGTGGTGTCATAAAAAATCATTGTTGTTTTTTGGAGGAAGTGACAAACTATATGTTTTGAATACTTATATATATACGTATATTTTCTAGATGCAAATATTCACTGTTTTGGAGCATTCTCTTATAGATAACCTTGAGACTGTGGAATACTTACATTTAGATTTCAGCCAATGCTTGCTCTGTGCAAAATGATGATAGGATTAACCTTAATATCACACGTCAGTAAGTGTCATGTTCTGTCAGTGTTGCTTTAGGCATAAGGAAGTGGAAGTCAGAGATCTGCTTTTCCACCCAGATGACTTATTTATTTACCTGCACAAACATGCTTTTATTTTAGCCCAGCTGAAAAGGGCAAGTGGCCCACAAAAAGCACAAAATGTTACAGGCCGTATAAGGAAACAATAAAAGAAAGAGTAGAATAAATGTGATAGAGGCAAGGGAAAGGACTGAAGTAACTTAATTACATCCTCAGTAATGAAGGAGCGAGGGATGGGTGTGGAGGAGAGGAGAAAAGGTGTAGACAAAATGTTCTGCTCAGAAAGGCCTTGGACTTCAGCAAAATGTTTTCAGTAATAGTTTTGTGCCTTGGAGCATTGTAAATTTTAATGAATGATAAAAAACCAATTATCAGTAGTCACATTTTAATACATGAACCAGCCAACTGACCTTTTCATAGGGAGCCGAGAAAATGGCCCTCCAGCAAAATTGTTGTTTTTTGCTTTTCTCTTTGCTTCCAGTTTAAAATAAATGTATTTTTAAAAAGACTCTCTTTACCTTTTTCTCAAGCTCAAGTTTTTAGTTTTTGTATTTACAGAATGGTTCAAAGCCATGGCTGTGCAGTCACTTGTATGTGATATTAGCAATTCAGTTTTAATTAGGCAAAAGAGGTGACTTTATTATCCTTACAGCATTCCTCATTTACCATATTTTTTTTTATAAAATATTTAAAAAATCTAAAAAATACAAACCTAATATTTGTGATTATCTGTTCATACAAGGTCAAAATTATGAATCATATGTATGTACAGTTGAAGCCAGAATTATTAGCCCCCATTTCTATTAAATTATTATTATTTTTTTTTTTAATATTTCCCAAATTATGTTTAACAGAAATTTTTTTACAGGAAATTTTCACAGTATGTCTGATGATGTTTTTTTCTTATTAAAGTCTTATTTATTTTATTATAGCTTGAATAATAGCAGTTTTAATTTATTTATTTTTTTTTACAATTTTTTTTACTATTTTAATATATAACAGTTCTGTTTGGTTCTTAAATCTGATTGGCTGATAACCATGAAATATGCTGACATCACGATGTTACTGTAGTATATGCGATATGAAGTTTTCTCAACGTAAGTTTCAAAGTACATGATACATCTGGTAAGTGACATTTTAAGTCGATCTCTCTCTTTTGTATTTTATTGTTCTGTATTTATACAACATTAACTGGTAGTGTTTGATTTGCTTTGGCTTTTTCCAGGTTAATTATTGTGATATCCTGATTGCAACAGAGAAATACTGAAATCTTTGTACATTGATGGTATTTGATGTTGTTCAACCGTATAATCTTAAATTTTGAGCAAAAATTCTGTTTTGTCTTCACTTAGACATTAAGCTAGAGAATCATTCAAATACTAGCTCTAATATGATGCATGCCTACCACCAGTGCTGATATACTGCCATATTGCACTGCTACTCATTTAATATTGCTTATAGAGCTTTTGTGGATAAACTTATTGCAAAAAAAAAAAAAAATGAAAAGCACATGTGTGACCTGAGCAAAAACTCCTGAACAAAAACCCTGAGTGTACAACATGTGCTTACTGTTCTGATGATGAAATTCACATCGCACGCAATTTATACTGAGACACACAAATAAAGCCAACCCAGTCTCATTGGAAATATGTGCCCAGGGCTACATTTTTAAGAACTGAGAAATATGTACCCTGCACTAAACGTGCTTGTGGTCGATATGTAAATTTTTGACCATTTCAAATAAGTTACTGGTGCATATTTTCTCATAGGTGCAATTTTTCGTAAATCCACTAGAGAGCAATGTCTTTCTCAAGTGTGTCTATGAGACAAGCCGGTCTGCTTGTCATCAAGCATTATATATCACCCATTCCCTAAACCCAATAGATGTTGTTTTCAAAGCTAGAAAAGAAAAGCCATCGCAGTCACTTGCTTTTACCATGACCTCACACTGCTCTTTTGGGGTTTCATTTGCCAGACTCAAACTCTGGCCTGCTTTGCGTTCCAAGCCCGGCTCTGTTCGTGGTGAGCTAACAAACAAACCAGTCACCCCAGAAAGCCATCCATTCAAGTACACAGGCAGAGGAACCCCCCTAGTGTTGTTTTACACACAATAAGCAGACATATATACCCATAAGCAGATATTTCATGGTTCTTAAAAGTGTAGCCCTGGGCACATTTTCCCACTGAGCCTGTGTTGCATAAAACATGAAAAATTCTTAGGAGTTTACTTTACCATATTCAGCCATACAGAATTTTATTTTTTATCCATCCAGCAATTTCACTGCGACTACATCATGGATCAGTTCTATAGCTGTTTGCACCTGATATCAGCACATGGAAACTAGCACTTCCTCATTCACAACTTCTGAAAGATTCAATGTTTTCATGAAATTGAGTCTACCTTTCCCTCCTCTTGCCAATTCTTTCTTAACTTTTAGAAAGTTTCAATTACATATTTGTCCCTGAAATTCTTCTAAGTTTCATCTATTTAACATGAAGGCCACTTCGTTCCTCTTCCATGCAGCTTTTTCCTGTCTCTCAAAGGATTACTGAGATCTGAAGCATGCTGGGATTGCTTCAGGTGTGGTGCTGTTCTGCTCTATTTTAGTGAGACAAGCCGTACGTGAGACAGGTGGATTGATTCAGACGACACAGACAGGTTTGAAGAAAAAAAAACACTTTAAGTATGGATTCTGAAGGACAAGTTTGTTCTTATCTGGGAACAAGTGAACAAAATGGAAAAGACGCTTAAATCCTTTTGCTTTTGTTGAGAAATTCCTTCCCATATTTATTGCATCAAAACATACTGATACACAGGGGGGTGGGGGAATCTTGTTTTCCATCCTTGTAGCGATGTGTAAATCCTGTTGCATGGCCTTCCAAACATATAAAATGTGATGTAGTGAGAGATTGCCAATTCAGTATCGTACCACTATATATGAACACAATTACCCACAGTACTGAGAAGTTACAAGTCAAAACCAGCAAAAACAAAAGACTCCAACATTCCCATGGAAGCTCAGTGAGAGTCTAGAGATCATTCGGATAAATGTCTTATTAAAAACCGAGGAGATAAGCATGCCGACTGCCAAATATGGCAACTTCCTGTCCATCTCCTAATGAGCTGTCATAACGATGACTGATTGCACTGGGAACAATGAAATCTTTCATATCGGAGCTGAGAGGTCCTTTGTTCAACCCCGGTTGCATTTGGGAGACCTCCAGAACGACAGGCTTTTGTCGCTGTAAAAGAGGAAGGCCTGATTAGACACGCCAGGGATGTGAAATTTCTGTAATGAAAGGACTATTGTAGGATATTGTCTCGATACAACAGTAGGGCGGATATTGCAGTCGTTTTCCTCACAAAAGCTCAATGGCTAAAGTCAGGCCAAAACCTTTTATCAATGTGCAAAATATTCCAGCTCAATAATGACAAGACCTCGTCCACTCTGTGCTATTAACATATTGGACCCATGCCACAAGAACAGCAGCTGATATTCACTTCTGCACACGTCTGATGTTATTGGGCTGATGGTGATTCATCTGCTGGTAATTTAAAAGTTGAGTGTTACTCTGAAGAGCTGCATCTAATTAAGAAAGTTTAGTTAAATATGAAATGCTTATTGATATGTTAGTCTTTTCTGTCTTGTCTGTTTGTCTATTTTTCTGTCTAATCTGTATTATTTGATTAAATAAAACTACAAGCAAAAAAATTGATAGATGAAATAAACATTCCATTCAGGGAAAAAATTACTTTTCCTAGTTTGCAATGAATTATGTCTAATTTTTATTTTATTTAACTTAAAACTAAAATTTAAGTAATAATAATTAGGGATGCTTCGATCAGGATTGTTGGAAGTTCTGACAGGATGATAACCTTGAATAAAAATCCAATTTATTCCAATTTAAAACAGCATCTTTGGATATCTTTTCTGCTGGAGATACTGTTGTACTAATAAACTATATAAAAAAAATCTTTATCTCTAGAAAACTGACTAAAAAACTAACTACTTTAGGAATTGTATAGCAGAAAATTTTGGCTGTTTTAAAACCTTGACTTTTTCATACCGCGGTATACCTTGAAAATGATTATCATCCCTTGCCTAATACCTGAGTACTGATTCCTTGTCATAGTAATCAGCTAATACTGAGTACTGATTTTGATGCTTCAAGCTTTATATAACTTTGCCTTTGCATGAAGCACATTTCCCTCTAAGTATTATACTTAAGTGGAGATCTCTCCTTTCCTAAGAGAATAAATTAAGGATGTTGCAAATAATCCCTTAAACACATCTCTTGTAACCATTCAGTGTGGACAATACATGGTCAAAAGCAGTTTTACAGAAAATAATAGATAAAACTGATAAAAAGTTTGTTAAAAAAATTGACTAACAATGCAATTTGAAAACACTGCAAATGATGGAAGAAGAATTAAACATGTCTCAATCAACATAAAGTTTTTTTAGCACATAGTTGATGCATAAAAAGTTAAAATGGATCTTCCTCTGCCTTTAAACCCTTAAACGAACACTTGTGATTGGTTTATGTGATCAGCCAGATCAGCGAGTACCAGTCAAGTCAAAAAATGTGATTATCGGCCGACACCAATCTCAGGCCGATTGATCGCAGGATTCAATATTGATAAATATATACAGTGCTCAGCATAAATAAGTACACCCTATTTGAAAATGAATATTTTTAGCAATTTCCAAGTGAAGATGGGTAATATATATTGGTGCATTTGAAGAAAACAGATTTATTAAACAGATATATTTATAAAAATAATTTTTCAGTCACAGAACATCTTTAGAACCATGTTTCAACAAAATTGTAGAAATATTATGTTTCACTTGATTTTTGCTGTTTTTCAAAATTTAATTGAATAATTTTAGTTTAGTTTAACTTATTATTATTTTTTTTTAAATTAACAATTCTCAACCAGAGAGTTATTACAAGTGAGGTAAAGAAAAACCATGATACATTAGTTTCATCATGTTGAGGGAAGAAATACTGAGTGGTAATTAAACACATTCCTTACTCTGTGAACCATATTTAGATGAAAATAAAGAAAGTAAAAAAAAAAGATACAAACAAACCAGTTTTTTTAAACCCATACATACACATATTGACTTAAAAGTGTTTTAAATTTAAAAATTTAAAAGTGTTTTAAATTTGTTTGTTTATGTACATTTTGATTGAAGAAGCTGCTTTGGTTTGGTGTTACAATTTATTTTATTTTGATGTGTGCTTCAATTGCCTCATAGCAAGAGGGTTGCTGGTTCGACAGTTGACAATTCTGTGTGGAGTTTGCATGTTTTCCCCTTGTTCACATGGGTTTTCTTTAAGTGCTCTGGTTTCCCCCACAATCCAAAGACATGTGCTAAATGTGAATTGATTGTATTGTATTGCAATATGGAACAGTTAAGTGTTGATGTTAAATCAAGAGTAATTCACAGATACTTGAAAATTAAATAATTTAATGACAATAACTTGCGATGGTTACGATTGAATTAATTACAAAATAACTGTTTAAAATGATAAAACATATGATATTAATTTTACCCAGCTTAAATATAACATTAAAGTTACCAGAGGTAGAAGGAGAGACACAGGGAGAGGGAGAGAGAGAGAGAGAGAGAGACAAACAGGCCCAGAAGTTAGCCTGATTGCAGTAGAGTCAGAAAAGAAAGACTGCAGAGGAGGAGAGGAGCAGAGCAGGAAAAGACAGGGCAGGCAAAGAGGCAGAGCTTGAGTTTACCACCTATTTTGCATTTTTCTTGACCATGTAACTAAAGCCCAAATGCTGAGACATTCAAACTGACCAATCAACATGTGACCACATCATAAAACCCCCAAAGTCCTCATATCAGGCCCTAATCTTATCGGTATCTGCCTTTGTAGTCAGCATGGACCTTCTTGAGTCAAAAATACATGTTTTGTCATATAAACAAATGCACATGATAAATTAGCCTCTTACAGGCATCCACTGCATAAAACATATGCTAGATAAGTAGGCGGTTCATTCTGTGACCCCTGATTAAAGAGGGGACTAAGCCGAAAAGAAAATTAATTATGTGTACTTTTGAGACAGTATGGAACCAGCTTTCTTTTTGACTTTTATGCTTTCATTAAAAATATTAAAATTAACAAAATGGTGAAAACAAATAAATTACATAGACTTCAATTGGAGAAACATTAAACTGAATTTTACATTTTTACAAAAATTACCCATGAGGTTGTAAAAAGTTACACCATGGAACAGGGGTTTCTAGGGGTTTCCTGCCTGTAATTAATTAATTACCACAGTATATATTTTGTTTGTTGGAGTATTGTTTAAATACTTACAATACCAGATCAGCAGATGCATTCCAAATGGCACACTATACACTATGCTCTTAACCATTATGTACTTATGCACTTACACACTCAACAGCTTAGTATATGTATGTAGTGTCATCCCAAATGGAACACTAATGTTTTTTTTACTAAGCGGAAATTCAAACCGTTTTCTTTATGATGTTTGACGGTGGCCAAATTACGGAAATGAATAACCAAACTACCAAATAATATCTGCCATGAGGATAACTGCATTCACTACTAGGAGTTGTTATAATCACTCTCGTAGGAGAATACTGCTTTCACAATCCAAAATAAATAAAGTAATCCAACAACATTGCCTGAAAGCTTCGCTCCTTCCGCTACGTGAGCAAAACTGCAGCCGTTGAGTGTGTGAAATGTCCAACGTTCCACACTTCATTTTATCGGTTTAATGAGTGAATCATCTGGATATTTAAATCGCACTTATTCTTTTTAGAGTTTTCAGCGTGAATGTAGTACATGCACTATTTATGCTACAAAATAGCGTAGAATATGGGATGCAGTTGACGTTTTTTCACACAGAGTTAGGTCGATCTGCATTCTCTAAGTATGCTCAATATGTATAGGATGAGCATCAAGATATGCTATATATGAAATCAGTACCATTAATCGCTATATTTAAAAAATATTTTAAAGACTGTCAATTTAGAACAGTGCACATGTTTTAACACTTAATAATAGTTTATACTATTTTTGTGTGTTGTGACTTGTATTTTATTTTATTTTTGTAACTCTCTTCTATGTTGCCTGTCTTGACCAGGATTCCCTGGTAGAAGAGATATTGTATCTCAATGGGACATTACTGATTAAATAAATAAATAATCAAGTGCTGTTTAGGTCCTAATTAATTGGTACAAGTGTGTTTGCAGGATGGTAGATCTCCAGGATCAGGGTGAGCAACCTTGCGATAAAGAATCATTTTTGGTTCCTTAATTAAAGAACCTTTTAATAAACCATTCTTAAAAAAAACAAAAAACATTTTTTAATACTCTGAAGAACTTTTTATCGTTCTAAAAAGCAGTTTTATGGAATTTAAAGGTTTAATTAATGTTAAAAATTCATTAATGGGACCACCGAAGACAATAACAAACCTTTCAGATTGCAGGTTAAGCTTTATCCTGATCTAAATAGCACCTAATTAAAGTGTTTTAAATTCTCAAGTTTAACTAAGAGCTTGGCAGCCATTGGAATAATTGTCATTAATTTTCTGTCTTTAATACCAAACATCTGCTGTTGTTTCCTTTTAGCTCATTTAAAAACCAGCTGCATGTTTGGAGTGTGGGTTTATGTCAGACGCACACACAAACACACAAACACACACACACACACACACACACACAAACCTTGCCATCATCTTTGATCCCCTCTGAACCTCAGCCGTGTCCGACGGTGTATGTGTAAGAAAGTAAAAATGACTAATGACTCTTACACCGTCTGTTGCCTGCTGAATCGAGGCAGGAATTATTGGCGCGAGAGAAAGCGAGGTGAGGCAGGGAAAGGCTTTATCCTTGAGGAAGCGCTTTCTTTGACATTGGCAGCGTCTTGCTGTTGGTGCAGCTTTAGGGCACTTTTACGTTAGCCATAAAATATGACTTTGTCTGAGCCCCATTTGTTTTGCAGTCGTTTCCCCGTGAGGGAGGTGAGGCTAAACTGCAGTGATATAGTGACTCCTGTACACCAGATCTCTGCTTTATGGAGCCATTAAGAAGTTCCAACCTACCACAATTTCTTAAAGTGCTCAATAACTTTGTATGCTGACTCTGTTGCTCTGTTGAAGTTGTAGCTTTAAAAGTTTTTGGGATGACATTTTGCCAATATATAATGAAAATGAAGGCCGGCTTGTGCACGCACAAACACCCACTGAGAATAAGAGACGGGAGGAGATGGCACCTGTCACCTCATGTTACACTGGATAGGCAGAATTTTGATTTTGATGGTTGACTTTGTCCAATAACTTTTAACATTTTCCCATAATTCTTAGCTTTGTCCCATTCTTCTCTCTATTTTAAAAATCACAAATGGGAAAAATGGTTAGATCATTAACCAGAGGGCCAAATTTGAAAAGAAAAAGAATGTGTGTTCACCTAACGTATGGACTTTAAATTTAGTAAAGTTAAAAAAAAAAAAAAAACATGTGCGTCCAATTCCAAGTTTATTGACCATGTTTTTCACATAATCATTTCAACTGCTGCTGTCAATAAAGAGGTGTAAATACCTGGCCCAGGATCAGGTTAATTAGATAAACTCTGTAGTTAAGTGACCCCACTTAATTATAGACTTTATCTTAATAATCTGATCCAGCAAATCAAGGTGTCTAGGATTACTAGAAGCCTCTAGCAAAGCGTGTTAGGGTTAAACTGCCAGATATTGGACACTGATCACATAATGGTGCCTTGAAATGAAAAGTTCAGTCATTATCTTTTTGTAGACCAACATAGAGGCTTGACACTTGACACAATAAGGCACATTTAAATAAACAATGTGTTTGTCAAGGTTTGTTGCTATTTTCAGACCAGAGCAACCTTAATTTTCACGTTTTGCACCACCTTGTTTAAATAGCAAATCCATTTGTGCCACTTTGTTAAAGCAAGCTGGTCTAAAATAGAGGTGTGTTTAGGCGTAGCATTGGTGCTTTGCTATTTTGAAGAACTAAAATAGACCACGCCATTGACCATCTAAAAGCATTTCTTAAGTCTAGTAGCATGTATTTATTAGCAGTATTATTTATTATAAGCATATTTCTATTTGTTTTAATAAATACAAGTTTAGACTTTATGCATCACCATATGGTGCATAAGAATAGTGTTTGTATATAACTATATACATGTAGTTTTTTTGCCACACTTCGTTATTATTGTTCATTTTTTCATTTGCTGGAAATTAGAACTGAATTCAAAAATAGTTTTGAAACAAATCTTTGCGCTTAACAAACGAAATTAAATATGTTGGCTTATGGATGTCTTTAGTTGAGTGCGTACAACCCCGCTTCCTTATCCATGAAAGTGAAAAAGAAGTAGAGTAAAAGTCAAGTAAAGAGAAAGTAAAAAGGCTAAATGGAGGAGGCTTGTTCTTTATCCTCGTATCCTTCATTCTGCAGACTGTCTGTTTAGTTGTTTTCTCACTAGTGAAGCATTCAGATTTTTCACTTACAAAGTCTGTCATGTAAATAGCTTTTGACTCGCCGACAGGTTTTGTGAAATAGCTGATAAATGCCCGAAATCACAAGTTAATCGGTGCTCGTTCACCTGAACAACAATCACACTGTGTGAACTATCAAAGACGCGATCTGAGAGAACTGTGATGAGTCGCCAACACTTGTGAAATGTTTGGCATGCTAAAAGCTCTGATAAAATAACACTGGTAATTACCTATACTGTACAGCCAATGAGAGCAGCATCCACTGGTATAAGTATCTGCAGGCCAGCGAGAGGTTGGGGGAGAAGTTAGGGCTTTCAACTAAGCGATAACACAACCGGGTCAAAAAAAGAAAAAAGTTAAGGAGAAATTGCTAATTCAATTCCAAAGCCAGGTGAGCAAAATAAGTACATTTTCTACCCTACTAAAGGCTTCTTTCTCATTATGTAGTTAATAAAAAAAGATATATACTATGTGACCTTGCAATGTTTGTGACACTTCTCGTGTGTTTTTGGTGATAGTTTGTGGAAAGAGACAAGTGTAGTGCACTTGTAAACAAAGCAGCAACGAAACGCTACCCCAGATAGTCATGCAGTGAGAAAGCATCCGTGACATGACTGCTTTGAAACTCATGCAGTCTAAACTTGGCATTATGGGGCATTGGCCTTAACCTCATTTTCCAAAATGCCTATAAAAGTAAAAAATACACAGTTTCCAGAGAAGGTTATCTTTAGGCAGGACAGCACTGTACACTGTAAAACAATGGATACATTCAGAACCTTATTGTACTCATAAATCCAAAACTATCATTCTAAAAATAAAGCTGTTAGAGTGATGATGATCTGCCAGTAATGAATAAAATAAATCACGGAATTCAAAATCTTGTTTAGTGACTCACACAGTCCTCACACTGTGTACTTTTATTAAATAGACTATTTCTGTACTGCGTTCATCTGCAGTAATTCAAACAAGAAACATATTGTTTAATTTTCAGTCTATTCTGAAATGTTTGAGCCTCTGTGACTTGTCCATTGATTCAGTTCAATTTCATTTTGTGTCTGAAGGAAAAGCAATTTTGGCTTATAATAAAGACTTTGAGAGAAAAAAGAAAAAGAAAGGATGTGAACTAACTGGCTGCGGTTAGACACCATAAAATCTGAAGCAGATCAACAACACAGTCATAAATTGATAAATAATTGCTGAACATTGTTCTAAACGCATCCAGATTTAATAAAGGATATGATTCAGTCTGGAAAATGACAACAGTGAGCTTATCTCTCTTATTTGTGTTGAAAAAGAGTCATGACTAGGTTTTACATCATTGCATTATTCCTAATGATGTTATCATCCTGTTTCAAGCAGTGCAGGGTCATTGATTTAGATTTATCATTGATTCAATTGATTAGCATGTGTTGTTTGTACATTGAACGGTTGTCTGAGTCTTATAGTGGCTGCAGAGGGTTCTGGGGGAATAAGCTGGTGCCTTGGCGCAGCTGCTTTGTTCTTTTGGATTTGTGTTGTAACACCAGCAGCAGAAATCACTAGAAGGGGAAAAATATGCTCCCATCCCACTGGCAACCACCCAGTCTGGGAAGGTATTGTCTTCCGTAATTGTTCCGGAAAAAGAGAGAGCCAAGACAATGAAGCTAACAAGCTGTCTGTGGAATCCTTAATTTAAGAGCCTAGTGATAAAAACAGATTTCAATTTCGGTTGCTTCCCTCCCTCTCTCCCTCCTCCATATTCTCTCGCTGTCTCTGCAGCAGTGTAATATATGCAGTGAGAAGGTCATGGTTTTGTGATTCCAGTGTGAGATGAGTGTGGTGGGAAACACACACACACACACACACACACACACACAAACACACACACACACAAACACACAACGTCATGCAAATGCAATGGCCAGAAGCCCAGTGATGACAACAGCAAATCAACCAGCAGTTTCATTTTATCAAATGGCTTCCTTATGTTAAACTCCCAAAGGATTCGAATATATTATGATTTTGATATGTTCTTTGTCAACACAACAACATTTTAGGCACATATACTGTACCTCACGGTGACATATTTTTAAAGCTTTTTTCTATTTATTTGTTTTTGCTCATCAGTAATTTGTCTTTCAAGAGTTTACACTTAGCTAAAGATTGATTATATAGCTTGTTTGGCATGCTGTCCCAGGAGAGAGCCCTGAGCTCATAAGATCCTCCAGCCCGGGGCTTCATCCCGTTTGCAAGGCACAGGAAAGTTTGAGCTCAGGTAGATCTCAAGAACTCCCTTGCTGTATTAGCTAATTAACAGATAGTGATTGCTCTTAAGAGATAACTACTCATTAAGAGCATGTCTATGGTGCCGATTTGGATTAGTCAATTAACTTAAGTTACATGTTTTTGGATGATGGGAGGAAACCGGGGAACCCAGGGGAAACCCACGGGGAGCATGGGAAGAACATTCAAACTCCGCACAGAAACATTGGCTGGCTTGGTGAGGACTACAACCGGTGACGTTCTTGCTGTGAGGCAACAGTGCAGAAAAGGGGGAGGAGTAGGGGTGGAAAGGGGGATTCTTCAAAATGAAGATGGCTGTCATGTGGAAATTAGGGTATTTATAGTGGCTTTGGAATCGTCTGATTGGTGAATCATAAATTGAATAATGCGGGGCAGGCTGCAAGCAATCATAAGCACGTGATCCTCTCAAAATTGGTTTATAAATAAGCTTCACATGCTATGTTTCCATCCACCTATTTGTATGCACATTTTGGATCTGCACATCAAAAAATCAGTTGATGGAAACACCAAGATGCACATAAGTTTTGAAAATGTGCATAAAAAATGCTTGAGCAAAACCTTTTATTAAATAAGAAAAGATGCGCATAAACTACGATGAAACACTTTTACCTGACAAATTCCAGTATGCGCATTAAAAAAAGTTGTGTGATTTTGCTATAAGAGATTATGTGAGGATAAAAATGTGTGTAAATGAACACACCAGCAGGCCGAGCATATTGTAAAACATCTAAAATGTTGTTTTGGTCATTTTAAAATGCCCGAACAATCTCAGTATTAGTGTTATTATATTAATAATGAGCTCCAGAACTGTCAAGAGCGTCTGTGCTCCGTGTCTGGCACCTTTAAACCCCACCACGTGTTCATTGAGTGTCAGTATCGTATTCTAAGGTGCAAGTCCATTAGTTATTAAATAAAGAAAAGATTCACGCATTTAAATACTTCTCAGCTTGGCTTTTTGAAATAACTTATGTCAAGTTATTTCAAAATATTTATTCCTAATAATTAACAAATTATTGCTGTAACTGTTAAGGAATTGTAATGATTTAAATGATTTATGCTACAAATACTATATATCCTACAAAATTGTGTAGAATAGTGTACAGGTATACCTTACACACCTCTTGTGTCTTAACTGTTTTGTCAGCATGCATGTCTTTAGCCTAACCTTCAACAATCAGACCTGGAATCTAAAAGAAGTGTCTAAATGGACATGTAAACACTGACCAAAGGAGAACTGTTACGTGCATTGTAGGTCATTAGAGCTGACATTTCCAGAGTGTGATCATCTCTTCCTGGCTGAGTCCAGCTGGAATACACTAATGATTACAGCAGAGGCCTACGAGCTTTGCAGATGGATCAGAAATGAATATGTATCTACGCATTTGCACACACTGCTTAAATCTCCCATTAAAGAAAGAGCATTGAAGCACGTACGCGTAAGCTCAGCTGGCCTCTTAAGCAGACAGAAATGTGAACTAGCGATAAGACTAAATCTAAGAGGGCAGAGGATTAACTAAGGATGTGAATCTTTGTTTAACCCGTGACCTCTGAATGCATTTGGTCATTGGGGATTCACACTGGCTGGTTTAAAGGTTGTGACCTTCCACAGATTTTCCAAAGACATTGATAACCATGTCAAGGGCCATACAGTCATGCTGGGGAGATTTTTAATGAAGCACCTGGAAATAAGTTGCCTTTTATTAGAAACTCTAGCATCTAATCATTTTGGTTTAGGCGTGTAGTCGCAACTACTATGTAAAATATATATATCTGTAAACGAATGTTTTTGTGTTTTGTGATTCATGTTGTTGTTGGTTATTTATGTTTTTGAATTGCATTATAAGACTTTTGATCTTTCTCCATCAAGCTATGATATTGAAAAGTTTGAAAAAAGTAGGGATGCACTGATACTATTATTTTGAAACTGATCCGATCTCAATACTTTTCAGATAAAATTCTGAGTATCGACCAACACAGATATGATCCCGAAACAGTGCCGTTTTTTTTTTTTTTTTTTTTTTTAAGCATAATACATTTATATAGTTCTGGTGATAAACTCAAATAATATATCTTATTTAAAAACAACAGACCTATAGCCCTACTGTATTTGACAGAGACACAATCTAACTAAAAACGTAATGCTTTCTGTAAACTAGGCTACAATATTTGAGCATTCATTATGACATTGATCTGTTGTGGTCCAGCTAATGTTTCCTTTTTGAATATTAAGATTTTTCTTTGAAATCTGTAAAAAGCTACCCCTGTTGCCCCTAATCAAAGGTAAAATGTTCAGCCTTTTAACAAAACCTGATATTTTCTTGCAGGTTTATTGCAGACAAAACTAAACTGTCTGAGGCCAGTTTTACTTAATAATCCTTTGCCAAATCTTGCTGTGAGTGAGACTGAGAAAGTTCGAAACAAGGTCTGCTTATATGCTTCAGCGCCAAAACACAAACTGGTCTGTTAAATAAAATATTTATATAAATAAAATAACAATAAAATCTTCATTTTCAAAGTAGCCTGTATTAGGCTAAAAAAAATGTAGTGAATGACAATCCATATTGCACCCGTCAGTTTCACTTTTATTAATTTAATCAACTACTTTGATCATAATATACTTTACAAACAATTCACAGCACTGAAAGTATTCCCCATGGAAGAAAAAAACTCAGTCGGAAGGATGAGAGAACAGAAACTTTTAATATTACAAAATAATTTTACAGATCGGCGCACGTCGCATTTGCACAGCCGGTGCGTGAATGAAGAGCTTGATGCATCACTGACACAGCGCGCAGCCCACAGGTATGTGCGGACACTTTAAAAACAGCAGCACAAAGGGAATAAATGAGTGCGCTAAGGATCTGTCCAATGTATTATTGAGCTTTTTCTAGTTTGAGATTTTAGGTAGGCCTACTTTGTGTGTGAAGAAGAGCAAGTAATAAACCTCTCTTACTCTAGTGTTGCGAATGCGATCTGCTGATTTAACAGACACAGCGCAACATGATTTAGAAACAGCAATGAACTTGTTGCAAAATTAACCCATTTATGCAAAACATTTAAATACATTTCTACACTGATTACTTATTTTAATAGTAACAAAACATTCTTGGAAAAAGTTTTTCATGTTTTCATGAACGCAACATGCAGTTTGAATTGTGAATGAATGGAGAATGATTGACAGGTGGGAAGCGCTGAATTGAACATGAATTTAACCACTTGAAGATTCATCTTTACATTTGGGATGTACTGTAGTAGGCCTACATGACAACTTTCTAAGCTCTTATAATAGGCTACCTTTATGGCTTTTGTTGGCTTATAAATTACACAAAATATACCGCACGCACAAGATCAGATTTGGATCGGTACCAGCTGGCCGATACCCGATCCAACAAAAATATGCGATATTGAACCGATATCCGATTCAAGTATCGGGATCTGTGCACCCCTAGAAGAAAGTGACATTTATTGACATTTTAAATATTGTTGTATTGAGTTGTATTGTAAAGGACAGTACAAAAACCTGGTAATAAACTGCTAGTTATTTTACAAATTTAATTTTATATATATTATTTCTTGTACAAAATATTGTTTGAAAGTACTAAAATGTCAATAAAAGTCACACTCAAATGTCAACAGAGCAGAGATCAAGGTCATATAAAACAATTCATATCTGTAAATGTATGGAAAATACTTGTGAATCACAATATATGGAAACTATGAATTAACTACTTTTTTAACAATGTACAGTACAGTAACTTTATATTCTGTTTTTAGTTTGTAAAATACATATTCAAATGAATCAAATTAATGGGATTGATAATATTGTTGTTAAAGAATATATTTGAAATGTGAGTAAATCTGAGTGTTTTATTTTTAATAAGGTCTGTGGTAAGCATAAACCTTAATAATTAGTGCAATGCAAATAACTAACAACCTTATAGATAAAGTAAAATTTATAGCTGTTTATTTAATAAAATACATGTTCTGTTTAACAACATCTGGGACATGAGTCCCTTTATTCTGTTCACATGTGCAATCACACACACATTTCACGTGATTGATTTCACGTGATTGCATGTGATGTCCATGTGGTTTTTCTGTAAGAGCTGAGCAAAAGGTCCATTAATCATCACTATTTTGGTGCCCTAGGCAACTCTTCAGTTAGTCCAATTCTAAATACACCACCTCATGTCTACATTTCTTCAAGGTAACTGAATCACACATGAACAAATTACAAATATTTGCAGGATGAACAGAGAATGTGGTTTATAAATGTGTTTCATCAAATTTTACTGTTGAGAAACGAAACTGTGCTTTGTCATTTAGGTAGATACCAGAGGTAAAAAAAATTAAATAATAATGATAATAATAAATAAAATAAAATAGCATTGTGAGAATAGACCAGGGATGCCCAAACTTTTTCATAGAAAGGGCCAAAAGTCAAATACAAGAGAGCCATGGGCTGAAGGTAAATATATCGAACAATACAACATTAAAATTGTCTTGGCTAATTTCTTAAATTATTAGAAAAGATGACCTTCAATCATATCAAATAATGCAGTATAACATTTAAAATGATAACTTATTGCAATAAAGACATGAACAATCACATTTAAAACACAGTGGAGTTCAATGCTGAATACGCTAGTCAAACAGAATCTGCCTTTGCCTTATTTGTCCTCTATCTGTCGGGTGACAGTACATTTACACTAAATCTCATTAATTTACACCATTTAATTTCAGTTAACTTTTATCAGTAAAACAAAAGGTTACATTAGATTTTAAATGAATATCTCTAAAACATCCCTATCATTCTTTTTCTCTTCTCAGATGGAAATATGGGCCAAATCAAAGTTTACCATGTGGCAACTTTGGCCCTCGGGCCCTAGTTTAGGCATCTTTGGCATAGACTGTCCAAAAGCATCAATAAAAAAAATTGGTTTCTAGAGCAACTTTTTGCTAAATTTTTGTAATTTAGTAACTTAGCAGGTAAATACATGTGTCAACAAACACTTTGAGGGAGTTGTTTGATTGTTTATGTTTTAATAAATGTTCTTTCTTTCATTGATCTTATTCTTCATGTACCAGCGGGTGTTGCCATTGGAATGAATCTTTCTGGCTGGACACTTGATCTGTTACACCCCATGGCTCACAAGGACGTTACAAAAAAAGGGGGACACCCAAAAAAAAAAAATTGTTTATCATAAATTATTAAATAAACGGTTTTAAACAACTTAAAGCAAAAATATGTAAATGGAGTAGTCAGGATTAAGTAGTGTTTCAGATGTAGATGTATCCATGAATGTGTAATGTTCCATGTACAAAATAATTGTAGAATATAAAAAAACAAAGCCAAAAGTCCAGTCCAAAGCAGCAGCCCCGCTTCCAAACGCCAGCCAAATGATTTTAAAACATCCAGAGCAGTAAATGACAGGGGTTTCCTATAGCAAATTAGATTAAGGCAAAGCCAACCATTCCTCCAATAGAAGTTCTAAAACAATTGCAAAACAAGTGTAATTCCGCATTGTAAAATAAGTTCAGTATGATGCATTTCATGCCTGGACGACAATAATATATCTACTAAAAGACAGAAAATATTCTGCACAAATTGTTTTGTAAATAAATTAAATGGACATTTTCATATTAGTCGATATTACTACTGAAATTAATAAAAAAAAAAACTGAACAAATATACACACACATTTGCACACATTTACACAAGTAAACAAATAGATTCAGTGATGGGCTAAAAATCTGTGGATTTCTGTGTGCGGTGATTCTGTGTGGGCCTAGTAATTAGTAATTGCAATTAATGGCTAATTCATATAATCTGAGTTTGCATGATTTGTATGATTTGCAAACACCTGGGGCTGGGTTATAATGCGCTCATATTTAGTTTTTTCAACAAATCTTTCAACAAATTTTTATGCGAATGCAATCGCTCAACGCAATATGAATTAGCCACTTTTCGGCAAAATATAGAATAATTCCCTTTTAAGATTAGGTTGAATAGGTAACATTCATTCTTTTCTTTTTTTCCAGAACAAATGATTTGAAGTCTTTTCTTTCACAACTAGCCATAATTATCATGAAGGAAACAGATGTACTTCCAGAGCTGCAATTTTTCCCTTAGCCGCGCTGTGACATCACTTACACCCCACACTTGACACTATTTTTAAAACAAAAGCTGCATTTGCTTGTCAACTGTTTGCAGCTATTGTTTTCCTGTCAGCATCCGTCATTAACTAAAAGCGCTTTTTATAAACGAGGGTTAAAAGATGAGCAACCACATAATAGGACGGCATGTAGAAAAGGCTGTCGCAAACAAGCAGCTCTTAATTAATATATTCTTAGTTTCCACTTTCTGAAGGCTGAAAATTTCACTCGCTCAACAAGCTTTTCATAGACTAGTCTACCTTGAGCCCTCGTGTGCAATTAGCTATCCTTCCTATTCTAATTACTGCCATTCATTCCTTATCAATAAGAGTCACTGGTAAGCTACTGCTCACAACACAAACACCCACATAGAGAAATAGTGCAGGTGCAGGAGAGATACAAATTAACACACTATCACAGCTCATCAACAGACGGCAAATGATTTTATTTTAACCAAATACACCAGGAATAGCGAGAAAATCTCCTGCTCATTAGGATTCGTTTAAATATATCTGTTCTGCTCTCTGGATTGTTTGTGTGAAACTAAGATAATTAATTTGCTTTAATTTGAGAGTCCTAATTGAGTCGTCAAGTGGCATCCCTCTCAAATCATGTATATGAGTTTTAAGTATTAAGGGTGATGAACTAAGATATCAAAATTCATTCATTTTATTTCGGCTTAATCCCTTTATTCATCAGGGGTTGCCACAGCGGAATGAACCACCAACTTATAAAGCATACTCTATGTTTAACTCAGCAGATGTCTTTTCAGCTGTAATCCAGTACTGGGAAGCACCCATACATACTCATTCACAGTCATTTATTTATTTTCCTAAGGCTTAGTCCCTTTTTTCATCAGGGGTCGCCACAGTGGAATGAACCACCAATTTTTCCAGAATATGTCTTACACAGCAGATGCCCTTCCAGCTGCAACCCAGTTCTGGGAATCGTCCATACACACATCATTAACACACATCATTAACACACATACATTCACCTTTACTGCATGTCTTTGGACTCTGGGGGAAAACGGAGCACCTGGAGGAAACACACACGAACACGGAGAGAACATGCAAACTCCAAACAGAAACGCCAACTGACCCAGCCAGAACTCGAACCATTTGACCAGCTGATATGTTACTGAGTTTTTATGCAATTTTAACATTAAGCACTGCAGCGACATTCTATGAAGGTTGAAACCCTGCATGCAGTTTACATAAGTGGGCACACAACTCTCCTTTTAAACTTTCTGGCTCTGGTAAAATAGTAAAAGATGTATTTCCGTGACAATCTTGGGTCCCAATAGGTTCCAATAGGTCTTCTGCAGTATTTGTGATGATTGGAATGCAGTTAAACAGATGATTCATCTGAAAAATCTACCTTCTGCCACTTTTCCAAATGATTAACTAGAAATCAAGTTACGATTTCTTGCTCTTACAAGACTTTTGTAAGGTAGTGTTCACTTTTTGTCTTGTGTCATTTTTCATAATATTATCTTAGATTTTGTAAGAACAACTGAGTAGAATTATTTCCATTTACTTTATGTGCCTTCTAATGTGTGTAATAAACATGCCTTTAGTGAGCTGTTAAATAACAAATAGTCATATTTTGATATGAAACCCTATAATATTTTCCTGAGATGTTGATTATGACAAACTAAAAAATTGTCAGATTTAATGATAATTACAAAATATGAACATATTTACATAAGAATGTTAAACGTGGTCGTTAAATTAAGGTTTAAATACCAAGGAAATAAAGTGTTCAAAGTAAAACATTTATTATTTTTTTTAAAAAGCCCAGAATGTGCTTTGTATAGAACATGTAGATATAAACCTGTGGCATGTATCTTCTTAGTGAAATTCACTAAAAGATAATGTCCTCTACAGTGGCCCAAAGTCTATTCTTCGGTCTCGGGAGGATATAAGTGGACCTTAAAGACCAACAAGAAATAAACAAAAAACGCAGTTCATGACCCCTTTAAATGAGCTATTTATATTGCATCATGTACATTTCATTTGCATCGTCTCTTTCATGATTCCTTCCTTTTCCCTCCTCCTTGAAGCCCAGAAACCCCGCTGTCTCCCATGGCAACGGGCTAATGAGGGTCTGTCACCACCCGCCGCCTGTCACTACTATCGCCATGGCGATCGGTTCACGCCAACCTCCTCGTGAGCCACCAATCAGGCGGCGTGCAGTCCTGATCGATTGGGCCGAGCCTCAGGCTGACGTTTCCCACCGCTCTCTGAGACAAATGACACAGACAGACAGAGCAGTCCAATAAAACAACAGCACTTTCAGTGGTCAATCCACAATATCTGCGTCACATGATTTATGCGAGGCGAGATTAGCTCAATCAAGATAAAGTGGATTATTTGTCAGTGCTAGCCCAGACCAGACGTGTGTTAAGTCATAATTGCTGGAACGATTCATGTATTTTCACCTTTTATTTAGGTCACAGTTTTCTGTCTAGTTCTGCAGCACGTCTGGCTGTAATTGATATATTGTGTGGCAGCTGACCCAGCGTCACGCTCTCGTATGGACCATTATGATTGAACGCTCATTGCTTTAGTGAATTTGCAGCAAAGATGCGAGCCAAAATTTTAACATAGGTCTATGACATTCAAAGTTCTAAATCTTAATTTTTTTAATTTTATTAATGTAAAAAAAATCACAAAAATTGGCTAAAACAAAACTAGATTTTTTAGGGGTGTTTACCTTTATTGTTATAGACAGTGGAGATTTACAGACAGGGAAGTATGGGGAGCAGAGATAGAGGAAGGGTTGGCAAAAGGCTTCAAGCCGGGAATCGAACTCGGGTCGCCGTGAGCACCTCGGTGCTATGTGTCGACGCAAATTCCATGCAAGTGTCAACCTTGCCATGAAAAAAATTCAGTTTTCACCATAATAATGAAAATGCTTTCTGTGTACGCAGGTATTTTACAGTAATAACATACTTACAAATGTCTCTGTCAACGTTTTCAAACAGTTATATTTGATTTACCAAAATCACACAAGTGCCAATTTCACACCCGTCACATCCATAATGGAGAGATGCCGCATCCATAACCAATCTTTTTCTCTTATAAATGCAAAAATGTTAAATAAAATAAAATCAATCATGTTTGTTCCATAGTGAGCCAACTCTTCTGCTTTTGATTAGCATTATTTCTTTTGGGCTGTGCAATTTGATTTACAGAATTTCTACAAAGTACTTTTTAGTCACATCCAAAACTCATGTTTATTTTCTTTATTTAAAATATGAAGCATGTGTACAGATTGATATTTTCTGATCCCATTACTCTGTGGTTAGTTGTTTTGGAAAATATAAAGAGATGTTTATATAATGGTAACACTTTTTCTGTAAATGTATATTTTTTTAAAGTTTTTACTGCAATTGTCACATCCATAATGCTGGACTTGCTCACATATACATAAATCAACCATTAAAAATGAATCCTTTTTCCATTTTTAAATACATTAATAACAAATGCAAAAGTGGCAAAAAGACAAGTGACACTTAATTTAAGTGTCAGTGATTTTTATGAAAACACATAGCTGGTGGGTCTAAAGTAAAATGCTGCAAAATAAAGAGCAGTATAATGTGAGAAATGTCATCTTATGTATTCCATCAGCTGGTTAACTTTTATTGGTGTTTGACATTTCCACATCTATCTCATTACAAATCAAACAGAACAGTTTTGTGCTGGGTTGGAGCAAAATGAACGCATACCTCTCTGTCCAATCATCTTTGGTCAACTTTTATGGACTCTGACATAGTCACCCATCCAAAAGCCCACGGCGGTGTTGCCCGGCAAATGTCATACATGTACAGTATGCTGACTGGATGTCATGACAATGTCAGTTTAATTTAGAATGTGTTGCTTTCCTTTCATTTAGTCAAACGCATACAGTCTTCTCTCTGCCTTCTCATTATTTTTTAAGCGTTATAGTCATTTGTTTTTTTGTTTTGCTTTGTTGTTGTTTTTTAAATGTAAGACTTTTCTAAAAGCACAATATTTCTATAGCAATCTTGATTGTAACACAAACCCACAGTGTTCTGATTAGTTATGTGACTATCAGAGCAGAAAGAAATGGTGCTGCTTTCCCTGTTTTCTGTTTGCCATCTTTCATGTCTATATGTTGTTCATGCTTATTTTGCAATGTTAGATAGATATTAGATAGAAAGTCTGTTATGGGACACTGTTCATTTAAATATTAAACCTGAATATTAATAGAGATCAAACTTAAAAATAATAATTCAATTACATAAAATTGTAAGTATTTTTTTGTTGATTTTTGTTGACTGTAGATTGCAAAACACATTCACTGTTAATTAGTAGTTTATTAGCATGCATTTTGTAAGCATATTGGCTGGTTGTTAGTTCTTAAAGAGAGTATTTGCCTGACCATATTTTACATTTATTTAACCCTGCCCCATACAATATTATTTATTCGTTTAATTTAATTATGAATACCTAAATGGTTTATGTTGTGCAGTAAAATTCATAATTTGAGTCAAAGGCAAGACATCCTACTTTGGTATTTGCAGCAAAATTGTATTTTGAAAAGTAATTGTGTGTATATATATACACAAAGTAAATGTAAAGTAAGCCTCTACTTAAGTGCTTAAAATCATTTTTTGGTGCAAATAAATTCCTAAAACATCACTGTAAACATCACATCACATAGTTTGAACAAGCAGCTAAATTTTTTTTTTGAGAGATGGATTCATAGATTTCAATCATTTGACATAATTGAAATAATTAGATTTTAATTGTTTAAATAATTACAACTTTATTTATTAAAATGATCTTTCTGTGTAGAATCTACTGGTTTAAAGGAAACGGTCATAATAGGTTTGTGGCTGCACTGCCATCCTTAATCTTCTGCCATCAAATGATTTATGTTCTGAAGATAATTCACGTTTTTTTATAGACATTTTTTAGAGTGAATGACATTTTAGTGGGTCTTCTGTAAATTATGGTAAAAATACATGACAGTCAATTTTTGAATGGGGGCTTTTTTGCTTTTTACCTGTTTTTTTCTTGTATGTAGTTTATAAATGTAAATATTAAATTACAAATTATTCTTAAGAATGCATGATTACATCACACTGTCATACACGTTTGCTCATTACATTTAAAATAGACTCATTAGCGTTGCTATAGCTATATATTAATGTCAGAATAAGTGAGTGGTGTTATTCACACAGTACCACCAAGGCTGTTATTAATCTCGCTGTCGACAAATGGCATGTAAAATGCAGTAAATCAGTTACTTATGAGGTTCTAATTCATTTATGATGTTGTTTGAGTAAATGACTATAGAAAGCTAAATTATAAGGCTTTTTTCATTGTAAAGAGCTTTTTGCACAATTAAAAGGTTATATCGATATTAATCCATATATATATATATATATATACATATATATATATATATATATATATAGATATATATATATGATGTCTACTAAAGGATTAATATCGATATAACCTTTTAATTGTGCAAAAAGCTCTTTACAATGAAAAAAGCCTTATAATTTAGCTTTCTATGGTCATTTACTCAAACAACATCATAAATTAATTAGAACCTTATAAGTAACTGATTATATATATAAACAGCCTGATCTCACGAGAAAACGTAAGTATTTTACGTTTTGCCAGTTTAGTGGCTAATACGTACGAATTCGTACGAGTTCAGTCGTACGAAATGGTACGATTTTAAAAAGGAGGCGTGGCACCTGACCCCACCCCTAACCCCAACCGTCATTGGGGGATAAGCAAATCGTACTAAATTGTACGAATTAGATCGTACGAATTCATACGAATTAGCCACTAAATAAAAAAGTTACGAATTGCCGTGAGATTGTGTTGATATAAACGCTACCTGACAAAACTCTTGTCGTACATCCCAGTTGTAAGAGCAACAAAAAATCATTTGGAAAAGTGGCAGAAGGTACATTTTTCCGATGAATCATTTGTTGAGCTGCATCCCAATCAACACAAAAAAACTGTGAGGGACTCCTATTGGGACTCAAGATTCTCTCAGAAATCAGTCAAGTTTGGTGAAGGAAAAATCATGGTTTGAGGTTTCATTCAGTATAGGGGCGTGCGAGAAATCTGCAGAGTGGATGGCAACTTCAACAGCCTGATTTATCAAGACATCTGCCCCTTACAGTACAAACCACAGGAGAGGGTAAATTCTTCAGCAGGACAGTGCTCCTTTTCATACTTCAGCCTCCACATCAAAGTTCTTGTAAGCAAAGAAGGTCAATGTGCTCTAGGATTGGCCAGCCCAGTCACCAGGTATGAACAATATTGAGCATGTCTTGGGTTAGATGGAAGCATTAAAGATGAATCTAAAGTATTTTGATCAACTCTGGGAGTCCTGCAAGAACGCTTTCTTTGCCATTCCAGTTGACTTTATTAATATGAATGATTATATATAAGTTATTTGAGTCATTGTAGAGATGTATGATGCATCCTCCTTTTTCCACTGCACCGGGACTTTATTTTCTATATTGTACATTATTTCTGTTAAGTCACAATTCTTTTGTCTAAGCAAAGTCAGACCTTACTGTCCTAAATAAATCATTAAAAATCAAGGCATGATCATATTTTATTTTGGTCAAATAAATGTAATCTAGAGGCCTTTGTCTTTCATATAAGCCACATCTGACACCAATTGGTCAACTACAAGTCAAGTTATTATTTGTTGTTCCTAAAACTTGGATAGGCGACAAGACTTTTGACAGGTAGTGTATACATTTTGGTTTTGAGTGAAAATGTGAAATGTTAAAATGAGTGTTTTAGGTATCAGTTTACAAATTAATGTCACAACATCTTAAAGAATAACAAACCAGGGGAAAACATCCACCAGTAAACAAAGTAAGATGCCTCTAAAAAGAAATCCCTTTGTGCAGAGCTGAACACACATCATGTTCATGTACCACCATGATTTATGATGCTTGCACTTGGATTGTAACATTTGATACAGATCTCTAAAAGAGCTCGGTCAATGCTTTTATTCTCCATCAATATCTCTATTTTTACGCTTTTGAAAAGATCTAACAGCTATTGATGTGCTGTGCTCTCCCTTTTGTTCATAATTCCTGCATTTGCTATGATTATAAATTTATCTGTGTCAGTGAATTGTCACTAAAATAGGTTTACTGCTCTAGTTTTTGTCTCTTATTCATTTTCCCCTCTTGCCATTTCCATTCAGTGCAGTGTGATGGGTTTTCTTTTTTAATGTGACTACAGTCTGTCGAAGTGTGACACTGTAACACACAGGTGAAGAGAGAACAGTCAGATCTTCTGTTGTGTATTTCGGTGTCAAAGTGCATTCTGTTGCCGTGAGCAGAGGGTTTTCTGCTGGGTTGTGTGTCAAAGTGCTGCTGTTTGAGAGCGATGGATTTTGACAGGAGGGGAACTCATGGGACTTTCAGGATGAGGAGCTTCTCTCTCAGCATGCATGTGTGTGTTGTTTATGGTTTTGTGTGTGCGCGTGTGTGTGTGTGTGTGTGTGTGTGTGTGTGTGTGTGTGTGTGTGTGTGTGTGTGTGTGTGTGTGTGTGTGTGTGTGTGTGTGTGTGTGTGTGTGTGTGCATTTGCAGGCTTATGCTTGGTTCAAATAGACAAAGTCATTAAAAAATAATAAAATGTTTGGAATAGTTAAGATGTTTAATGGTAATGGGCTGTGTTTATGCAGTTACAATCTTCTGAAGTAGCATGTCGTGTGAGACTGAAGCCGGGAGTAATGGCTGAAGAAAATTTAGATTTGCAAGCACTGGAATAAATTACATTTTAAAATATTACAATAATTATCATAGAAAATGGCTCTTGCTGAATTTTAATTTCACAATCTGTTCACGTTTTATTATGTGTGTGTGTGTGTGTGTGTGTGTGTGTGTGTGTGTGTGTGTTTAAGATGGTAAATAATACAAATTTAAAAGGAAAAAAAAGATGTACAGTAGATTTGTATACATTTACCAGCCAGTTCTGCATGTGAACAATTTAAATTCTGTTCATCTATAGCTGGCTTAGTTTAAATTCATGAAAAAAAAATTTAGAATTGCACTGGTTGAATAAAAAGAGGTGCAAAAACAATAGACCGTCAGTCAGGCAGAGAAAGATGCCCCCTCTCTCTCTCTCTGTCTCTTGCATTTTCAGTTTCTTTGGTAGACAGGTGGTACCACCTCAGACCTCCCAGCTCCACCACTCGACACAGAGTCATCCATCACCGCCGCAGCAGCGCCTGTCACTGCCTGGGAAGCGAGGGACTGCTGGGGCAGATGGGAAGAGAGGTAGCTCCTCTCGCCTTCCAGCATCAGGTGGTCTGGGAGTGATAAAGATAGAGAAAAGGGGCATCTCCCTCTGACACAAAAAAGTTTAAAAATGGGAAATACAACTTTCTTTTTGACATACATGCAGCAATGGCAGGCATATCTGTGACCGGAGTTCCCAGCTGAAAACTTCAAAAAAAGATGCACTCAAAGCCTTTTCATAAAGAACATTTGAATTGTTTGGCAAAAAAAAAAAAAAGACTCTGGCCCATAACATGGATATCCTGGAGATTAAGGGTCAGGGTCAGATACTCTCACTGAGGACATTTTGGCTGAGTGTCAATAAACTTTTATTGTGTCAACTGTCATTGTTGTGTACTGTACCTAAAACTACCAGTGGGTAAAATATACATTATTAATATACACTATTACAGTAGGTAAAGGTTTAAGGACCAATTCTCACTATTACCTACCTGCCTATTATTAAGATACTTATAAAGTACATACACTACCTGACAAAACTATTGTCATCGATCTTAGTTCTAAGAGCAACAAATAATAACTTGACTTCCTGTTGATCATTTGGAAAAGTGGCAAAAGGTCGATTTTGATTAATCATCTGTTGAACTGCATTCCAATCATCACAAATACTGCAGAAGACCTATTGGAACCCGCATGACCCAAGTTTCTCAAAGAAATCAGTCAAGTTCGGTAAAGGAAACTTCATGGTTTGGGGTTACAATCAGTATAGGGGCGTGCAAGAGATCTGCAGAGTGGATGGCAACATCAACAGCCTGAGGTATCAAGACATTTGTGCTACCTATTACATTACAAACCACAGAAGAGGGCAATTCTTCAGCAGGATAGCGCTTCTTCTCATACTTCAGCCTCCACATCAAAGTTCCTGAAAGCAAAGAAGGTCAAGGTGCTCCAGGATTGGCCAGCCCAGTCACAAGAAATTAACATTATTGAGCATGTCTGGGGTAAGATGAAGTAGGAGGCATTGAAGATGAATCCAAAGAATCTTGATGAACTCTGGGAGTCCTGCAAGAACACTTTCTTTGCCATTCCAGATGACTTTATTTATAAGTTATTGAGTCATTGCAGAGATGTATGGATGCAGTCCTTCAAGCTCATGGGAGTCATACACAATATTAATTGTTTTTCACTGCACAATGACTTTATATTCTATACTGTACATTATTTCTGTTAAGCGACAAGACTTTTGTCTAAGCAAAGTCAGAGCTTAATATCCTTATAAAATAATTAAAAATCAAGGCATGATCATATTTTATTTAGGCAAAATAAGTGTAATCTAGAGGCCTTTGCCTTTCATAAAAGCCACTTCTGATAAAAATGATCAGGTAGAAGTCAAGTTATTATTTGTTGTTCCTAAAACTTGGAAAGGCAACAAGACTATTGTCAGGTAGTGTATTCTGCACTATCTTGTTCTACGACCATAATCCTAGCCAATACCCAAACATAACTACTAAATTAATAGCTAATATTAATCAAATCAAATCACTTTTATTGTCACAACAGTAGCAGCATGTGTGCTATGATGAGTGAAAAGCTTAGGTGCTGGCTCCAGACAGTACAAAATACAGATAGTGCAAATACAACGACAGTGCAAAATACAGACAGTGCAAAATACAGACAGTGCAAAATACAAAGTGTGTATATCAAACACACAAAACAAAGTTTTCTAGGAGCTCGCAACATGGCATCCATGCTCAGCGCCATATTGATTAAGCAGCAAATATGGAGTTTATTAAAGTAAATGTCATAGTTAATAGTTTGGTAATATGGAGAGTTGTACCTTAAAGTGCGCTGTAAAAATCCTGGCTTTCACACAATTCCTTCATGTCACAAATTAATTGTTTTTTTACAAACTTAAGTGGATTGAACATAAAACATTTAAGTTGTCTTAAGACAACTGTGTTTATTTATCACATTTTAAAGAAGTAGCTTGAACCAGCAGCAAAAAAGAGAAACATTTTTTGAGTCCAAAGTGAGACCAAAGCATATTATGTCACTATATGGCACTGTCTTCACAAAGTAATGTCTTGACTAGAATCATTATTATTTTTAATCATAAGCTATAATGCTTAACAGACCCAAGACTCATGATATCTCCCCATCATCAGACTCCTCATTATCCATGGCATTTAGTGCCTCTAAAACAGTTTGTTAGCCATGTGATTAAAACTTTTAATAAAAACTTGTAATTAAAAAGGTATTGCTTAGCAACATAAAGCATATAGGCAGTGCAAAACTGACAGTGAAAATTAAGGCATTTTAAATGTAAGTTTGACCTTTTGGCACATAGATATAGCAATCTTTTATCTAAACAATTTAACAGCAGGGTATTGTAAAGAAAAATACAATTTAAATAAAAGTTAATGATGGGAGACGTTTTTTTGGTGACATACTGGAGTTATTTGAAAGGAACACACTCATCAGACTCTATTCTGTCTTGAAAAATGCTGCCCACATCCTAACAACACACTGATGAAACAAAAGAGCATATTCAGAACATGTCTGATTGCACTAAAATGCTATAAAGAGCGACAAGACATCCTTTGTTCGGTCCCGTCAGCCATTAAATTGCCAATCCATCGCTCAGCTAAATATAGAATAGAGGAGGCTAGATATGACACTCTTTAATGCAGTGAAAATTGCTCAGGGTAGATTTACTTTACTTTTAGAGTTCCAAGAGTCTGTGTTGGTGGGAACCTTAAAGGCTTGACTTCAAAACAACAACATAAAACTTTTGACAAATTTTTTTTGCTTAAACAAATATGTTATAAACAGGGGCTCATTGAAAATACATGTTTCTGCCTACATTTTTTGTGAAATTTATCAGTATTTTGACTGATTTTATGAGTTTGGTTGCAGATTGTAGATAAAATAAATGCTGCGGGCAGTATGACAGCAACAACTCCTTAGTGTTGCTTGACTGGGAGTATGTTTCAGGGCTCTATCCAACACTGTGGTCATAATTTTACTGAATGTCACCTTTATATGTCTGAAAATGAATGTCCATTAGCATTTGAATTTCAGACCCAGGGGCCTCCTGAATGCATATTTGACAAAGGACTTTTTTTTTTTTTTTTTTACTGGAGCAACACTGTAACAGTGCCATCAATTTACCCATATCAACTTAAAGTTTAATTTGGTTAGATTCTATTTGATTTATTTATTTAGAGCAGAAAAATCATACAGAGAACGATTCTTTAAACAAAATATATTTTAACATGGTCAAAATGGAGCTTGATGAAGCACACGCTTATTATTTTCCTCACCCCATTACCACATCATTCCTCTGACTTGAACTTATTTCTTCTTTTACTTATGACTTATTTTTACATGAGACATATCTTTGACATATTATGTTTGATTCCATTTGACCATTTACATTTCATTACATAGACCCAAAAAAGACAGTATTGCAAACAGCCATTAATTGAAATTTTATCATACCTTTATCATTTTATTCAATCACCTCTATTCATCTTTATATTCCTTTAATAATCTATATTTATGCAATTTTTTAATTGATTAATATCCTGACATTGTTTGATAATCTGTTCTAGACTGTTTCATAATTTTACACCACATTCATACACAATTTTTTAAAGGTGTCGTTGTTTTCAACCTCCTAAAAAGATGTTCTTCTCTCGGATTATATCACCCTTGTCTTTCTTCATAAGTTGTGCTTGAGGATGAAATATTAAAAGAAACCCTAACATTCATCACAAGTATGATATCTCTATGATTTAGACATTAAATTAAAAATCACATATACCTTAATAATGCAATGCCCAATCAGATGCATTTAGATCATCATAGTAAACATTGGAGTTTTGTTGAGTTTGATGCCATAGAGTGACTGAATTCTGAAAATATTGAATTCTGTCAACATAAATCACAACGTGATATAATGTAAAAATATATTTGGCAAATAATGGCAGTATATGCACATTTTTTTCAGATCTAAAAGCTAATGTCTAAAGCTGAAAATTCGATATAATGTGTTTAGTAGCTCAGTCACACTGAAAAAACAATGAAAAACACTGTCACACTAAAAAAAATAATACATTGGATTTACTAAATGTTTTTAAGGTAAGTGGTTGCAAACAGTTTAGATGGACTGAATTTAAACAAACCAATTCAATTTAATAATGTTAAACTTTATTTTGTTTGTTTAAATTCAGCACATATAAAATGTAAATGCAATGAATATTTTTTTTCAGTGCAGGATGGAATCAGATTTTTTGTAGTACCCCAACTGTGCAACAAACATAAGCATGATTGAATAACAAATTACATTGGTAAAATAATGAACCAAAATGCACCCAACCTCTTAAAATAAAGGAAATGAAATTCCCTTATCGGAGCAGGCCTTATAATTAAAAATTCGAAAACATTTTGTTGATTGGTATGTGCGCGCGGTTGTATTTGTTTGTTTGTTTGTTCCTTAAAGAACTTAAAACCTTCATCCACCAACATGCCTCACTTGAACTAAAAGAAGTTTCATTTGAAGTCTTTTAATGTGTAGATCAAACCGCAGCTATAAAGCACAGCTCTTCTGACTCTTATGTTTCATCTCAGGTTTACACGCCAACAAAGCTCTTATTAGATAATCACATCAGTGCTGTTGTCATCAGCTTAAATGACACTGGTAAACATCAGGGACTAGATTATGTGCTTTAAACAAACACAACTTCTGTTATTATGATGACTTATAAATGTAATAATTACATACTCTCAAAAGCTACACTAAATGCCACTTTACAGGACTATCCCACGATTGGAATGTTGGTAAATTCCAGGCTTTCTGATAGCTAGTGATGAAAGTCTGCTGTAAAGTAAGTCTCTTGAAATGAATTTACATCTATGAAAAAAAAAAAAAAAAAAAAAAATATATATATATATATATATAAATATATATATATATATATATATATATATATATATATATATATATATATATATATATATATATATATATATATATATATATATATATATTTCTTGTAGTTTGAGTTAAACTAAAAAAAAATTTTGTTCTGTAAATAACTGATCATATTTCTTTTAATTTTAAATAATTGTTGTCATTCAGTACATAATATGACAATTGGTCAAAAAAATAACAAATATACAGATTTCTAAATGGGTTTTTATGATTGCACTAAAACATTTTATCTAAATTCCATGACAACACATTACATGTTTTATCTAAGAAAGCAATATTTGGTAGAATAATCCAGATTTTCACAACAAATTAAGATTTTTTTGATATGTTAACCATTTGTTACAGGAGACTCTCTAATTGACATTATTTTTGTTTGAAATTTGAAAGAGAAGTTATACATAAATAGAATTAATTAAATATGAAATCTTACTCAATATCATTCCTAATAAATCCAGAGAAACTAAGAATTTTCAAGTGGTCTCTTATTTATTTACTTGTTTTTTTTTTTTACTGCCTGAATGCGTAATTTCATTAACTGATTCAAATTTTATGACTCAATTGAATGGGCAGTATCAGTGGTTACCAGCTGATATATATAGACCAGAAGGGGGCTTCTGTGCCTACTAGTAAGCTCAAAAGGCTATAATCATCCATCTCCGTGGTTAATCAGCTATAGATGGCTATGGCTGGAAGTTAACGAGAATTATTTATATTATTTATTAAACTGCCCATTTGTTGTATTTTATTTATGTCTTCCCCTACCCCAACCCTAAACCCAACCAATAATGTAAAAACAGATTTGGATCTGGAGTCTTCTCTATTAGTATAGCTGATTAACAATGATAAATATTTATTAAATTTCTTATTTATTGTATTTTATTAACATCTACCCAAAACCAAACCCTAAACCCAACCGTCACAGTAATGTAAAAAACAGATCTGGATCTGGAGTCTTCTCTAGTAATACAACTGATTAACCATCTATTAGTATGGCTGATTAACCAGTCTTCTAAGCCTACTAGTAGGCACAGGAGGCCCCTACTGGCCCATATCTATCAGCTGATATCCACTGATAACGTCCATTCAATTGAATGATAACATTTGAATTGGGTGCATTTTATAGTCCTGTTTGATAAATATCTGTTTATTCTTGACATGGAAAGCAAAAAAGCTTTAAATGTTAGTCAAGAAAAGATAAACATTTCTGTCCACACAAAGAAAAAGAAAATTTAAAAAATCAAGGCAACTTTAAGGTTTGTGATCCTAGGGCAGCCCAGCTATTTTTTGGTGACTCACTGTTCTGTGGCATTGTCCTGCTGCTGTTAGGAAAAGCCAGTTTTGACAGCAAGAAACACATAATGGCGACAGGGTGAAAAGAAATACGGATATGGCTTAATTGGGGTAATTTAGGTGAGTGTGTGAGAGTGAATGTGTGCTGTTTGCTTCTCTCCTTACTGGGCGGTCTCTTTTGATGGAGCAGGCGCAATTGAAGTAGAAAGGGACAGAGCGACACTTGACTTCAGCCCCCTTTGAAGAAGAGATGGAGAGAGAACAAAAAAATAAGTACAAAGTAATAGTCGAGTGAAAAAAGGGTGGAACACACTGCCCTCAGTCAGCACAGAAGTTCATGCTGGGAAAAACACCCATCAAAAAAGGTTGTGAACTGCAATTTTTCTAAATGTTTTTGGAGGTCTTTGTTTAATATAGCAACATTTACCTTAAAAAAAACTCTTTTGATAAGTATGCCATATTCGAGTAAATGGCCACAATAGACACATAATAAACATTGCGAGTGTTTGGATATTACTGTCAGATCTAATATAACACTTTTGAATAATTGCTTCTCATCTAAAGAAAATATCAATTCATGTCAATGTCATGTCAATGTCATGATTGAATGGGATCATGGAAGGTCAGCAGCAAAGAAACTTGAATTAAATCCATCAAGAATGTTTGGGTTGTAATATTTACAGGGTTCCAATTTCTGGAATAACATGTCATTTTAAAAGGTCCTGCATTCCTGCATAAAACATGTTTCTAGCGTGAAAATGTTGTGCACTTCTTATCAAATTTATATAACAATGGAAGATCAAGTTGCTTGTATTGTGGCTTTGCTCTTTTTATCCATTATGTGTCCATATGTCTGAAATATCCTGAAGCAGCTTTACTGTTTTGTACTGTCACGTCACGTGAGATTCCCGCTTTTTTAAGATAAATTTGTATATTATTAATGAACATCAGTAACTCGCCAGTTATTTAATGCATGTTCCTGTAAGAAAAGATTCTAAATAATTGGAAATCTGGCGACCGCAATCATCAAACTCTTGGGAACATCTGTGGTCGGAACCAAAGTTTACAGGTCTGTGTTCTCTGAACTCCTTTCAAGCAGTGGACGTCTTCATTCTGATTGCTTGCCGTCGAACCGCGTCATAGCTCATTACCATAAAGTTGACTTGATTTCAACTCTCCTTGACGCCCACGCCGGAGAAGACACGCTGCGCTGCTCCTCGCCACTTATCGTCGCCGGCTCTCATTGAAAATGAATGACTTCCAGCTACTTTGACACTCTCGTCGCTTTTGGTGTGAACGTAGGGCTAGTAAAGGCTATCGTGCCAGGATAATATACATTTGAACTTCGGCTTTAAAATGATTACATCAATACTGGGTGTTAAACTTTAATGACAGAAAAGCTAAATGTAAAATTTGTAAAAATGAAGAGGGAGCACTTCGCAGCCACACAAAGATTAAAGGTCACCTATGATGAAAATCAACTTTTGTAAGCTGTTTGGACAGAACTGTGTGTAGGTATAGTGTGTCCACAGTCATTATGGAATGATATAAACCCAACAAGTCTTTTTTTTCTGACATTAAAATAGGACTGAAACATTTTTGGACTGCAATGTTTTTCCGGCACACCGAATTGATGGATAGGTGCCATGTCTCCATAATAACAGTTATTCACATATCCACTGAACTCTTTTTTTCCACCACGGCCACAAGGTGTCCGTTAATGCTAATATATATATATATATATATATATATATATATATATATATATATATATATATATATATATATGTGTGTGTGTGTGTGTGTGTGTGTGTGTGTGTGTGTGTGTGTGTGTGTGTGTGTGTGTGTGTGTGTGTGTGTGAGTTGCAAGCGTAATTTGTGTGAGACTCATCATTTCAGAAAGGCTTAAATCGATACCACCACAAATACATCAATTAAACTTACTTGAGATTTTTGACCAATGAGGTGTATTTTAGCTTCATCTGTGTCTGTCTCTATCACAGACTAATATTTATCTAATGTAACGCATGATGAGAAGCAGGCACACACGTGGGAGCAGTGAGTGAGGAGAAGCAGCTCATTTTCATTTAAAGCCACAGGCTATATAAAAAAAAAGCTACAATGTATTTGGACACCAAAATGGGCAAATTCTGCAATAAAAAAATCTGGTATATTGAGCTAAAACTTTACAGACACATTCTGAAGACAGAAAAGGCTTATCTTACATCTTGTAAAAGGGGTCAAATAGGTGCCTTTTAATATATCATTTAAAAAAAAAAATTTAAATTAAAATCTTTTTTCTGTAAATTTAAAGGTATGTTATAACGTCATGAAAAGTATCCTGATTACTTGTAGTTATCTCTTATGCCAAACACTTCTAAAAACAATACAATCCATTGAAGTTGATATTTCATGACAACACAATTATAATTTTTCTCCTCCTACTACAGTACGTGAGCAAAAGATCAAGCCATTTTAACTGATACAATGGGTTTACTTAGTAAAGTCAAATTAGTGCTTTTAAGGGAACAGGTTTACTCACTTTAAGTAAAGTAACTTGCTTTTTCCAGTGTAATAATTGTGAATGGCACACTCTCTATAGCCGTTTTAAAATGTATGGCCATTATTAAAGAAATATTCAGTGTATAATTACAGCTCTCCTTCATTAATGCTGTGCTGGCGCATGGAAACAGGTCTAATGTTTTGTGAAGTTGGGAGGAAGCAGAAATTATGAACTGATGCTGCAGTGGAGTGTGCCAGAAACCAATGAGGGAAAACCATTAAGACTTCATACCCAAGTCGGTAACCAAACGTAACCCCAATTTAGCCTTTTCAAAACTCCCATATATTCATTCTGTTTTCCTTTTTGTGTAAGAAAATGATCAAATACAGCCTGTTAATGTAAGCTGCTTCTTCAAGCTACTTCGTAAGTTATACCTTTTGACAATCAAATTTGTACACAGTAAAAAGCAATTAATTTACTTTAAAAAATTTGTAAATCTGTTGTCTAAAAATTAAATAAAACTTTTTTTTTGCCTTAAACTATGTGCATAATAATACACATTTAATCAAGCCAATTTTCAATTAACTTTTTTAAAGTAAAGTCAAATTAGTGCTTTTCAGGGAACAGGTTTACTCACTTTAATTAAAGTACCTTGCTTTTTCCAGTGTAATAATTGTGAATGGCACACTTTCGATAGCCATTTTATAATTTATGGCCATTATTAAAGAAATATTCAGTGTATAATTACAGCTCTCCTTCATTAATGCTGTGCTGGCGCATGGAAACAGGTCTAATGTTTTGTGAAGTTGAGAGGAAGCAGAGATTATGAACTGATGCTGCAGTGGAGTGTGCCAGAAACCAATGAGGGAAAAACATTAAGACTTTATACTAGGGATGTAACGGTATAAGAATTTCGCGGTACGGTAATACCTCGGTATGAATGTCACGATACGGTATTTATTGAATCATTTACAGGAAAAAACAAAACTTATGAAAATACTCCAAAAAAGTGCCAAAAGTGTCAATGACATACAAATTAGCCATCTATCTGTAAGCTTTGAAACAGGAACTTCAATTTTAATAAAAAAAAATTATTAAACCATGTAAAAAAATAAAGTTTCAATTTAGTATTGTTGAAAACTCATCACATTCAACATTTAATCACACTCAGCCCATCTACCCAGATGAGAGCTCTGCTAGTCGGACTTCTCATCAAGCATCTCCCGCTGGATCTAATCTCACTATATTTATTAAACGGGATATTTCATTTATCTTGTTGTCTTTATCTAACGACATATTCCCTGACTTTGGGCATTGGAATCTATTACTTGTTCTCAGGTAACGTGTTTTGGCTGAGCGCAAAGATAAGTTAATGATTAATGTAACCACGTACATTCTGTATATTGACTGATCGCCTTTATTTCCTATAATGTAAAAACTTATTGTATGTTATACTTTTAAAATGGCCATTATCGATTCTTAAAACTGATACTCAGCAAAAGAGAGGCTGTGTTTCGTATTTTCACTGAAATTGAAAGGAGGCAGTTGTTATCGGCTCCGTTTTGTTATAAATATCCACACAGTGATAACGCTCATGCAGCACGGCGCCTCAACATTTCTGCTGTCTAAGTTGCTAATATTAAAATGAAAATAGGCAGTTCCTTAAATCATGTTTACATTTTATTGTTGAGAAAGTGAAACAACGAAGCCAGGGTGATGTGAATGAAGTTATAAAGTACACTGTTCCCTTTGAAGATTTACCCGTGTCCTCGGTATAATCTGCTTTTCCATATCAAACTGAGAAGAAGAGACTGCAGCCTTGATCAAACTTGCGAAGTCTGAACTTACACGGAGATAATGCAGGACTGAACTGTGCGTGTAAAGCAGGTCGCACACCAGAAGCGACGCTCGGCGGCGCGCCACGCAGCGCCATGTATTTTAGAATTCTAAACATAGGTTTCTATCAGGATACACACACCGGCGCCGCAAGTCGGCGGCTGTCGGCGGCGCCCGGCGACGGCTCAGGACGCAGTTCATTTTTCAGCCGCGCCACAGAGCGCCATCTGATTAGTTTCATGTTAAATATCATTCGAATGTGCGCGTCTGGTGTGCGATACTTTAATCTGTCATGTACGCGCCGTGTCGCGGCGCCGAGCGGCGCTTCTGGTGTGCGACCTGCTTTAGAGTTTTCCAGCTCTTTTCATCCCCGCTTCTAGCAGCACACTCCATTTCCGCATTACTGGATCTGTAGCAACAACAGACCGCAAGGGATGATGGACAAGCATGGGCTGATGGCAATTGTAGTTTTCGTTACCTCCCGTTCGCTTCATTCGCCTGAGCAAATTTTCTCAGAAGACCTATAGTTTTACCGAGTCATGCGACTTCGGTAATATCGAAAAAAAATTAATATTGCGGTATGACGGTATTTACAATACCGTTACATCCCTACTTTATACCCAAGTTGGTAACCAAACTTAACTGAGCGGAAATGCCTGTGTGATTATGAAGAATAGTAGAAGCACAGAAACACCCTGCAATATGTAATTAGAGAAGATGATGTATTTTCTTTGGATGACTTTTTGTACTGCATTTCGACTCACCATCACAGAAAAGAAATGACGTTTTTCAGTAAAAGAATGCAGTTTTATTTTAAGCTGACATGGTTAGTGCAATCTGTATTACATATGATGTAATCAAATGACCATGAACTGCAGAATGGCGACAGTAATCATCTCTTTTGATTTAGGAGTCTTCATTTAGCTGTTTTATAAATGAAATGGGTCATATTATGATGTTTTGTAAAGATGGAATATAATTCTTGGCTTTCCCTAGAATGTGTCTGTGAAATTTAATCTCAGAACTTTTATTGTATTGTGCGCAAAAACACAGTTTCCACATCTTTTTAAATGCAAATGAGATGCAGCTTACATGACCTTAATGAACAAATTGCTTCTTTTAATTAATAGTTTAGCAAGATCTTCATTTTGATGTCATTATTTCTGTCGCATAGCAAGAAAACTGAACATAGGTATGAAACAGTGGTGGAAAGAGTTCTGAAAAAGTAGCCCTTTTAAAATTACTAAAGAGTAGTGAGTAGTGAATTTGTGGATGTGTGTAAACGTACTGTAACATTCTGTAGTGCATTTAATTATTGCCCAGCAGGCACACAACGTCATAAGACATTATTGTTAGGTTAGATTTAGGTTGTGACGTCAGGTGACCAGACTTCAATGTCTAGCCAGCATCTAAGGACAACATTATTTTGATGTCCAAAAATGACATCAAATGATGTTGATATTTGGTTGATTTTAGGTTGTGTTATAAAATTATCAAAATCCAACGTCAAGCCAACATCTTCTGACATTTATTCGTCAGGTATAGCAACCAAAATCTATCGTCTGATAGACGTCATAGTGGTAATGTCCACACAATGTCAAGCTGTGACATCATTAGATGTTGATTTTAGGTTGGCCATTAACGTTGGCCTGACGTTCGGTTCTGACTTCAACTTGATTTTCATTTCCAAACAAAATGCAACATCCCTACGACGTTGGGTACAACATCAATGTTGACGTCTTATGCCTGTCTCTGGGTCAATGCATGTAAATATTTTAAACATCTTCTTTTGGACATTTTTAATGCTTCCAAACAGGTTGTTGCACTTATAAATCACCCATGTCTCAAGGTAGTTTATTATGATATGATTTACCTTCTATGTGCAGATTTGATTTGGACAGGAATCACAGGACTGATTTTTCTAATCCCCATAGACAAAAAAATAAAGTAGTGAGTGCAGGTTGAAGGACAGTAGTGGAGTGTAAGTACCGATACTGCACTAAAAATGTACTCAAAGGAAAGGTACACATTTTTAAAACTACTAGGTAAATTATTTCTGAGATAAACTATTCAGTTACAGTAGTTTGAGTATTTGTAATTTGTTACTTGACACCGCTGTATGGAAATCTGATCATTTTTCCCCAAGACTCATTCTAGTTCAGGAGGTATTAATAGTCTCATGATGGTAAATTCTCTCATGCTTAATTCAGCTAGTTTATCTCTCAAGATTTGAAATGGTAATGTAGCAAATTACAGCTCTAATTTTGCTGAAATGTCCAATTTCAGCAGTTCTGTTAGAGCTTGGAGACCCTGTGAAATTTTTTGCCATATTATAATGGAACAATTTGAGTCATTAGTTGAATAATGAAGGTTTAATGGATGATTTTTTTCTCTTCTTTTCCTCCCAGTGTGACAGCAGACACCACCCTGCATATCTGCTCTTCCTCATGCTTGATCTTCTGTTTTTTTCCTTTCCCCTTCTTGTCGTGTTTTCTTGTTTTTCTCTTTGTTCTGTAAAAGATGTGCTATAAAAGGAATTAATCTGCAAAATGACTGTCTCATAAAAGTGTCCTACAGCACACTTTGCCTGCAGCTGAAGCCATTTCGACAGACTCAGAGTCAATTCAGAATGAAATGGTTCATGGAATCACTGTAAGACAGACAACATCACAAGGGTAATAGAACAGCATTGTTTTTGTTTCAAGGTTAATATCATGCATAATTAAAATTCCAATTATCTGGCTGGAGGGTTATTTTGAGCTATCTCATGAATATCAAACTATACAGACAGCATACAGTGCTTGGGCAGTTCTAGAAAAATACTGGTGATCGGTTTGGACTCCATTAAAAGGTCAAGGTGTTCTGAAGCTTTCTATAGCGCTGAGAAAAAGGCAGGGGACAGGTGTGAAAATAACTGACGTCTACAGAGACAGGAGAGATGGAATGCATGTTGCGCGTTGGCTTTTAGATAACTTTAGTGAACTGACCTTTGCATTCAGTCTTTTAAGTTTATGAACTGTTCAGGCATATGAAAGCTACATTAAGACAGTGGTAATTTAGTCTGCATTCATGTCTTGTTCTGTCTGGCTCAGCCTCCCATGTATTGTCTAGAAATTTGTTGTTTGAGATTTGACAAATTAGAGACAAATAAGAGATTTTTGTTACACATACAGTAGTTTTGATTTGATTCAATTTTAAAATTTGGGTAACACTTTAGTTAAGTACCAATTATTATTAATAACTACTGGCTTATTTGCCTTTTATTAAGATATTGGTTGTTTATTAATAATTATAAAGTACTGTATGATCTTATTCTGTATGATCTAGCACTTTGAGTCTAAGAAAAGCTCATTACAAATAAAATATTTTATTATTATTATTATTATTATTATTATTATTATTATTATTATACGTCCATAATCTTACCCAATAGCTAAATCTAACGATTAAATTATTAACCATACAAAAGTAGCTAGTTTATCATGCTAAGTTTTGGTTAATAGTTAATAGCAAGATTTGTGCCTTTAAATAAAGTGACCAACATTTGATTAGATTCTGATTCATTTGAGTATGTTTTATATTTGTATATTTTATACTATAACAAAGACATCTTGCTAAATGTGGTGAATTATCCAAGGTTTCGGACTGATTCGGATTGATAACACATCTGTTTAAAATCATTAAATAGCTCATAAGGGTAATTTTTCATGTTTTTTTGAGTCACCTGTGTCATGAATATGGATAAACTAAACATGTCTTAAATACACTAACCAGAATCAGTCATAAGAGTTATTTGCTTGTGATTGATACATTAGATTATTTTTGCTTGTTGAGCATATGGACACTTCACTTACAGTTAAAGTCAGAATTATTAGCCCCCTTTTAATTTATTTTTTTCCCCAAATTTTCAGAGCATGTCTGATAATGATTTTACTTATGGAGAAAGTCTAATTTGTTTTATTTTGGCTAGAAAAACAGCAGTTATTAATTTTTTAAACACCATTTTAAGGACAAAATTATTAGCCCCTTTAAGCAATATATTTTTTCAATAGTCTACAGAACAAACCATCATTATCCAATAACTTGTCTAAATACCCTAACCTGTCTAGTTAACCTAATTAATAGTTAAGCCTTTAAATGTCACTTTAAGCTGTATAAAAGTCATGCAAAATATCTAGACAAATATTATTTACTGCCATCATGGCAAAGATAAAATAAATCAGCTGTTAAAAATGAGTTATTAAAGCTATTATGTTTAGAAATGTGTTTCAAAAAATATTTTCTCCGTTAAACAGAAATTGGGGAAAAAATAAACAGGGGGGTTAATAATACTGGGGGGCTAATAATTCTGACTTCAACTGTATTTTTTTTGTTTGCCATTGCTTTGCTTGTTGGTGTTTATTAAATTGGGAGTGTTGACAGCTGGTCATTGTGGCATTTGTCCCGTTTGGACAGCTTACTAAACACTAGAATTGATGAGTGCTACACTTTACATAATATTTTTTTCTTTTCTAAATTGCAGCGCTCAAAATTATTAAATTATACTTTACCTGTCTTTAAAAAAGCATATAAATAAAAATTTAACCCTAACTGATTTAGGGAGTAGTTTGTTATTCTTTCATTTTCTTTTTCGGCTTTCGGCCCTTTATTAATCTGGGGTCATCACAGCGGAATGAACTGCCAACTTATCCAGCACATGGTTTCCGCAGCAGATGCTCTTACAGCTACAATCCATCACTGAGAAACACCCATACACTCTCATTTGCGCACATACACTACCGACAATTTAGCTTACCCAATTCACTAATACCGCATGTCTTTAAACTGTGGGGAAACCGGAGCACCCAGAGGAAACCCAAACAAACACAGGGAGAACATACTAACTCCACACACTAATGCCAACTGACCCAGCCAGGACTCAAACCAGCGGCCTTCTTGTTGTGAGGCGACAGCGCTGCCCCAGTAGTCTGTTATTTAATTATAAAAAAAAACATATCAGAAGATACCTCCTGTGATCATGGAAAAGATGTTAATCTGTTCTGAAAGGTAAAATTGTTGGCATTCACCAAGCAAAGAAAACATCTGAAGATACTGCTAAAAACAACAATATTAAGTTAAGAACTGTCCAATGCATTATTAAAAATAATTAAAAATCATTTTTGAGCAAGAAATGTGGTCCTGAAAAAAATCTGGACTGCTCGAGATTGCCGATCATTTTAAATGTCTGGTGAATTCAAGTCATAAAAACCCGACAGTAATACTCATGACCATATTAAAGTAAGAGCATTTTCAAATTAATAATGCAAAGAGAACTCCTAAAGACTGAGACTAAACAGCTGTGTAGTCTTAAGAAAACTATTGAGCAGTGAGGCTAATACAAAAAAAAAAAAAAAAAGGCTTTGGTTTGCTAGGGAGCATAAAGATTGGACTCAGGAGAAGAGGGTGTGATGAGTCTAGATTTATCCTGTTCCAGAGTGATGGGCGCATTGGGGTAAGAAGGAAGGCAGGTGAAGGGATGTTCCCATCCTGTTTAGTGCCGACCTTACAAACCTGTGGGGGCAGTGCTATGATATAGGATACTGCAACTGGTCAGGTCTAGATTCAACTTTATGAGTCAACTCATTTCGTGATTATTAAATCAATAATCTTGAATCAGGTTATTCCATCAATAGATTTTTTTTTCTTCTCTGATGGCACAGACATATTTCAAAATTATTATACCAGGATTCGAAAAGCTCAATTTGTGAAAGAGTAGTTCAGTGAGCATGAGATACATAATTATTCAGACTTGCCCATCATTAAAACATGATCTTGGTGAAAAAAACTCTGGATGGGAATAAATGTTGTGATGTGCAGAAGCATATTAAAATGATGCCACGGTTGAATGCATGCTGTAATCAAAGCTAAAGCCGGTCCAATGAAATATTAGAATTATCCGATTCAATGCAGATTATAAATCTACATTCACGAATCAGGCATTCCAAAATCATATAATAATGAAGATAAAACAAGAAATCTGCAGGGAGAGCAATACAGGAAATATTTGTATATTAGCTACTGGTAGATGCCCGAGAGAGACTGACAATGTGATAAAAATCAGTTTCTAAGTTGAATATTGATTCATTAAAAAAATAAAAATAAAAATAACCATGTTTTTACCATGTTTAACATTCATGCTGAACTGTACATTGTGAAACAGATTACAGGTGTGCAAGAGAGAGAAAGATAGAGAGAGACAGAAAGAGAGGCGGTAAGTAATTGGGAGCCACTTAAACACAGTAGAAGCTGATGATGAAAGCAAATCTAGACTGACAAGCCTGTGCCTGGTTCAGAGTACCAAATACTCGGAGCACACAATAGAATCCTGATTGAGACAGAGAGAGGGGGAGCGAAAAACAGATGAAATTATGGAAAGAAACAGCAAAAGAGAGTGTGACAGAAAGAGAGCAGTGTGTTTAGGAGAGAGGGGGCCGGTGAAGTGGCAGAGTGAAGCTGTAATTAAGTGAGCAGTTCCTGCAGCAGGGAAAATGCTAATTCCTCTCTCACTGTTGCTGCTGATTAGTCATCTAAAGCAGCTCCTGAAGAGAAAAGTCCCTCAGCATTTGTCTATATCTACTTTATTATGAGAGTGTGGGAGGAAAACCGTGCGTGCAATAACGTGTTTTAAAAATAACTCGTCACCATCTTGCATTGTTCATTACAAAAGGTAATTACATTACATCTTGAAATTTCTAAGAAAGCGTGTGTTAAATTGCTATTGATTTGTGTTATCTCGCTAAGAGATCATTTATGTATGGTATTTTGCAAATTGTACATGTGATTGATTGTTTTTTTTTTTTTGTTTTTTTTTTTGTCTCACTCCAATCACAACCATTTCAAAACTTTGTCATACCCTTACATCAATAATGCTTCACACACTCTATTAGAACAGCTGTTCATAAGTTAGGACTACAAGATAAAATGAAAGTTGTGAGATTTTCTTTCTCATATGTTATTCAAGTAAAACTTCTTGACCAAACTAGAGCAGGGGTCTCAAACTCAAATTGGTGGGGGCCCATATCAGTGACTGACAATTCATAGGAGGACCACTTTAACATTCAAGCACAACAAAAAAAGACGTTCAGACATTCTCCCCCTGAGTATCAAAGCTTCTTTTTATTTCTTGTTGTACATATTGAATGGGGTTGTTTAAAATGATATACAAATACAACTATTTAATAATAGGCATAATAATTATTACCTTTATTCTGTTTCAATCAATTGTTGCTTAACCAAAAGTTTACTAGAACAGCAGAAAGCAGATTAGGTAATTAGTGACTTTAAGGGCAATTGCTCTTCTCAATGTCTTTTATTTTTGTAAAACTACATCAAAGAAGGTAAAAGTGTATGTACGGTCCATTTATATGGATACACCTTAATAAAATAGGAATGGTTGGTGATATTAACGTCCCGTTTGTGGCACATTAGTATATGTGAGAGGGCAAACTTTTCAAGATGGGTGGTGACCATGATGGCCATTTTGAAGTCGGCCATCTTGGATCCAACTTTAGTTTTTTTTTTTAAAGGAAGAGGTTCATTTAACACATAAAACTTATCGGGAATTTCACCAGAAAAACAATAATGAGCTTGGTTTTAATGTAACTTTAATCTTTCTTGAGTTATTTACACGTTTCTAACCACTTATAAAATGTGTTCAATGTGCTGTCAATTGTGTTGGATTATTAATGCAACCCTCTTCTCCCATACTGATAGCAACACCACAGGAGAAATGCCAGCCCAGGCTTCAAGTTTGCGTAGTTTCAGGTGCTGCACATCTTGTATCTTCACACCATAGACGATGAAGATAGTGGGGCCATTCTCCATCAATGTAAACCTCAAGGCCACTGGATATTTGAAATTGCTACATGATGATGTGTTTCCCTCTTTATGCACTGAAGTTGGCATGATCCCTGAGTTTTACCAGCAAGATGGTGCACCACCACATTATGGGTCCGAGCATTCCTAGATGAACAGTTTCCTGAAAAGTCTCCCGATCTGACCCCATTAGACTTTTATCTTTGGGGTCATCTGAAGACAATTGTCTATGGTGTGAAGAAATAAGATGTGCAGCACCTAAAACTACGAAAACTGGAAGCCTGTGCTGGCATTTCTCCTGTGGTGTTGCTATCAGTGTGTGAAGCGTGGAAGAAGAGGGTTGCATTGACAATCCAGCACAATGGGCAGCACATTGAACACATTTTATTTAAGTGGTCAGAAACTTGTAAATAACTCATGAAAGAACAAAGTTTTGTCAAAACCAAGCACATCATTGTTTTTCTTGTAAAATTCTCAATGAGTTTAATGTGTCAAATGACCCTCTTCCTAATGAAAAAACAAAGTTTGGATCCAAGATGGTCAAGATCCCATCTGTTTTTATTTTGCTCAGAGTTATGGGATCTGACAATAAGCATGCGTTATAGGTGTGACAAAGAAAAATCTGTGATTTTAGAGTATACAGCATACTTTTTAGACTTTCTGTGAATTAAACAGCACAACCAAAAGGAAATAATGCTAATCAAAGTTATAAGAGTTGTCTCCCTATAGAACAAAAGTCAATGTGTTTATGAGGAAAAATCTTTGTTATGAATGTGACATCTCTCCATTATGGAGGTAACATGTGAAATTGGCACTTGTGTGACTTTGGTAAATCAAATAAAAATGTTTGAAAGCATTGACAGAGACATTTTTGAGTATTTTACAGTGGCCTACTGTAAAATACAGGTCTAAGCAAACAAAGTATAAAAAGTTCAACTATTTTGGAAAGGTTGATGAGCATGGGGTTGCTAAAATTTTGTCTGAAGTATTCTGTAATTAAACATGACTATATAAAAAAATGAATTGCATCACTACAAATTTATCAGTTGAGCAAAAGCATGTACTGTACACTTTATTACAACCTCTGAGCTCACAACAGGTCTGTCTTCATCCGGTATGATTCCATTTACCCTCATTGTGCTTCTTTTGCTTTATGCGTCTTTTTCTGATTGGTTCATTAACTTGATTACTCTCAGGTGCATCTTAATAGACATTAGCCCATGGCTGTATTTAAAATCGCCTCCTATAACTTCATCCACTATTCCCTACATTAGTCCACTAATAGTCCACTTAAACGAGTGAATAAAAACAAGTGAGCAAGACCATTTCTATTTATTTACTGAATGGATGTCAGTGCATGAGTAATTTCACCTTGATGAATAAACCACTTGTTTGGGAAACAAAACAGCCTATCATTTGAGTGAGACTTAGGTAGGTAGGTAGGTTACTTTATTTATACTTAAAGGAAGGTTTTGGTTTGCAGTCAAGAGTCCTCATCTCACAACAGTGCCACACAAAGGAACTCGCACATTAACAGCAACAAATGCACATTAAGACATAAAACGTAAACATAAAGAATAAATAATCACTTTAAGTGTCCACCCCCCTCCCCAAGTAAATGTTTAAAATGATCTAAAATATACAAGTCACCGAAACATCTCTGCTTTAGTCTGTCTAATGTCTTTAGTCTAATGTCTATTAAGTCTATTTAGTTCTATTTAAATGTCTAATGGCTGCTGGTATGAAACAGTTTTTGTATTGTTTCGTTCTACAGCTTAATACTAGAAACCTGCGAACGGAAGGAAGGAGCTGAAACTCTGAGTGTAGGGGTTGAGCAGTGTCACTTAAAATTGAATTTGTGATTCTCTTTAGCTGCCTAGTGTACACTGCCTCTAGATTGGCTAGTGACACCCCGGTCAGCTTACTGGACCACTTAACTATTTGATTTAGTGAGTTTTTATTCTTGACAGAAAGATTCCCAAACCATGACACCAAAGCAAAGGATAAAACCGATTCAAGAATAGCATGATAAAATAGAGTCATCATGTGTTGGAAAATATAAAACTTGGAAAAAGTGTTGGAATATGGAAATAATTCAACTTTCTCAAGCAAAATAGTCGCTGGTGCCCCTTTTTACACACTGCTGCACAATTCTCATTAAAGGAAAATTTAGAGTCAATAATTGTGCCAAGGTATTTGTATGACTGCACACTTTCAACAGTCTGATTTTTAATGGCGCTAATGGTTTAAAGTGCTCACCTGTGTGTAAGCAGCTTTCCTAAATCAATGATCATATCTTTTGTCTTTAAATCATTTAACTGAAGTTATGACTCCTCACACCATCTGACAAAGTCAGTGAGTACTGGACCATGACCTGTTTCATTATTATGGAGTTATGATAATGAGCTATTAGAACTCATTTTATAGATATATTTATATATACATTGTTTCTTATTCATTATATTGTTTCAAACTATACAAAAATGGCAAAAAAAAGTCACTTTGTTAAACTATTTTAACATTTTTGTAGAGAGATCAAGGTCTCATGATACACTTCAAACCGGTAAATATGAAGAATTACATCTGTGATTCATGGAATACAGCAAAATGGTAATTAACAGATACTTTTTATAGAGTACTAAGGACTATGTGATTTTTATAACACTGTGTTCAATAGTTTACCCCATCCCTGCAACATATTTTCTCTCAAGCGCGTTGTTTTCTTCAAATGTTCTATACGAATCTCTCTGTTGGCCTGGCAAACTATATTTACTTGGTAGCGGGGGTCTACCCTCCTCTCCGATACCATCTGGCCCAGAACAGAGATGGAGCTGGCATAACCCTGCTGACCCATGTAAACACACACGCATGAGGACACACATACACATGTACAGAAGTGTGCACACTGATCCACCCACACCAACCAGCAGGTAAAGCCATCTGCTTTTCCCTCCATCCAGCAAATCTCCAAAGAGCTGTTCCTCTCTGTCACTCTCAGTTTCTCTCATTACATTTTTACTCTATTTTCATAGTAGTTACACGAACAAACTGCTTAGCTGCACATAAATGCAATTTAAATAAGATGGTTTTTACTGTATGTTTAGATCATGTACGAATGTTGTACATCGCATGTAAGCATCACAGACCATTTTTTCTATAGTCAAGATATATATATTTGCTGCATGTTCAAACAACTTATTTCAAATGAACTGTTTAAAGGGATTGTTTGTATTGATTGTAGGATTGTTTTATGTTCAATCCACTTATATCTGTTAAGTAAATAGATTTATGTTGGGACAACATAAGAAACCCTGCATTTTTTACAGTGCATGCACACACTGCAAATTAATTAACATTTCAACCATTTACTAATTTACAGGCAGTACAATCACATTGGACAATCAAATTAGTTTTATTGTTAGTTTTATTTATTAGTTAAATTCTTAGTTTTTACAAATTTGACTATACTGTAAAAAAAATCATGCCTTTCCAGCCGCAACTTAACAGCGGGAAACATCCATACACTCTTGCATTCACACCCAGGAAACCCATGCAAATAAGGAGAGAACATGCAAACTCCACACAGAAATACCAACTGACCCAGCCAGGGTTAGAACTAGCAACCTTCTTGCTGTGAGGTGATTGCACTACCCACTGCGTCATTGTGCTGGCCCTAAATTAAACTTTGCATAACTTAAAAAATTTAGTTGTTACCTGATACATTCATTCATTTTCTTTTAGGCTTGGTCCCATGCTAGAAAAAACAAGACCAATATATTTGTATTTTGACTGAAACATTTGACACAACTCTACAAAAAAGGTGAATTCAGAATTCAGAATCCTCTCTTATGTACAAATATAAATATATTGACATTTTAGTCATTCGTCCGCTGACCTACAGAATCTCACGGCCGACACTATTGATGAAGTTATCAAATTAGCATTTGCACAGATCAGCAATATTTTCAAATCACTGTGTAATGAGAAGTAAGTTTTATGTTTAATAAAATAGCACTCAATGTGCCGTGTTTTATTCCAAACATAATTTATTTGTTTATTCATTTATTTTATTTTCGGCTTAGTCACTTTATTAATCAGGGGTCGCCGAAGCGAAATGAACCACTAACTTACCAGCATATGTTTTGGATGCCCTTCCAGCCACAACCCAACACTGGGAAACACCTTTTCACCTCTTTCACACACTCTTTTACAAACAAACACTATGGCCAATTTAGCCTATTCAATTAACCTATATCGCATGTCTTTGGACTGTGGAGGAAACCGAAACACCTACACGAACATGGGGAGAACATGCAAACTCCACACAGAAATGCCAACTGTCTTTCAGTAATCATTCTCATGCTCTCCACTCCTCCATGACCACCACAGCATATCTGCTCAAGATATGGCCTGGTCCACGATTATGGATACGGCCTGCAGCCTCGTGCGAAAGTATGCCTCTCACCAGTGCTGATCTACAGCCATATTGCACTGCTACGAGTGTGAAATTGCTCATATATATATATATATATATATATATATATATATATATATATATATATATATATATATATATATATATATATATGTATATATATATATATATATATATATATATATATATATATATATATATGTATGTGTATGTGTGTGTGTGTGTGTGCGTGTGCGTGTGTGTGTGTGTGTGTGTGTGTGTGTGTGTGTGTATATATATATATGGTGATGCCCAAGTGATGCCTATGTTTTACACCTCCACCTTGCAATGCATCACACCGTTTTTCCTCAACTATTCTTCCACCCATCCATTCATTTCTACTGTTTTTGGCTTAAGCCCTGCAGCTGAAGCTTGCACTTCAGTGGATTCTTGTAATTGAGTTTTTAAGTAATTATAGAGGAGCTAATGCATCTTAAACGCCATTAAATTAAGAATAATGATTATTTACGCTCACTTTACACAGGCTGCCGGCAAGAGCAGTTCAGATGCCTATATATGTTAGCACTTCTACCTGCTAACACGGCAGCAGTTCACCATTTTAATTCATTTTTCTTGTCAAGTGTAAAGTTTCCCCATCAGCAAAGAAAACGGCGGGATGAGGTGTGGAAAATATGGTTGCCCTTTGCAAACACTAGGGATCAGATAGAAGGCCTCTGAGGAACATCGAGGAACACTTAAGAAAACTGCAAAAATCTATAAATAGGAACAGCACAGAGAAGAGGATCTCTGACATCTTTCCAAGCAAAACCTCCATTTGGAATCACTCAGAAACGTACAAATCTTGGACAAAGACAGCGAACACCTTTAATCTGCAACTTTATACCCCTGGAAATAGGAAACAGAACCCTTGAATCTCTAGATCCCCTGACCTCCACCCTAAAAGCTTCAGTCTTAAGCCTCGTGGATCCCAGAGGAATAGCTCTTTTCTTACGCCTTTTCTTTCCCTCCATTCTTTCCTTTTCAAAATTAATGGTGTTTGTTCGATCTCTCTTTAAATGCATGATTCCTCCCAAACAAATCCTCCCAAAATCATTCTTTCTACTGTAAAATACTCTCTTTTACTCCAAAGGAACTGCTTTTTCTCTGAGGCCCGATGTCCTGTGGTGCACTGCGCTCCGCTGAATGTAGTTTTAAAAGCTTTTTATAGTGTTACAGACAGAAACTGGTTCAGACGGAATATATTTTCCATGAGTTACATCAGGAAAGTCCGCATGTACGCCGTCAGCCTGTAGACATTTGCTGTCAGCCAGCATCATCAGTGCATCTCTGGATTATTCTGTTTACCTTATGTTTGAGGTGTTGATTTGGTTTATGACTTTATAATCTTCAATAAATACTTCTCTGTTTTCTTAAGCAGCGATCACATGCTCGTGTGTGTATCTGTTTTCCTTGTTAAGGTGATTCAGTGTGCTGCTAAGGGATCTCTTAGCCCTCAGCTCTCTCTACAAAGCTTTTCAATTAGCGCTTAATTGCCTAATTACCTCTGGGCATCAATGAGCAATGGAAAGATGGAGGAAAAAGGGGGGAGAAAGAAAGATGAGTGATCTAAAATAAAATGAGTGCTTTAGTCGAGAGGTCAAGGTTTGGCTGGTTAGCATGGTCCAGTTTGCCCCTGCTGGTAGATTTTGTTACTGCACTATGCCATAACATCTGCCTCTATTAGCTACCATTAAAATGTAGAAGTGCATTTTTATGGTTATTAAATATTGTTTCTCAGACTGCAACCACATTATTGCTACTGTTTGCTCTGACAGACAAAATGCTTTTGTATTTATTGACAGGAGCCACTTTCCCTAGCCAGGGGGGTTTGGGTGGTTTAAAAGACCCACACCCTGCTGATAAAGTTCAAAATTTGATCCCTACGTGAGCTTATTTATCCCATTTTTGACTGCTATACCATATATAGTGAAAATTATTGGTAGAGGAAGGCTTTAAAACAGACAAAAATGTTAATTATCTAAGTGGCCAAATTGTGATTGAGGAAAGTTGATTGGGTTGGCCAGTTTGTTATTTGCCAATAGGATACAGTTTTATTTTAAAACAAGTTTTACCAAATTGCTATTTTGTTTTAAATGATGGATGATAAAAAAAAAATCAGTTTTTTAAAATAAATTATTTTTTATTTAAATTAAAAAAATATTTAATTAAATATTTAAAATATTTTTTTGAAATGCTATTCTTATTACTATATTTTAAAAACTATAAAATCATTTTATGTTTCAAGAATAAGTTTCAATATTTAAAATAAAAGTTACATATGAATGTTTTCTCAACAATACAGTAGTGATCCATGACTTCTATTACACCAGATTGTGTGTTTTCTTGAACAGCTGGATGTTGTACTCATAAAAAATATGTGTTGTCATTGACCAAAACTGATTAGCTGAAGTCACACAGAAGCATATCCATGTTCTGCTTGGTTCGATAGGTTATTTTCACCAGGATGTCTTAGCAGTCAAAACAGAACAAATGAGCATGGAACAAATTGTGGACTTTTTTCAGTGAGGGTTCTTCCAAACCACCTGAACCCCCTGGCTACGGCCCTGTAATTACCATTATTTTAGATGTTTTACTTGTCTTAGAGCCTGTTTCAGTAACGACGTTCAACCAACTCGGAGTTTAAACTTGAACTCTGAGTTGATTTACCGAGAGATTAAAAACTCTGAGTTTTTGGTTTCAAAATAGTTGATCTGAGTTGGGTCAATCAACTTTAAGTAGACCAACTCAGAGTTAAGCGCGAACACTGCGACTATAAAAAGGCATTATCAATGGAGCGCAGATATTACGAGTGACCATGGCAACATATGAAAAAAAGAAATCAGCATTTCTTTCTCCAGCTGAACTTGATCATGCAAAGTTATAGCAAATATGAGCGTATATATTTAAAAAAGCAACACCACTGCATAAGAGAAACAGAAACAGTTAGTGTGGGAAAACAGCTGCTCAAGTTAACGCATAATTTTACATTTAAAGTATTTAAATATTTAAGGAATGTTATGTGTGACGTTTATAAAAAATTTACAGACGTTACCACTTTTACACGTGTTGATCAGTTTTAATAGATTTAAAAGTACACTTGTGTGTCTGCCTTTTTTATTAATCAAGTGGTTGAGGTTGATGCGACATTTAGAATGTAAGCAGAATTGAAAAAAATAGTTTTATAACGAATAATAATCCCATTAATCTGGTTACAGCACATGTCCCTGTCAAAGTTCCGTGAATTTAAGCTAATTATTCATTAAAAAAGGACAAGCCATTCTCGCACTTGACTTTGTTTTTTGAGTGACTAAAATGTAGGCAATAGCTATGTTTCCATCGAAAAATATTAATTAAATTTGTGACAACCTGGAATATCGCATAAAAGACTGGTGAACAAAGCAACATTTCAAATGAAAGAGGACAAAATCGTCACTTCCTGATTAACTGGCGCCAAATTTCAACAGTAAAACCAGAATTTGCTGCGGTAGAAGAAGCTGCGTGAATCTTTTCTTTATTTAATAAATGACTTGTGCCTCAGAGGAGAATTTTGACACACAATGAACATGTGGGGTCATTTGAAGCCATGAGACGTGGAGAACAGATGTTCTTGACACTCTGGAGGTAATTAATAATATGCATTAATACTGAAACGGTTAAGGCATTTTAAAACAACCAAGACAACATTTCTGATGTTTTGCATGTGCTCAGCCTGCTGGTTTGTCTATTCACACACATTTTCATCATCATATGATCTCGTATAACAAACTTTTTTTAATGCACATACTGGAATTTGTTTAGTAAAAGTGTTTTCATCGCAGTTTATGTGCATCTTTTCTTATCGAACATAAAGTTTATCCTACTCAGTTCAGTTTGTTTTTTTATGCGCATTTTCAAAATTTATGCACATCATGGCGTTTCCATCAATTGTTTTTTATGCGCATTTCCAAAATGAGCATTAAAATAGGTATGTGGAAACGTAAGGCTAAGGAGATAAATGCCGCTACGTCTTTGAAAAAGGGGAGCAGTCCGACAGAAACTCAGAGTTTAGAGCAGGGGTGTCAAACTCAATTCCTGGGTGGCCGAAGCCCTGCACAGTTTAGTTCCAACCCTGCTTCAACACACTTACCTGTAGGTTTCAAACAAGCCTGAAGGACTCAGTTAGTTTGATTAGGTGTGTTTAATTAGGGTTGGAACTAAACTGTGCAGAGCTGCGGCCCTTTCGGAACTGAGTTTGACACCTGTGGTTTAGAGAATAAAACCTGTTCCTGACCAGGTTAGGTTCACAAGTGGCCACGGTAACTGACTCCGGGTTAAAGTTACCTCTCTTTTAGAAACAGGCTTGACTTACCCTGCTTTCTCGAGGTTGACAAACCTGCCATTTTGAAACGGAAAACCCAGAGTTTCTCTCATTTCAGGGTTAACATACTCTGAGTTTTCATCTAACCCCCTTTCTGAAACTTGCCCTTAGTGTTGTCCTATTGTTGTTGTTGTTGTTGTTTTAAAGCACCTGACATGCAAGTCTCGTTTTGATAAATAATAACGATGACAGCTAACAGTTCACATACATTCTTGTGATGACAACCTAACACACAAATGTGGAGCTTTGACTAAATGTTTTCTTTTGTTTTTCCTTTCCCTCTCTCCTGATCTCTCTAACGTTTCTTTCTTTCTTTACTTTCTATTCCATCTCTCTTCCTCTCTCTGGTGATCCCCCAGTCTCTCTCTCTCTCTCTCTCTGCGTGTCTCTGGAGGGCTCTGAAGGAAGCAGTGAAGCGCTACAGCGAGCTCCTGTCTGTCACAATCACACATGTTTCCCATTAATGTGACAAACACAGTTGACATCCAATTTCCCCCATGCGCGCCAGCTTCCCGCAAAATGGATGATGAGACTGCAAAACCCCCGTTCATGATAAACAGCGGCGTCCCTCTGCCTCAGGGGAGGAATCCACGCAAGCAGCGCCATCAAACACATGAATGGCATCTCATCTCATACTAAGTGAACGACCAGGGCAGGTGCGAGGAGGAGGAGGAGGGGGGTGAACGGAGACACTCGGTGGCAGTTGTTATTTGCGGGAAACGGACGTGTCTTGCCAATGCAGACACTGGGAGACGCTGCGTTCTGACAGGCCGTTTAACTGTGCCATCATGACCTCTTGTTACGGCTGTAGCAAACAATAGTCCTCAGACTGACTGAACGAATGTCGACTGTGTCAGAACAGAAGAGCTGCCGGTGAAACTCTTTCGGTATTCTAGGATGCCACTGTCAATCTGTAGCACAGCCTCCTCTGTGTCGTCATGACGTCATGACTCTCAGGTGTCCGACAGTCGGACGCAGGTCATTTGCTGCCTTCTGCTGCCATCTAGTGGTGAGTTTAGTACAGCTGCTGTCTTTTCAGGATGCATTATAAACGACAGTAGAACAAATTCTATGTGGCAAGCCCTTTTAACATTTCATCTATCCACCGTGACTACAGCATTTCAAATGATCAATTGCACTTCTTGTTTGTTTAAACAACTGGTCAGACCATTTTGAAAAAAAGGTTATGCTACGAATAATTCACTGAGCTAAATGTGACGTTGTGCTTTATTTTGATTCATTAGAAAAATAATGTTGTGCTTGGCCTTTTAACATAACATTAGTATCACAAACAGTGTAAAAAGTTCTTTTGAGTTCAGTGTGTTTTGTTCTTTCTGATTATTGTCTTTGCATATTTCCTAAAGCACTGTAATATTTAACACATTCGTTGCTGAAAGACATGTTTGGAGTTTGAGTTATTCATGATAAATGTAATTGGAAATTATTATTGTAAAATTGTGCGTATTCTGTAGATAAATATGGTTGTTTTCAGTACAGTACTTTAAAAGATACATTACTTGTTAATAAAATACTATTATTTATTTGAGAGTTTCATGTTCTAATTTATCACGGTGGCGCAGTGGGTAGCATGATCGCCTCACAGCAAGGTCGCTGGTTTGCTTGTTCTCCTCGTGTTTGCGTGGGTTTCTTCCACAGTGCAAAGACATGCGCTATAGGTGAATTGAATAAGCTAAATTGAAAACAAATGCTGTATAAGTTGGCGGTTCATTCTGCTGTGGTGAACCCTGATTAATAAAGGGATTAGCCAGAAAAAAAATGAATGAATGAATGTTCTAATTATTCATTAGTACCTATTTAACAGATACTAGTACCTAACCATTCTTTCTACTTATTTGCTTTCTTATTTTCACTCCCTATTTCAATCATGACAACTATTTTGTTTTTACATGAATAAGTTTGTTTATTTTTTCCATTTACTTTTATGGAGATCTGTCATTGTGAAGTCTACTAACTATATGTAGACTGTTATGTTTTGTTGTTCTTGTTTTGATGTAATGAAAGTTAATTGTGAAAGTTAACTGTGTACTATTTTTTGTTAGATATTAGTACTTTTTAGATATAATTTCCTAATAAATAGATATACAAAAAAATATAAATTCCAATTTTCCCATTTTCATAAATAAATACTATTCACTATTGTAATAAAAACTAGTAAACGTGTAATAAGTATCTAATGAATACTGTTTACAGTATTTTATGAATTATGATCAAATTTGTGATATCAATAGATGCTAAAAATTCCCTTAGTAAACATTTGGCACTAATTAGTAAAAACAAAACAAAAAAATTACAGCACAACTTTATCCAGTGTTCAGATTTTTGTGCTGGCATTATTAAAAATAACATTTTAGAAAACTTGTCATACATAATATAATCAATCAACTGGGGATGTACACCTGATAAAAGTCTTGTCGCTTATCCAAGTTTTATGGGCAACAAATATTAACTTGACTTCTAGTTGATCCTTTGGCATCAGAATCGGTTTATGAAAGGCAAAGTCCTCTAGATTATGCTTATATTGCTATAATGAATTATAATCGTGCTTTTATTTTTAATTATTTAATTAGGACAGCAAGGTTTGACTTTGCTTAAACAAAAAGTCTTGTCACTTAACAGAAATAGTGTACAGAGTAGTATTTAAAGTCATGGTGCATGGTGCACAATTAATATAGGCTAGTGTATGACTCCCATGAGCTTGGAGGTCTGCATCCATACATCTCTGCAATGACTCAAATAACTTATTAATAAAGTCATCTGGAATGGCAAAGAAAGTGTTCTTACAGGACTCCCAGAGTTCATCAAGATTCTTTGGATTCATCTTCAATGCCTCCTCCTCCATTTTACGCCAGACATGCTCATTAATGTTCACCTCTGGTGACTGGGCTGGCCAATCCTGGAGCACCTTGACCTTCTTTGCTTTAAGGAACAATGATGAGGAGGCTAAAGTATGAGAAGGAGCACCATCCTGCTGAAGAATTTGCCTTCTCCTGTGGTTTGTAATGTAATGGGCTGCACAAATGTCTTGATACCTAAGGCTGTCGATGTTTCCTGAATACTGAATGTAACCCCAAATCATTTTTGAAGTCTTCAGCAGTATTATGCAGTATTTGATTGGGATGCAGTTCAACAGATGATCCATCTGAAAAAATCTGCCACTTTTCCAAATGATCAACTAGAAGTCAAGTTATTATTTGTTGCTCTTACAACTGGGATGGACGACCATGATACTACGTTTTTCTTTTTTCTTATTAACCTGCAGTGTCTTTCTATGTTTAAATGTTAAAATGGCTTGCCGTATGAATACAGACACTCAGCAGCACATTGGCCATGAAAAGTCATTAGCATGAAAACTTTTAAGAGACAACACCACCAGGCCTTTTGAGCGAACTGCTGAGCTGCGCGCAAACGAATGTTTGGCATACGAGTACTTTGTTATCTCTCCCAGTGGGAAATCAAACATCTACTTTGAACAACAAAACTTGGGTTTTTCATTATTCTCTGTCTTCGGCACAACCGCTCCAATCGTGCAGATTTTCCTATTAGCATCAGATCAATAGTCTCCTTTAGTTTCCTCTGCGCTACATTCTCGCTCTAAGTGAAACCGTAGTAAATCTGAGTGAAATTAAATTTACTAATTGGTTTCCGAGGGACAAAGGAAACAAAACTAAATTGATTGCTGTAATAAGTCTTTTAGTAAAAGCACTTTCGGTTCAAACTGTGTGGAGGGATTTTACAAAGCAAATTAATTTGTCTTGACTTCCTTTCTGCGTTTGCCTTTTTCTTGCCCATCTTGTTTGATATTCTCTCTGTTCTCTGCACGTGCAGGAGGAGGTTGAATTTCTGTGATGCTCTTTTGGTTCTCATTTCAGTCTTGAGTGTTTGACCTCACCTTTATGAACACGCTGGACCTGGAGGCAGCAGGTATAGAGAATTCATCATTCAGGTGAGGGACAGTTCACATCAGATTAATTGGTTGATTTGATTGTTTCATTGATTTTTATTTATTTATTTATTTATTTATTTATTTATTTATTTATTTATTTATTTATTTATTTATTTATTTATTTAAATGAATTAATTAAAATGAACAGTTTAGTTCTAGATGCTGTCATTCTAAAGTACCAGTAAGTCATTATGTTATGTTTATTATATGAAATCCTATACAGCTGAGGTCAAATTGTTAGCCCCCCTGTTTATGTTTTTCCCAATTTCTGTTTAATGGAGAGATTTTTTTTCCAACACATTTCTAAACATTTCTTATTTCTAATAACTGGTTTATTTTATCTTTGTCACAATGACAGTAAATATTATTTTACCAGATATTTTTCATGACACTTCTATAAAGCTTAAAGTGACATTTAAAGGCTTAACTATAGGTTAATTAGATTAACTAGGCAGGTTAGGGTAATTAGGCATGTTATTGTATATCGATGGTTTGTTAGACTATCAGAAAAAATATAGCTTAAGGGGAAAAATTATTTTGACCGTAAAATGGCTTTTAAAAAATAAAAAAAACTGCTTTTATTCTAAGATATATATAAAAAAATCTTTATGTAAGATTTTTGGGTGAAATATCGCTTTAACACAAGCTAAAAGAGACAATAGAGAAAGTCCCGTCACTGTCACATATATCATTCAATCTTGATCAAACATTATTTATTTATAGTTAACTTTAGTTATAAAGAGTTCATCTTTCCTTTGAACTGTGAATAGATACAAACATTTGCTAACAGATAATAGTGTTCCTATAAGAGCAAGAATCTTAAAAGTTGGTCAAGAGCACCCTCTGGTGATGGGGAGAGATGTTTAAAATCAAATAACTTTATTGGTGACTTTTATTATGAAGCCTTCATTTACAAATGTTTATTAAAAACAATTTATCACATGGCTGCAATTTCATGTTTCTAAAAGCTGGTTTAAACAAAGATAATATATAATCAGATTTTTTTTATACTTTAGGTCATGTGCTCTCAGGTCTTAAGGACTCTCGAGGTCAAAGTAATATGCAAGCTTTTGTTATATATGTTTTTTAATTACGATACAATTATAAATGTTGGTTGAACTTGTGATATAGGAACTAACATAACATAACATGTATTTCTTGTGTTTGTGTTATATGCTCTGTATTACTTTGCTAATTAAGTCTACTACCACACACACACACACACACAGAGAGAGAGAGAGAGAGAGAGAGAGAGATACACAAATGTGTTCCTCAAGAATAATCAGTGCAGTGCAGATTTATGCAGAGTGTAGAAGAAAATACATTTAGCTCACTGGGGGCATCAAGAAAATGTTCACAGACTAATTTATTGTGACATTTTCATTAACTACTGATTTGAGGTAAAATTCCCCTCATCAGGGAGCAGTTTAAGCATTTAATGAGAATGTCCCTCAGAAACGAATGAAAATTGATTTATTTTACATTTTAGAGAAATGTTGAGTTAAACCTATTAAACCTCTTCAAACCTTTTTGTTATTATTTCCAGTTATACTTTATTACAGAATTATATAACAATGTATTTGTAACAGTTTATTTTGTTTAAAATAAACACATTATATTAATAAAATTTTAGTCTACAAGGACTAGGCGTGGGACGATAGCTGTTTTCAAGGTATACCGCATTTAGAAAAATCAAGGTTTTAAAACTGCCAAAAAAATCTACTATCTTCTGCTATCTATATCTATGTGTAAAATTTATTTATGTGTAATAAAAGAAATTATGCATACGTGTAATATACATACATATCGATGCAATCAGAATTATTAGCCCCCTTTGCATTTTTTCTTCTTTTTTAATGTTTACTAAATGATGTTTAACAGAGCATGGAAATTTTAAGCTATATTTTTCTTGATTGTCTATAGAACAAACCATCGTTATACAATAACTTGCCTAATTACCCTAACCTGCCTAGTTAACCTAATTAACCTAGTTAAGCCTTTAAATGTCACTTTAAGCTGTATGGAAGTGTCTTGAAAAATATCTAATAAAATATTATTTACTGTCATCATGGCAAAGATAAAATAAATCAGTTATTAGAAATAAGTTATTAAAACTAATATGTTTAGAAATGTGTTAAAAAAAATCTTCTCTCTGTTGATTAGAAATTGGGGAAAAATAAACAAGCAGTCTAATAATTCAAGAGGGCCAATACTTCAACTATATATATATAGTCTAGGACAACAGTATCTCAGATATATTCAAAGATCCCGTTTTAAGTTTTAAGAAATCTGTGTTTTTTAAACTAATGAAGACAGCAGAAGTGCATAATTTTTTTTTTATTATTTAGCCTGAGATGTTTGCTGTTCCAAAATATTTTAGATGTTTCTCAGAATAAAATATATTGGCTGTATCAGAAATCACCTACTATTCAGTGTGCATTTGAATTTGAATTTAGTACTCGACCAATGGAAAGTACATTCTATACAGTATATGAATGTGAGTAGTATTAATAAAGCTCGGACAGACTACATCTATCAATTTGTCATGATCACATGACACACTAGCTTCACTTCCATTGATGAATTCTCTCACGGTGCATCATGGGATCACATAGCATCCATCTGATGTGCACTTCAGAATGTCGCCGGAGCTAGTAGATCAGGTACTTCTCGCATACTGTTTTTCGATTTCTATGAATTTGGGCATACTCAGCTTGCATACTGTATCCTGCGTACTATATAGTATGGAAGTATGCGATTTCAGACACAGCCATTGTGTTCAAAGTGGGAAAATAGTTATTGATTTTTACCCAGACATTTAAAAAGAATATGTTTTAGAGCAGTAATCACAAAACCGTGATATTTTTATCCAAGGTTATTACAGTTAGAATCTTATATCGGCCCATGTCTAACAAGGATTAAAACTTTCTTGTGTTTTTTGGGGGGCCTTTTTTAATTAATATATACAGCACTCAGCATAAATGAGTACACCCCAATTAGATAATAAACATTTATATCCATTTCTTGGTGAATATATTCAAAGTATTTTGATTCAAATGTGAAAAACTGATTTATTTAACAGTTATATTTATTAAAATAATAGTATGGTCACAAAATATGTTTAGAAATATTGCAAAAAAAATGTATTTAATATATTCCCTAACAAATAAATTCAGATGGTCTAATTTTTGGTATGTTATCATTAATTGTTTTGTTGGAGCTCCATACTTGGCTTCAATACTTACTAATCTAATGTACATGCACAAAAATATAATATTGTATAGCATCCTATAGAAAATATCAATTTAAAAAATAGATTTGTGAGTGGTGTACTCATTTATACACCATGGCACTGTATATAGAGAGCTACAGTATAATAAGGTAACCAGCTGAAGCCCTTGTAAGAAAAGTTGTTCTGTTTTTATGTATTATGTTTATTTTCTTTAATCCCAATACTTGAACTTGAGATTACTTGAGAAATATGCAACAATCGCAAAGATAAAAAAGTTATTTTCATTTATTTTCTGAAAATAAATTCTTTCTATAATAAAACAAATATTAAGATCCCATATTAAGAGACCCATACCTAATAAAACCATTAAAAAAAATAGAAGTTTCAAGTGGTCTCTTATTTCTTCCTTTGCTGTATCTAATGTGTAGTGTGTGCATTTATATAAACTTATATTTAAACTTATATCAGTATCAGTTTAAATGCTGTAGGCTCATTTATTTAAAATAAATCTTTAAAAATAAATAATATAATATATATCAAAAATTTTGGCCTTCTTTTGAATGCTGTGGTTGCTCATTTGTCCTGTGTGGTTGGCAAAAGTGACTTCATGTACCACATCTCTCCGTGTGAAGTGGAAACATATATACAGAATATAAATATTTTATACATTATATACATTTTATATATTATATACATGATATAAATATTTATCAAGCATTTATCAAGCACTATTGACAAACCTATAGGAATTACATAACTATAAATTCTCCACCTTTAAAAGCAGCCCCACCTCTAGATGATTTAGACCACATTAGAAAGAACATGCTGAAAAATTAATGACAGTGCTTGAGCATAAATAAATTCTCACATCCCGTATGATTTATCCATTAACCTTCATTGTTAATAACCAAGACATTTTTCTTTCCTCTCCACCCACCCATTTTTGAGGTGTGGTTCAAAATGTTGTTCTGTGGTGATCCACATGCCACATATGCTGTCAATTAAACTTTCACTGATCATATAAATAAATCAACATGTTGAAGTGGCTGATGCAAAGATTTTAAAGGAATATTTTTTGCGTAGTTTCTGAATTTTGCATTTTTAGGACAGTATTTCTGTATTCATGCAAGTCGGGTTTGGAACAACATGAGGGTTATTATATTATGGTTAAAGATAACCAGACTTTTGTTTTGGCTTAAAAATCTCTGTGTTCATTTTCAGTCTTTTTAGTCTTTGTTTTATTAAAATAATTTCACAAATAATATACACTCACTGGCCAAACATAACCCAATCACATATCAAATGTTGAAGTCAGAATTATTAGGCCCTTGTATATTTTTCTCTAATTTCTGTTTAACGAAAAGATTTTTTACACATTTCTAAAGATAATAGTTTTAATAACTCATTTCTAATACCTGATTTCGTTTATTATACTTTTATATAATATTTTTTTTGTCAATGGGGTGGCTCAGTGCTGTCACCTCACAGCAAGAAGATTGCTGGTTCGAGCTTTGGCTGGATCAGTTGACGTTTCTGTGTGGAGTTTGCATGTTCTCCCTGCGTTTGCGTGGGTTTCCTCCTGGTGCTCCGGTTTCCCCCACAGTCCAAAGACATGCGGTACAGGTGAATTGGGTAGCCTAAATTGCCCTTAGTGTATGAATGTGAATGAGAGTATATGGATGATTCCCAGAGATGGATTGCAGCTGGAAGGGCATCCGCTGCATAAAACATATGCTGGATAAATTAGCGGTTCAATCCACTGTGGCAACCCCAGATTAATAAAGGGACTAAGCCGAAAAGAAAATGAATGAATGAATAAATAATACTATTTTTATATTTTTCACTAGTATTAAGCTTAAACAATTACATGTAAATGCTTAACTTTGTTAATTAGGCAAGACATTGTTTGTGAGACAATAATATAATATACAGTTAAGGTCAGAATTATTAGCCCACTTTGATTTTTTTTCTTCTTTTTAAAATATTTTCCAAATGATGTTTTACAGAGCAAGGAAATTTTCACAGTATGTCTGATAATATTTTTTCTTCTGGAAAAAAGTATTTTTTGTTTCATTTTGGCAAGAATAAAAGCAGTTTTTAATGTTTTAAACACCATTTAAAGGTCAAAAGTATTAGCCCTTTTAAGATATATTTTTTTCTTAACTTTCTACAGAACAAACCATCGTTATACATTAACTTGCCTAATAACCCTAACCTGCCTAGTTAACCTAATTAACCTAGTTAAACCTTTAGATGTCACTTTAAGCTGTAAAAAAGTGTCTTGAAAAATATCTTGTCAAATATTATGTACTGTCATCATTGCAAAGATAAAATAAATCAGTTATTAGAAATGGGTTATTAAAACTAATATGTTTAGAAATGTGTTGGAGAAATCCTCTCTCTGGGGAAATTGGGGAAAAAATAAACAAATGTTCTAAAAATTAATATTTTAATTTTAATATAAAAAATTAATAATATGTATATATATATATATATATATATATATATATATATATATATATATATATATATATATATATATATATATATATATATATATATATATATATATATATAGGGGGGCTAATAATATTGACCTTAAATTTTTTTTAACTGCTTTACTTGTAACTGAAATAAAACAAATAAAAGAATATTATAGGAAACTGTGAAAATGTCATTGCTATGTTGGACGTCATTTAGAAAATATTTGAAAAAGCAAAACAAATTCACAGGAGGGCTAATAATTCTGACTTCAACTGTACGTTGTGAAGCGAACAACCTAGGCTCATTCTGAAAACGTATCGCTAAATTCATTTCTGGAGAGTGCCAAATAAGTCCAAGGAGGTATGTTTTTGTTATCGTGAATCCACCAGGCCGATGTGTATGCTTTTTCAAATTTTGCCATTTGCGCCTGCTGCTTTCACATAAATCCGCCAATGTCAACTGACTGACTGACCGATCAACTGACCTACCCTCTTCCTTCCCTAAATCCAAGCGATAGTGTTTTCAAAAGCACCGATTTACCCACCCACCCACTTTCCTAAACCCAACCAACAAAGTTTTCAAAAGCAATCAAGAAATAAAGCCTTCTGATTTTTACCATGTTTTTAGATCTTACCACATTCTCATCCTGTGATTCACTTGTTTTTTTACGATTTTTTGGCTTTTTTTTTGGCTTTTGTTTTTGTCTTATCTGCTTTCTGAAACCATTCTTCCACTCAAACCCCATCATAACGGTCAACTCCGCTCCAGGTCACACGTTTGCTGGTGTACGTTGCAAGCAGCCATACGTACAGTAGCTCTGGCTACATAATTAGTGAAATGTACAGTATATAGGACTACATTTTCATAATTAACCTGTGCTTAAAAGCATCAAAATCCTAAACGCATCAGAAATTGGTGAACATGGCATGATTGTTAAAGCAATACAGGCTGGTCTTAGTATTCTAGAAAATGCTAATCTACTTAGGGTTTTACACAATGCCATCTCTATAGGTCTTCCAGTGAATGATCCAGAAAAAAAGGAATGCACTTGTCTCTCAGCAGGATAATGCTCCATGTACTCAAAGCAAACTGGTTTCTTAAACATAACAATGAGTTTCAGTTGACTCAAATTGCCTTCACTGTCATCAGATCATCTCAATCCTAAGGTATGTGGTGGAACAAGATTTTCATCATGGATTTGCAGCCAACAAATCTCCAGTAGCTGTGAGATGCCATCACGTAAACATGGATCAAATCCAGCATCTTATCAAATCTATGCAAAGAAGAATTAAGTACTGTAAGTCCTGAAGACAGAGGAAGTGCAGCATTACAGCCAGCGTGTTTAGTAGTAGTATGATTAGTACTTTATCGGTTATATCTATTAAGGTAATCCCATGCAGGGAGGCTCCCTTTTTTTTTTTTTAAATCACCACTGGAGGTCACTAATGCATGCATTATTAAACTAGTTCAACTCATTGAGAGGACAGGAGAAATCTTCCTTTACTAAGCCTACTATTGGAGTTCTGAAAAACGGACTACCTATTCAAAAGGTATGGCAGAATAAAGAGCACACAGAAAAACAAATATATATAGTTTCATAAATTTATTTTCACCATTTAACACTTAACATGACATACAAAGACTTATATCAAGCATCAATGATATGAATAAGTATAAAAACACTGAAGTATGTGAGAGGAGTGTTTCGTCACAACAGTCCTTCAATTAGTTCTTCATTTCTGAAGCATAAAGAGATGACTTGGTCTTGGTCAACATGCACTTTCACTGAATGGAAAAAACCCACAAGTGCCAACGTTATACTTTATGTTGCACAGAAAGTCAAACTGAAACAACACTAGGTTGAGTCAAAGAGAACTTATTTTTAGCTGACCCATGCCTTTTAATATAGGAGTGTACTAAACACCTTATCAAACAATCTGCTTAATGCAGAAGTTTATAAGAGTTAAATATTCCTCAGAAGCAGCTGCCATACAAGCATATGCTATTATAAAATGTGTTAATACCACAAACAAGCAATGCTGAACATCGTTTAATAAATCCCCAAAGATCAAATATAAAACACTGCTCATATACACATGATAAGAAATTACAAGACATGGCTTGAAATTTAAGAACGAAAGTCTTGTTGTGCTATGCATTACATGTCAAGCACACATATACAACAGATATCAGCAGTACATGACATGTATATATATATATATATATATATATATATATATATATATATATATATATATATATATATATATACAGTTGAAGTCAGAATTAATAGCCCCCCTGAATTATTAGCTCCTTTTATTATTTTTTTTCCCCCAATTTTTGTTTAATGGAGAGAACACATTTAAAAAACATACTAGTTTTAATAACTCATTTCTAATAACTGATTTATTTTATCTTTGCCATGATGACAGTAAATATTATTTTACTAGATATATTTCAAGACACTTCCATACAGCTTAAAGTGACATTTAAAGGCTTAACTAGGTTAATTAGGTTAACTTAGCAGGTTAGGGTAATTAGGCAAGTTATTGTATAACGATGGTTTGTTCTGTAGACTCTAAAAATATATATATATATATATATATATATATATATATATATATATATATATATATATATATATATATATATATATATATATATATATATTTATATACAACTTAAAGGGGCTAATTATCTTGACCTTAAAATGAGTTTTAAACATTTTTAAAACTGCTTTTATTCTAGCCGAAATAAAACAAATTAGACTTTCTCCAGAAGAAAAAAATATTATTAGACATACTGTGAAAAATTCCCTGCTCTGTTAAACGTCATTTGGAAGATATTTAAAAGATAAAATAAAATTCAAAAGGGGGCTAATAATTCTGACTTTAACTGTATATCACATCCGGTTTAATAAATAACTTCACAGCACTATAAAATGCCAGTTGATAAAATGATCTTCAGCAGTTCACAGATGCAACATTTCAAACTTCTTTTGTGAAAAGAAAAAAAAAAAAAAAAATATATATATATATATATATATATATATATATATATATATATATATATATATATATTTTTTTTTTTTTTTTTTTTTTATTTCATAGTTATTTCATTATAGAACGAAATGTTTAATAGGGTATCGTGAACTAATGTTGAACAAATGTTTTACAGCATTGTTTGAGTTAAATGTTATAAATAAACTACAGTTCATTGTTGATTCATCTTAGTTCATACTGTGTTCGCTGATTTAAACACCTTGATATATAAAAATGTAAAAGTATACAGAATGTGGAAATTAAAAACCAACCTAGATCAATGCTGTAAATTGTTTGTGATTGGTTGTTTATAATAACGATAACAAATTAGACCAACTAATGTTGTAAATTTAAATCTCACTAAAACAAGTACTGGGCAGTTTACTGGTCATTGTTAAAGGTCTAGGTGCACATTTCAAGGGTATGTGCATGAGTTCCTCATTTCGGAGAATTGCAAAAGAACAAATTTCCTGTGTGGAAATCTATTTAGGACAAAATCTAACACACAGAAATTCTCCTCGCAGATTTACTTCACTAAAAGAAAGGCAGTACAATAAATATTTGTTGTCACAGTGGCATGAGGCACAAATCAAACGACCTCTTCTTTTATAAAGTGCAATTCATATGACAAATAATCCAGACTCCAAAGTAACATCAATATCCTCCTACGTGATGGATAGTGAAGCTATTTGACAGGAAATAGACTACATCAGCACTAAAATAACCAATGACAGCTATCTTCTTATCACCTCTAGCTTTCTTCAGGTCAACCACCAACATCCTTTTTAATCACATGTGCCTTATTCTTACTCAAGCATGTCTTCTGATAACATCATGTTTTCAATATTCTTATGGCAATAATAAACACCACAACATATTTGTGGAGAATACAAATCCTTTAACACATAGCACATTTTTCTACCCGTTTAGATATTAAGATCAATTTCACCAAGACTAGTGCAGACAAGTTTGTGGCATTGTTTTACCATCACACATTCACCCTTATGTTGTTCTAAGCCTATATGACTGTCATTATTCGGTGGAACTGATAGTAATGTTAGTAATATTGTTATACAACTAATATTGTTATACAAGTTTGTAATGTCATTAAAATGATGTTAGACAGTAAATGATGAAACACTTTTATTTTTGGGTCAAGTATCAGAATCAACTCTGGTAAGAGTTTAATAGTTCATTATATAAATTATGTACATCTTAAATAATTATGCTTAAAATTATTAGACGTTTAAATGAGTTGTTAAGACACATCATACATCATAACTCAACTCTTGTGATTGGCAGTTACTAGAATGCATTGACATTGGTTTGTAAAGATTTACATGCAGCTTTAGTGCAGGGTGTCTGCAGGGTCTTAAAAATATTAAAAGTTGATAAGTTAATTTAGAGGCCCTTAAAAAGTGTTTAAAAGTCTTAAATGCTATTTTACAAGGTATTACATTTTGCATTAGCATGCTAAAGCTTGCCTGAATTTAATCTGGGAGTATTGGAATGTTGTGTAGCTTATGAAATCGATCAAGTCCTGCTAGATTTGACTTCACACTGCTTTGTTTTCTGCAGTAAGCAGGCCAACACTATAATTCCTGCAGCTTTTTTTAATCAGTATATGAATAACGTTTTAATTTAAAATTTGTTTCTTACAGTCAGCATTTAGTAAATATGCTGTAAATTAAAATGTGGCCAATGTTACTGGTTAAAACCTAATGTGGTGATGAGGTCTTCAATTGTATTAAAAGTCTTTAAAAACCTCTTCAATGTATTGAATTTTCCTCTCTGATCTCAGTATATAGCCTGTAGAGGACATTCAAAAAACCCACAAGAGCATGTTCACTTACTTTTATGATGTATGGATGCCCATTTTGAAGCAAAGCTGGAAAAAATCAGGAATTTACTATAACTTAGTTTGTGTTCTCCTAAAATAAGTAAGGCGAATAGATTGACGTATGACTTTCACTTTTGGGTGAAATTCCACTGAAACTACAAACAGTCTGAACAGGACTCTGACCAAGTGTTTCCAAAGTCATTGCACTCAAACAGCCATCTCTGAAACACCTCTCGGCAGTATGCTCAAGCATTCTGTTTGAATGGGGAAACATCAAATTCTCCAAAACTGCTTGTCAAGCTTATGATTACATTTCATATTAGGAATCACAAGTAAAATTAAACAACAACTGTCTCTTTAGTTTTTTTCTAAACATCCAAATCAAACAAAATCTGCAGAAACTCATGTCTGGTTCGAGCCCCTCCCCCGGAGACTAGTCAGTCTATAGTGATCAATAATTGGCTCCTGTACTAGAAGGCGGGCTTTTTTCGCCATATAGTGATCGATGATTGGCTCCTGTACTAGAAGGCGGGCTTTATTCGCCCCATTGACCACTAGACTTTTCCCCATTAAAAAAGATACGAGTGACATACCTTGTGTATTCTATAGTCTTTGGTATTTCCCAGCTATGCTTTCTCTTCATCTACAGCATTGACAATGCTCTGATGTCTACTCTTCAGTGATATACCTGTGCTTAACGTGTAACGGGAGCAGTTTTTCCTATTCTTCATCTTTGTGAAATGATTTTCGAGGTACTTGCGAAATTTTGTGGTAGCGAAGCAATACACCAATGGGTCTAGGAGACAGTTGATCCCCATAAGCATGAGGGTGATCTGATGGGCATCGTTTAAGGTTTGGTGAGTCCATGTGGACCAATACTTCTTCAGTTGCAGCACTGACAAAACCCAGGGACCTTGCACCACATGATGGGGTAGGAAACAGATTACAAACACGCCAATGACGGCACACAACATCCTCAAAGCTCTTCGTTTGGTCCCGCCAGGACGTCGTCCTGTGCTGGCTCGAGGCTGACTGATGGGTTGAGACAGAAGAGCTCGAGCGATGGAGATGTTGCAGATAATCACCATTAAGAAAACAAGGAAGAACAAGCCAATAATGCTGAAGTGAGTGATGACCAATACGTTTTTTGTATTTTCATCTGTGTAGTGGTAACCCTCAAAACAGCGTTGCATGGACCTGTTCATTCTTTGTTCCTTCTGAATTCCCTCTTTAGTAAGTTGAGGAATCGATGCTGAAAGGATGAAAGCCCAGATGAGCACTGAGATGATCGCTCCACGTTTCCAGCAGTCAGAAGAGGCTGCCTTTAGGGGTTTGGTAACAGCCCAGTAACGGTTAATGCTGATGACAGTGAGGAATAGAATAGAGCCATAGGTGTTAATAAAGAAAAATGTGCCTGTGATACGACAGAAGGCTTCTGTGGATCTCCAGTGACCTTCATGCATGTAGTAGTCAATCCAGAACGGTAGAGCAGACACAAACAACAGGTCTGCGACAGTCAAGTTGGTCATGTAGATCCGAATCTCATTCATGGCTTTAGACTCCCGCATGCGGTGAAGCACATAGAGAGCATAGCAGTTGGCTATCAACCCCAGGATGAAGACCACACCATAGAAAATGGGAAAGAGAGTGTAACGGAACCTTGAATCGATGATTTCAGTGTCGTTGGTATTTTCGGTCCATTTAGTAGACGACATGTTTTCCATCCTGGCTATCTGCAAAGAAAGCAGACTGACAAAACAACATACAATTACATTAGATTTCACCCAATATTTTCGATGTCATTCATTCATTCATTTTCTTTTCGGCTTAGTCCCTTTATTAATCCAGGGACGCCACAGCGGAATAAACCGCCAACTTATCCAGCACATTTTTTTACGCAGCGGATGCCCTTCCAGCCGCAACCCATCTCTGGGAAACATCCACACACACATTCACACACACACTCATACACTACGGACAATTTAGCCGACCCAATTCACCTGTACTGCATGTCTTTGGACTGTGGGGGAAATCTAGACCAACCGGAGGTAAGCCATGTAAACACAGGGAGAACATGCAAACTCCACACAGAAATGCCAACTAGGCCAAGGATCGAACCAGCGACCTTCTTGCTGTGAGGCGACAGCACTACCTACTGCTTGGCCCATATTTTCGATGTGTTTATTTAAAAAAATAAAACAATATTATCTGATCATTGATTGAAATCTAGTGCTGCTAACCAGTATATACTTGAGGTAAATCAGAATGCAGGTTTCGTTGTCAATAACATTCCCGTTGATTGAAATCAGAAGTGTGCTAGGTAGAAAATATGGGAATATGCTTCTTTATATAAACAAATAAATAGACAACACATTAAATCAGTAACCTGAAAGAAATATAACTGTAATATCAATTATTGCTAAACTTGCTTATTTTATGTACTCGATTTTATGATGTCTTATGATTCAGATCAGAACATGCAGAAAATCAGGAGAGGAGTCTTTTTTTAGCAGAAACTACAAATATGGCCATGTTTCTGCAAAAGAATTGCTGAACTGTTTTTTTTTTTTGGTAGTATACTTAGATTACTGTTTGCTGTTATTTGAGTCTGAGTTAGATTAGTATGGTAACTGGTATTTAGTGTTAAGTTACTGTAGTAAGATTAGGTGGCATAAGTTTTACTGTTAATTTATAATGAAAATTTATAATTTTGTTTTTTAGATATAATTTTGTATTTACTTACAATTTAAACTTGTAATGTATTAATGAAATTAATTCTTTCTTTAATAAAAATGCCATATTTAATGTCATCAACCAGCAGGCACACAACATCATAAGATGCTGTAATATTAAGTTAGATTTAGGTCATGACGTCAGGTTAAGGCTGTGCAATTAATCGAAATCACAAACGGGATTTGAAACATTGCGATTAGATAATCTCAAGAGGCTGAGACATGAAATATATTTGTATTATTTATTTCCCCTGCCCAGAGCAAATGCATGACTGCCATCTGTGTGATAGTCTTACTAGCCAATTGAGTAATGAGTGTTTTGCTAATTAGTCCACTGAAAGTATTGCCAGTGACATAATCTAGCAGCAAGCAACAGCAAAGTACAATTTCGAAGTTGTTTCAGCCATGTTCTGTCATAAGTGTTCTGTATTTTTATAAGCTATATCTCCCTTATTTGAGTTCAACTTGCTAACAGAAATAAAATGTCATTTTTTTTTATTTGTGTTCCATTTGTGTATCAATTCCTGTTTTAACTAACACTCACTTAATTTTAGCAGTAAGAAGCTATGACACAGATTGCAAAATTCAATGTGTAGCCAGTGTAAGGACATTTTTTATTTTGACGTCCAATAATGGCGTTACGTTGATATTTGGTTGATTTTAGGTTGTGTTGGAAAGTGACCAAAATCCAATGTCTGATAGATGTCATGGTGGTAACGTCCACACAATGTCAAAATGTAACATGATAAGATATTGATATTTGGTTGATTTCAGGTTAGACATTGGACATTGACGTCGGCCTGACGTTGGATTCTGACGTCAACTCGATTTCCAAAAAAAAATCTAACATCCCTATGACATTAGGGTACAAGGTCAATATGCCGTCATGTTGATGTCCTCTGCCTGCAGGGCCAGTTATCATTTGGCAGGCCAGGTACCATTTTAAAAGTATAAACACTTTTAAAAGCAGTAAATGTTTTCATAGTGTCACAGAACCATAATATGGACTCTTTCTGTTTAGATGAAATGTTTGAGGGGTATTTGCAGTTCATGTTTGCATTGAACAATAGCATAAACACACAGTCTAGAGATGTATTTCCTGCAAGTTAAACTTATTTCCTCAACCTCGTTTTCATAATGTGTGAGATGCTGCAAAATACTGTTAATTAATTACAGAATTTACAACCAATCACATGTGTTTTTACCCACTTAAACAAGCATTTACACTGAGAGATTAAACAGTAAAAACATTACCAATGATGATATTTACATGACATGCACTGTATGCTTCCTATACTTTTACTATACTATAAGTGCAATTGACTTCACATTACACAGAGATAGATGAAAAAAAAATCACACGTCACTTTCATGAAATGTGGGAGAAAAGCAACATCTGTTTTCTCTGGCGCACAGCGAGAACAGATATGCATTCTTTTTTCTTATCGTTACATTTACTGAAAGCTACAGCATTTGGGTTTTTGTATCATTGCATATTTATCTGCAATCTCCTATAAGCAGGAAGTGAATCAGTGAAGCTGCATTTTATGTAAACCACGACCCTATGCTACATCAGTAGTTTCAAAGGACTTATGTCAGATTACCATCACACTTCTTATGCAAAATTCTTGAAACAGATTTTCTAGTTGCATTCATTTATTTGTGCATGTGTTTCTTATTCTTTTAATACACATACAGACAGCAAATTCTTGACTTTAATTTTTTTTGGTTTCTATCACCACCAATGATATTAACTGGACATTATTTATCAATTATTTAGCAACCGAAAAGTATTATGAGAACCCAAACACTACTGAGTAGAATGGGGGAAAACTTGATATTGCATATATACTTTTAAACACGTCGCATATTTAAAATTTATATAGCATCGTCGTCGTGGCATCATTATACAGTAGACTTTCTGTCTGAAATGCTATTTGTGGTTTTATTAACTTTTTACTAAGCAAAAAAAATATTATTATACTTTAATTTTGTTAACAGGACAGAATTCACAGACACAGCACCTGTTACACCTAGCTCCGGGTTCCCCTAAAATATAGTTTTCAGCACCACATATGTGCCATTATTGCTTATTTGCATTGCAACATCCGCACTGTTCTGACGACATGCTTTCCATTTAGGTATTTCATCCCACGAGGTATCTTTATTGCCTATGAAACATACAGTGGGCTTTTCCGGCATTACATGTTCCTCGTTTACATCGTGGGAATTTTGTTGTCTTACACCAATAAACGTGTTTCGCAATACGCAAAGCAGAACAATGATCGTTAACGTATTGTAGTTGTAATGAAGCACCAACAAACTCTTGAGATAAAAAAAAAATACATGTAGGACTATGACAGTTCGACTCGCTTTTTCTGAGTCGTATAATATCTGAACAAAATTTTGACTAAGCAAGACGATAAGACGAAGTAAACACGAGTAGCCTATATACTGTGAGAGATATCATCTAACGTTAGTATGTCACTTAAGAAGCGAGCGGTTTTTGTCACTTCATCGCCCACAGTACAGACACGGTGTAAGTAGCTTTTTTTATTTGAGAATGAGCATAAAGTTACATTTATCCTTTGACCTACCTTATAAATGCCAGTGAGTGAAGGTGCTGCTCGCGCTGCTCTTTTAGAAACTTTCAACTCTTCGTCGTATCTCAAACGCAGTTACACCTCTTTCTTTCAAGCCTTCAGCTCTCTCTCTCTCTCTCTCTCTCTCTCTCTCTCTCTCTCTCTCTCTCTCTCTCTCTCTCTCTCTCTCTCTCTCTCTCTCTCTCTCTCTCTCTTTCTCTAGATGTAGCCAAGAAAATTAAACTAAATAAGCAATAAAATAAAATAATAAGTGTGAGAAAGTGTCATTTGGTGTGCCATAGCAAAAAAAAAATAAATAAAAAAAAAAATAAAAATAACTCATAATAATGTACAAATATCATAAGAACGATTTATCTTTATTGTTGGACACTTCTTAATATAGTGATATTTATTGTATATGAAAATACATAATAATTTTCATCTTTTTAAATAATTTTCTTTTTTATCAACATTTTAATAACCATGTGTCACAACAAAATGTAACAATTAGTGGTTCCAAAAAAAGTAATATTTTATTAAGAAAAAAATAGGGGACAGGGGGAGTCATAGTGGCGCAGTGGGTAGCATGATTGCCTCACAGCAAGAAAGTTGCTGCAGTGTCTCTTTCCCCCACAGTTCAAAGACATGTGCTATAGGTGAATCGAATAAGCTAAGTTTACTGTAGTATATGTGTGTGTCTGAGTGTGAATGGGTGTTTACCAGTGTTGGGTTGCAGCTGAAAGAGCATCCGCTGCGTAAACATATGCTGGATAAGTTGGCGGTTCATTCTGCTGTAGCGACCCCTGATTAATAAAGGGACTAAGCCGAAAAGAAAATGAATAAATGAATGAAAATAAGTGCAACTTTACACTTTTTTTAAAACAAAAATCATAACTATCAAGGAAATCATTGCAAATGTAGCACATTCTTGCAGATATGTTTGCAAAATTTATAATTATTGAGACCCTTATGAATTTATTCATATAGATTGCAGTGCAATCTGGGCCTCAAAATCACTGGGATTGGGGTCCTGTTTTAATTAATTATTCCAATATGACAGTGGACACATATACATACAGACAGTTCTGTCCAAACAGTTTCCAAAAGTTTAATCATAGGTGCTCTTTAAAAATGATTCAGTTCAGTTTAGTATAATATCAGTGTCGATGTCGATATTCAGTTCAGTTAAGTATAAATGTCAATGTTGATTGCTGATCCACTGTAGCAGGCACGTGCACACATAGGGCTCAACCTGTGCAGTGCACATGCCCTTTTTAGTCTTGGATATAAAGTGCACTTCCAAAATGATCAAAAGTGCCCCCGCGACGCGACACACCCTCCGTCCCGCCCTTCAGTAGGCGCGCGACAACACCGCTCTTGAGTCCGCGCGCTCAATAGGGTGTTATGCCCTATTCACATGGGGCGTCAGCGTCAACGCTTCCCATTCACTTTGAATAGGTGACGTCAGGCGTTGCCGAACTGCATTGTGGATCCATTGGCGCCGCTTCAGAAGCTCGCTGCAGAAGTTGGGACTAGCTCAACTTTTCAAGCGCCGATGGAAGCGTCAGCCAATCAGATCGCTGTATGCAAATACACCAGCTCAGACAGTGGCCTATTGCTGACTGAATTTCATTGGCTGATGCTTTTATGACGATCGCTTCAGACCCAACTTCAGACACGCCTTCAGTCAAGCATTGACGCTGAAGCCCCGTGTGAATGGGGCGTTACAGTACGCGCACGACAACACCACTCTTCAGTACGCGCGCGACAACAGCGCGACAACAGCGCAACAACAACACCCCCCTCTCCTCCCACGCACTTCAAAAAAAATTATCCTGCACATGCCCTTTGAACGGTCTTTGCACGGGCCTGCACTGTAGTGCAGCTCAAAAGTGCTTCATCGTAACACCTATGTCTTTTAAAGACAGTGCTATATAGGGCCTCAACCAAGCTAAAATTAAAAACAAAACACAGAAGAACCATTACTGTGCTTAACAGTTTTTTTTATAGGTGTTATATTGAGTCAAAAGAAGAACCACTTTAAGTCCTATTTAGCACATTTGTTTTTTGAAATAGGAACAGGAAATTGCTGACCTTGACCTCCGGTTTTGCAAGGTATAAATATGAGATAAAACAACCACACTAACTCAGTCATTCAGAGGTGATAAGACTTAAAGAACAGCGCTGTGTTTTACAGTAAAATATTGTTCATAAAATGTAAAGTGGCTAAAAGAAAATGTTGATAATCCCAGGGCAGTAATTAGGAAATTCCAGTAATCTGGAAGGGTTAAGATTCCACTTTGAAGTGGAAATGTGTCTATCCAAACACACTGTTAAGAGGATGATTAAAGGAGCTAAAAACTTTCCCAAGAATCAATGCTGGAGAATAGCAGGAGTTAGTTTGCTCTTAAAGCCAAAACATTTTCCCAAAACTACAATTCAATGTTACCAACATTACAGTAATCATTTAAAAGGGTTTTCAAAAAAAGTCTCTGATCGTATCCAAAAACATGAAAACAAGCTCAAGTATTAGTGGAGGTTACTCTGTATGGTTTTAGCTGGACACAATCATTGAAGCTGTCTCGTTGGCTCGCTTTTTTGGCTTTTATTTGTATTCTTCTCATGTTTGCTTATCAGAATACAACACAAGTTGCTTGCCTCTAGGGATTACAGGGGCTTCCAAAATTAAATGTGTGACTTGAGGTCTGGGATCTCAAAGGACCATGATTCAGTTGTGTGTGTATACAACTATAAGAGGGTAAATAATCAGAAAATTCCAGTCATTCGACTTTTCCCAGGCTATCAGTTCTATTTTTCTATTGCTGTGAGATAATTCCATAACTACTGGAATAGACTCAACAAGGTTCTTGAAATCTTCTTTAGAGATTTTGGTTCGTGTGAAGTCAGAAGCCAGAAGAGTCATTCAGCAGGGGTTTTCTTTGGATATTTAAATGGGAATTTTTAAATAAGCAGGATTTTTTTTTTCATTTAGAAAAAATAATAATAATTAACTTAACTTGACAATCCTTTAGCAGTATGCTGTACAATCTTAATAAGACACGTAGCAAAAACATATATTTTAGAAAGCAGGTATTTGAAGTCTGTGTAGTTTATGTTGTGGAGCAAAACATTCAAGTGTTGTCAGGGTATGTTTACCACAAATTATATTTAACTCATTATATGAAAATTCACATTTTAAAATCTAATATATACTTGTACAAAAACGGTACTGGCAACAGGGTTGAGAATCCAAATGCAGCGTCTTTATAGATATAAACTAAATAAACAGTCCAAGCGGAAGCAAGCAGTAAGTATATGGGCAATTCAAAAGAATAGTCAGAGATTATGCAGGCAACTAACAGCATAAATGCTTCATAGTGTAACAACAAGAAGACTGTGTATGTGTATGTACTGTATATATATATGGGAAGTGATTATATAAAGCAGGTAATCAGTCCATGATGGGTATCTAGCTGTGTAGGTGTAATCAAGCATGAGAAGGAAATGATGTGTGTGTGAGGTACAAGATGGGATGTGTAGTTCATTTCAGTGACGTGTAGTTCAGATGACAATAAATATTCTTCAGCGATCTATGGGTTTGATTGTGGGTGATCAATACAAATTTTTTTTCAAATCACAATAAAGTTTTTTATTAACTGTTTGTGACCTTTTGATTTGATTTGTCAGTTTTTAAAATGCATCTAAACTTATTATAATTGAAATATATTAGATCTAACCGAATATGGTATAAATATATCTAGCTGTAAATCCAGATCCAAATAGTTAAATTCAATGAGATTGCTTTACCTAATATTCAATTGATATTCAATTCAGCTCCATACTCCAAACAAGATGAATTTATAAGAAATATTTAAAACATTGCATTTATTGATATTGTTACATAAATCTTATTTGTTTAATTTTTGTTTTCCTAAGAAATATTAATCACACAACTTTATTAGTTCAATTATGTTAGAAACGTGGAATCCAAATGAATGGAAATGTTATATGCAATCACAAAACATAAATCTTGTTAGGCTATTAATTTTTTTTTATTTTTATTTTTTTTGAGTGTAGAAAATCAAATGGCAAATTTTTCTTTCATGTTCTGATTGACGCATGACTTGATATTATCACACAGTTGCTGCAAATTTGCAGCTGCATATCGTTGATGCAAATCTCCCTTTCCACCACATACCAACGGTGAAATCAATTCCATATTTCAAGAAACCATTTTGTTATGAAGAAAGAAAATGTTTTTTGTTTGGCTGTCCTAACCCCATCTTACATGCCTAAATGCACTGAATTGCTGCCATGTAATTGGCTACATCTTTCAGTATATGCCATTTCAACTGATGCATGAAAAAAAGTAATTGAGTGTCAACAACATATTAGCCTACTAGATAAACTAACTCTGTAGAAGAGAAAAACATTTACATTTTAATTTTATTTTGTATAACCTGATAGTGAGGTGTTATTTATTTTAAATTTATATGCATGTTTATTGCTCTGCTTTCTAGAATACTTTAATCTAATAGGTCAAAACCAACATGCATCCAGCTGTTTTTATTTTTGCAAGCTTTACATTTAATTAAAGAATTATTAAATTACTACATTGAGACTGGAAGGGCACGCGCTGCATAAAACATATACCAGAGTAGTTGGCGAGTCATTTCGTGTGGCGACCCCTGATAAAATCAGGAAATAAGCCAATGGAAAATAAATGAGTTATACAGCTCAGATTAATGTTGTAGCTAATTGTTATATTTTTTAAGCAAGTAGCTGAGTTATAAGCAGGATAATGTACCTCTAGATGGTTGTTTTTGCAGAGTAAAATCCTTCAGTATTTTACAACATAAAGTGGATGAGCCTATATAAGGATTTATTCTGTGAGAACAACCAGCTAGATGTACATTATATTCATACAAAAATGAAAACAATGCCTTGTTGGTGCCAGAAGTCAGAGGAGAATGGCCAGGCTGGTTTGAGCTGATAGAAAGACAACAGTAACTCAAATATCCACTTGTTACAACCGAGGTATACAAAAGAGCATCTCTGAACCTCAAACTTATGGGCTACAGCAGCAGAAGACCACACAGGGTGCCACTTCTGTCAGCTAAGAACAGGAAACTAAGGCTACATTTAGCCTAGGCTCACCAAAATTGGACAATAGAGGACTGGAAAAACATTGTCTGGTCTGATGAGTCTCGATTTCTGCTGCGACATTTGGATGTTAGGGTCAGAATTTGGCATCAACAACATGAAAGCATGGATCCATCTTGCCTTATATCAACGGTTCAGGCTGGTGGTGGTAGTGCAGTGGTGTGAGGGATATTTTCTTGGCACATTTTGGGCTCATTAGTACCAATTGAGCCTTGTGTTAAAGCCACAGCCTACCCGAGTATTGTTGCTGACCATGTCCATTCCTTTATGACCACTGTGTACACATCTGACTTCCAGCAGGATAATGCGCCATATCATAAAGCAGTCTCAGACTGGTTTCTTGAACATGAAAGTGAGTTCACTGGACTCAAATGGCCTCCACAGTCACCAGATCTCAATTCAATCAATCTCTGAGGAATATTCTCAGTACCTTGTTGAATCAGTGCCACAAAGGAATAAGACAGTTCTGAAGGCAAAAGTGGGTCCAACCCGGGACTAGTAAGGTGTACCTAATAAAGTGGCCAGTGAGTGTAATTAGTTAGTACATTCAAAATTTGGGGTGAACTCTCTTTAAGTCAATCTGTCATATAACCATTTTTAGAGCCACTATTTGTACAGTTGTTGAGTTTCAAATTGGAATAGAAACATAATTTTCTAATTAGATTCTTGCCTCAGTGTAAAAACAGCATTGCCTGCAATTCATAGTTTTATAGATCCCAAATTGCAACATGGCTGTCCGTTATGACAGTATAATGACTGAAAGGAAGAAAAAAGGAAACTCCCTGTGTGGCTCATAGCTCTGTCCATAAACCGTGGAAATGTGCTATGGGTTGGTGTACATTCTTAACTACACCTCCCTATAATAATGTTCTATCCATTTCCTCAAAGCAATTTGAAGTCACAGTTGTCTGATATGATTTGTTTACTGCTTATTTATTGCACACATCTTTCATTTCCACACAAAAACTGTAATGTTCATCTCAAAAAAAAAAAAATGGATCTTCATCAGGAAGTGCAGGAAACGTGTCCTGTGACCACAAGAGAGTGTGAAACACATTTTTTTCCAATTACCAGAATTAGAGTTGAGACCCACCCTTATTATTTTGAAGTCAAGCCCCATGACTGGACACAAATAAGCAATTAAGGACCAGTCGGATCACGCTCTGTTATTCAGTGGTTTCCTGATAGTCGAGTACCGCTTTGACATTCAGCAAAAGATGACTGTATCCCCAGCTGCTATACAGTAGCACATGGTTTTATCTGACGTCTGCTTGTAGACTATTGTGTGTTTAATCTGCTGAATGTTGACTTAGACAAACTCGCTTTTCTAACCCTACAATGAATATAAACACCAGTTTCCTGAGTAGCCTATCTTTGAAGATCCATTTAATGGGAGCATGAAGGTTTACAAGCTATAGAGCATTAAGGTTATTTTAGTTTTGCATTTTTAGTTTTTTTTTTTTTTTTTTTTGCTTCATTTAAGGCTGATTTCAGGTTAGGTTAAGTTTGTTTATAAGTTAGGTTTTTATTATCAAAGGGTTTTGCTAGTTTTAGTTTATTTATTTAGCGAACATTTAGTTTTATTTTGTTTTTACATATTTAGTTTCAGTGTTAGTTTAGTGATTCTGGTTTAACCGAGTTAACAGAACTTGTTCAGTGTTGACCAAAGCAAAGTATAATGTTTGAACTGGTTACATTAACTCTTGCACTAATCTCTTAGTAATAAAAGTAAAATAATGACCAGACAATAAAGCCAATATATGAAACAAATGCAATTAAACAAACAAAAATATTTCTAGTTTTGTTTTTTTGGCAAATGAAGAAAATGTGTTTGTCATTTACAGTTGTTTCTCTAAACAGCAGCATCTCAGATTTTCCACCATTAAATTATTATTTCATTTAATTAATATTTTTTATTTAGTTGATTGATGTAAGTTTCATTTAGTTTCATTATTTCATTCATTCATTTTCTTTTTGGCTTTGTAAAATAATAATTAAATTATTATTTTATTTAATTAATATTTTTATTTAGTTGATTGATGTAAGTTTCATTTAGTTTCATTATTTCATTCATTCATTTTCTTTTTGGCTTTGTCCCTTTATTAATCTGTGGTCACCACAGCAAAATGATCTGCCAACTTATCCAACATATGTTTTACGCAGCGGATTCCCATCCAACTGCAACCCATCACTGGGAAACATCCCTTCACACTCATACACTATGGACAATTTAGTCTACCCAATTCACCTATAGCGCATGTCTTTGGACTAGCGGGGGAACTAGGAACACCTGGAGGAAACCACGCAAATATGGGGAGAGCATGTAAACTCCACACAGGAATGCCATCTGACCCAGATGAGCCTCAAACCAGCGACCTTCTTGCCGTGAGGCAATCATGCTACCCACTGCACCACTGTGACGCTCAATATTACATTTATTGTTTTATTCTATTTGAGTTTATGAAATTGTTCTTTGAATAGTTTTAGTCTAGTTTTAGTCGCCGTTTACTAAAATAACCTTGCTTTTGCACATTGGTCAGTTTCTGGAGTAAAGTAAATTCTCCATTCTTTTTATCTAATAGCTACGGTTAAACAAAACTAATGTGACAACAGTAAATTCTATACAAAAATAATGTGTGTGTTTGTTTTTAATCTACACTACTTGTCAAAAGTTTGGGGTCAGTATAATTTTTAAATGTATTACAAATAAGCTTATCCTGCTCACCAAGGCTGCATTTATTTAATATTTATTTAATCAAAAACACAGTAATATTAATATAAATTATTATAAAATGTAAATATAAAATAATTTAATATTAATTGTTATTATTGTTATAATAACTATTATTATTATTAATTATGGTAATAGTAATAAAGGAATAATGACTGGAGTAATAATTTAATTTTAAACTAATTTAACTAATTAAAAAAATAATTAAAACTAACCCCAAACTTTTGACCGTGTATATGTGCACATTTAAATGTGCATACAATTGTAATTCCTCATAAACACATTGATGAATATGTTCAAGCTGCTGATGTAAACTCAAATATCATTTCTGCTCATGGTGACGTTTGGGGAAATCCTGTATGTGCAGACATGTTTTGATGCGTCATTCAAGTTGCAAGTCAAAACTTGAAGTAGTTTCTCAACACACGAACGTTCTAGAAAACTGCTGATTTCTGTCTGTGTTTTTCCACGAAGACTCTAGTTAAGAAGGAGGGGAAATCTTTTGAATTAGTACTAAGTAGAACGACGGATATTGTTTGATAATTAGACAACTAATGGGTCCTTAATGGCTGACACAAGGAGCAGAGAAATTATTATTGTTTGTGTAATGCATCATTAGTGGTTTTTGCACTCATGTTTCAAGGCTCGATTTTTCTTCTTTGCCTGTAACATTGATGTTAGTAGAGTTCAAAACATTAAATTTGAAATACAATATTTCACTCTTTAATGGACACACCCCTATTAAAAGTACATGCATGTATTATTAGCTTGCCTGCACAGAGTGGTTGAAAGTGCAGGGATTGGACGAGATTTATAGTTAACAAAACACAAGACCAAAAAATATTTACTTACTTGAAATAAGCCCGAATGTTTTTATACGATTTTTTTAAGAGACAAAATCTGATATGGCATTTATTGGGGTGAGATGACCCTGTTTCTGTAGATAGACCTGTCTTTTGCTGTCTTGTCCCTGACATTGTGTATATTTCAGATGATCAGAAGTCTGGTAACCATAAACTGAATACCACATAATTATGTTACATCCTTTAATAAAAACACATTTCATTTGCGTGGTCCTCATTTAGTGTTGTTCACTTATGGTCTTTTTTGGGGTCTCTGGAGATGGCAGGCAACAAATGTTTTTACTTCACATTAGTGGGGTATTTGCAAAATTTATGATTTTAAAATTATATAAATAAATGATATAATTTATTATGAATACAAATAAAAGTAATATTGTTTGAAATAAACAAAATTCACGTCATAATATGCATTTTAAAATTATATAGATAAATTATGTTATTTTATATACATTTAAATAAAAAAATATTTTTTGAAATAGGCAAAATTCACTTCATAATTTGGATAACATGGATAATTTTACAGTATATTTAAAGTATATTTATTTAAAAATCTTTTAAAAATCTTATCGCAAAGTAAAAAAAATACAAATAGAAGGCTGCAGAGCACAACTGCTTGCTATTTGATCAAGTAAAACTCACTCTATAAAAGATTCACAATTTTTACTTCATAAGTATAACATGGATAACTTATCCTTGACATAAAAAAGAGCTTTGAAAAAAACAATAGCACATTCAGCAAAAAATGGTTGCAGAGCTCTGTTTGATCAACTGAAAGTTTTTTTTTTTTTTTTTGATAAGCTTTTTCCCCCCAGATGGACTGATATTTGCACATTATAAAATTTCAATTATAACAATACAAATTTGTCTTTGTCAAAAGGTACTTTTTATGTTGTCCATATTCTACAGTAAGGGGGGGTGTCTCCAGTTATTTTATATTGAGACAAAATCAAGTCCCATGTCACTTGGACAAGGAGAACATTTTACATACAACATTTATTCATTCGTTTTCTTTTCAGCTTAGTCCCTTTAATTATCAAGGGTTCCCACAGTGGAATGAACATCAACTTATCCAGCATATGTTTTATGCAGCGGATGCCCTTCAAGCTGCAACCCTGGGAAACATCCATACACACTAATTCACACACACTACACTACTAATTTAGCTTACCCAATTCACCTATACCACATGTTTTTGGACTTGTGGGGGAAACTGGAGCACCTGAAGGAAACCCATACAAACACGGGGAGAGCATGCAAACTCCACACAGAAATGCCAACTGACCCAACCGGGGCTCGAACCAGCAACCTTTTTTGCTGTGCCACTGTGCTGCCCTTTACATTCAACAATGTTTAAATGTTCTTCACAACTTTAGGCAGTACCCTGAACTGTCTCAGTTTTAAGTGTGCAAGTTCTTGGGAAATTATCACATCTATTCTGTTTAACTGCTGGATCACTGTCTCCTTGAATGCCCTGATTTGTAATACAGAGAGTGGCAGAACATCCACCTGGAGCTCAAGAGTGTTTTGAATAGTTGGGAAAAAAAATCCCCTGAAGGTTTTTGACTTTGGGGAAATGATTATAGTCATTGTAATATCTCAAAACAGTCCAGCAATGCAGAAAATGATGAAAAGTTATGTTTCAGGTTGATAAAATATAACTCTTCAATACTTGAGAACTTTATTGGAAGCAGACAGTGCTATTTTGTTTCTCATGCATGCAGCGCTGACAGATTCCAAATAATTAACTTGGTTTCACAAAATACATTCCTGCCTATAAATTGCATGAGTTTATTGTGCTTTAGGTAGCAGCGCTGTGGAGTCTGTGAACAACCACCAATTTCACTTCTGTGTGATAAAAAGTTCAATCTTCATTGAATTCACCAACATGAGGCATATTCTCTATATTTATCTGTATTCTCTGTAAATAAAAATATTTTAATAAATCACTCATCACAAATTGAAAGATTAAATTTAGGATATCTTTGATCATTTCAGGGCTGTTGCTGTAAGTCCATTGTTTTAGAATTCCTGTGTTACTGTTCTTTTACCATTGTCAACTTCTGGGCATGGACCCTCAAATACATGATTCTCCAATCCAAAATAACCACAGTCCTCATACTACAATTATTTTCGTCTTGAAGAATCCCTACTTCCTCCCCTATTCCTCCCCTTTTTGCATAGATTTGGCAGCACGGTGGCCCAGTGGTTAGCACTGTTACTTCACAACAAGAACGTCACTGGTTCTGGGTCTTGCTGGGCCAGTTGGTGTTTCTGTGTGGAGTTTGCATGTTCTCCCCGTGTTCGCTTGGAGTTCCTCCCACCATCCAAAGACATGCGTGATAAGTGACTAAACCAAATTGGCACCATAGTCAAGTTCCTAGCCAACATTATTTTTCCTCATAAAGCAATTCTTCATTATCCACAACAAGTGGGGTGTTCTTGAGTTCTATCTGAGCTCAATCTCCCCTCTCGCCCTACAAATGGAAAGGGCACCCAGGGCTTAAGGATCTTTTGAGCTCAGGGATCTCTCCTAGGACAGGGCAAAGAATGAAGTCTCCTGAAAATTTCTCTCCCAAGTGGTTTCATTGTTAAATCTGACAATGAATCAAAGGGTTATGTAACATTTTTATTGGTCAAGAAATTACTCCTCCTTACTCCTAAATACATAATTATTACATAATCGGGTCTTCAGCATCCCTGACCTATTTATCTTACATGGTTACATCTATAACAGAACACCCTTTTGATATATTAATAACAAATGCAAATGTCTTTAGAGCTTGGAAGAGTTAAATTTAAGCAATGATTACGTAATCACTGCCACCACAGAAGCACATTACCTAGTACATTCAGCTTCTGCCTCTAAACTATTATTCCAACGCATAAAAAAATCAATATTTCAGCCTCTAAAAGCTTACGCACAAAACACTAAACTCAGCCAGTGGCAGTAGCTTATGTTTTATAGCTGTCATTTGATTCAAAGCCATTTAAGCCATTTGAAGAATTGAACATACTGTTTTGTTTTATAACTGTGAAATTATGAGTGAAACGTCACATTATTGTTGTGTATGAGACACTGCCGCCTTGATGAATAAAGGTGAATTACACTCATTGAGTTGTCAAATATGTACACTCAAAAAATGACATTTGCTGTTCAAAGTACTTAAAATGAGCTGAAACAACTAAATTCTTGAGTTTTTTGGGGGGGACATCTTAATTGATACATGTTCAATCCCCTTAAAGTAGTAAATACTAACAAGTTAACTTAATTCCTTCATGTTGCCCCAACAGAAATCTATTGTGTGGAACTCTGCAATAATTTACATTGTAATTATGCAGAACAATACATATATAGGTTACATAAGATTTACACTATTGCATAGAGACACCCCATCCAACAAAAAAATAAAAATAAAAACAAAACATTTTTAATTTAATCGGATTTAAATAATACAACTTTAGATTGTTCTATATCATGCCTTACTTTACTGCATTAAAAATTTACAATGCTACACTGTAAAACCCCAAAAGTTAAGGTAACTCAAACCATTTGATGAAACCAATTGCAAGTAACTGTTTAAGTTCAAAAACTAATCCAAATGAGTACTGTGAACTTAATCAATTTGAGTAAATTAAGCAATTTGAGCACAGTAAAACCCATTAAATGAGCAGAACTCAAACCAACTGAGTACTGTAAAACCCATTAAGTTAAGGCATCTCAAACCATTTGAGGAAACTGATTTCTACAAACCATTTGAGTTTAAAACTATAATCTATATTAATACTGTGAACTTACTCCATTTAAGCTGAAGTAATTAGGTATTTCATTAACTTCAGCACTTAGTTCAAAACTCTTTTCAAAGGAGTAGAATTAACTTTCAGTAAATTTTGAGTTAACTGCATTCTTTTCATTTGATAAAGTTGACTGTTGGGTTTTACAGTGTATTTTGGTGCTCAACATGCACCTCAATCAAGCTTTGAGTTAAGTACAATTTTAACACAGTTTCCTAAAGTCCCTCACCATTTACTAAAGTGGTTCTAAACTTTTAGGAATTTATTTCTTAAACACAAAACAAAATATTCTGAAATATAACAGCCATTGACATCTATAGTAGGAAATAATAGTTGGTTATAGTTGTGTTCAACAATATATTTGGAACTAGTGAATAATTTTCAATTTTGGGTGTACTACCCTTTAATAAAGTCATACTAATGTCAATAATGTGCCTCTCCTCAATCTAGACTTCATAATGGCCACGTGGGGGCAGCATACTATCATCAATTATGCCTTTAGTCCTGTGCCGATTCAAATTTCTCTTTGTCCTCTAGTGTTTTAGGATATACAATCATAAATATAACGAGTAAACATCAAATATGATAATATAAGAGGCCCAACATCAGTTTTTAAATACTTTCTTACCACAAGGTGAAGTACATGTAATCCCTAACCATCAGCTGTGGTGTCATTTATTTATTAAAATATTTAAACAAAGGTAATGGTGCAGACCAACTCCAAGAATATTAATTTATCAATATGTACGATACAAGTAACAAAAGCAGCAACAGAAATACTTCCCCTTCAGGCAGACAGACACAGTCAATTTTATAGATGAACTAATGGCGCTTGCTTACATCAATCACAGGCAGACATCGATCAAGACATATTTCGCTCTCTTGAAGGTGGACACTAAAATCAATAAAACATCATCACATATTTACAACATTATACCACTTTCTCTATACATAAAAAAGCTCTTACACTCTAAAAACAGGGAAGGAAAATACTTGAGTTTATGGTTAAAGTGAGTTGCCTCATGCAATGCTACTTTAGTTTTAATAGATAGTAACTTTAACAACATGCACACAACTCAACACAGTCACACAAACAAACACAGGGCCCCAGTCCTGACGGAGCCACAGGCTAAATCCTGGATTAAGGTTAACGATAGTCTCTAACCAAACTGCTGTTATGTTGGGTACAGTGCGGACTGTAATAGAGATGAGAAACATCTGATAAAGCCGAACAAACCACAGGGCACAATAATAAAAAAAAAACTAAAATAAATAGCTGCTCCCATCTTATCTACAAGCCATTTTATTTTCACTGTGGATTTTTTTTTTTTTTTCAGAATATTGAATGCGAATCCTGTAGAGGATTTGTATTTCAGATTAGGTAATTTTCCATCTGGGAATGTGCATGCTGCATGCAACATTCTCTAGATGGCAATATTTCCTGTAAAGTTCAGTCAGTGTGTTCCATTCTGAAGGGCTTATCTTTTTTCCCCTAAACTCTTCAAAGAGTTTTCCACCAAGAGACTCTCTAAAGAATGATGGTGTTTGGCACCAAAAACAAAACGGCTCCTTGGTATGCACTTCTGCATCATCTTGTTTTATGTAGGCCACCACAAATTAAACCAGCCCAAAGAGTCATGGAAATGAAGCGATCCTCCACTTATGCTCTTTGAAATTCTTCATGCCAACAATCCATTGCAAATCACCAGTTCTGAGCACTTCTATTTGGAATGAGCCTTCCATATGGCAGCACAGAATGATTTCACTCTAAAGTGGCCTATGGAGGTGCATTTATCTCTTATGGCTTGTTGTGTTTGTCTATCTGTTTGTCTGTCCATCTGCTCCTTCTTTATTTTTTTTACATTGTACATTTTATTCATTTTGCAGACACTTTTATTCCAAACGACTTGCAAATGGGGCGAGGCAGTGGCGCAGTAGGTAGTGCTGTCGCCTGACAGCAATAAGGTCGCTGGGTCGCTGGTTCGAACCTCGTCTCAGTTGGCGTTTCTGTGTGGAGTTTGCATGTTCTCCCTGCCTTCGACGTGGGTTTCCTCCGGGTGCTCTGGTTTCCCCCACAGTCCAAAGACATGCGGTACAGGTGAATTGGGTAGGCTGAAATTGTCCGTAGAGTATGAATGTGTGTGTTAATGATTCCCAGAGATGGGTTGCGGCTGAAAGGGCATCCGCTGCTTAAAAACTTGCTGGATAAGTTGGCGATTCATTCCACTGTGGCAACCCCAGATTAATAAAGGGACTAAGCCGACAAGAAAAAATGACTTGCAAATGATGATAAATGACAATTTGAAAATCACCAGAGAGCAGCAACATGATCCCATGACAAGTATTGTCTTGAGTTGATTTGGCAGTTTGTTTTAATGCTATTGAATGTTGCTTTTTGAATACTGTTGAAATAGTCCTAAAACTATTATATTGTTCAGTCCAGTTGGCCTTTTACAAGACCTGACCCTATGCTATCTCTGATAAGTTTTTGCCATAATTCTGCTCCCAATGCCAATTTGTGAAGTCAGGGAAATAAGGAATAATGTTGTGACAGGAAGGTTCACATTGGAAGGACCATTAAACTAAGCAAAAAACAAGCAAACAAAACAAATATTTAATTAAGGTTACACTAAAGCAAGAAGGTATTCAAAACCTTTATATAGTCTAATTTTATTTTAGTATCACTATAGCAACAACAAAATGTACTTTCGTAAACACAAACAAAAGAAACAGATTGCACTTTCTGCAGTCTAGTTCTTTACATTCTGACGCATATTTATGCAAATAGACGTTAATTTTAGCTGGCTCCCTAAACATGCACTATACTCTATACACTTGTACGCTGTAATTATTCACTCAACCATCTAGTTGATGAACTTAATTTTAAGTTTACTTTGTCATTCATATTTGTAGCCTAAAAACCCCCCTCCACTTCATCATTAAAGCTGTGACAGTTGAGTGTATAAAGTGTCTAACATAGCTTTTTTCAAATATTTTGTATTAAAATAGTGTATCTTCTGTGTATTTATTGTGCACCCTTTTATTTTTGCAGTTTTCTGTGTTAGGACACTTTAAGACTATTTATAATGAGAAGGGTCATCCAAAAATGTAAATTTGCCTCCAACTTTTTTATCAGTTTCGGATGAACTATCTTTTAAAGCATAGGTCTCAAACTCGATTCCTGGAGGGTCTGGTTTTGCTCCAACCCTAATCAAACACAGCTGATCCAACTGATCAAGGTGTTCAAGACTACTAAGCTATTAAGACTATTAAGCAGGTGTGATTTGGAGCTGGTTGGAGCTAAGCTGCAAAGCTGAAGCCCTCCTGGAATTGAGTTTGAGACCATTGCTTTTAAACAAAAGTATTTTGTTATGTTTCAAATGTCTCCTATACTAACTACACAGTATTTTGTTTGTTTGTTTGTTTTTTGGTTAATTGTTAGATAACAAAGGAGAGAACATAATATCAGTATTATGAGTAATTGTTCACCTGTCAGTCAAATTCCTGATGAATAACACCATTACATCATTACACCAGTGCCGGTGTAGCAGTTGATTCTGTTCCCTTCTGGAATTCCAGTTCCCCCTCTATGAAGCGCGTTCGCTAACAGAGTATGCAGACACAACCCCAACATAACTGGGTGTACAGAAAGCAAAAATGGCCAATTCTTGGAGGTGGGTCTCCGAAAACACAATGTACCTTAACAGCGTAAAACAACATGGAGCATTTTAACTGATGAGGAGCAGGCTCATTGCCTGCCGAGGTGGCAGCAACCAATCTCGAAGTGATGCAGGAGCAGATTATTTTCCTATCAGCCTGCGCACACATAGAGTCATGGCAGAAATGACACTTATTTATGAGTCACTGAATCCATAAATGAACCAAATTTTTCAAAATATACTTATTTCTTCTTAACAAACCTGCAGCTGTGTTTTGTTCAAATACGTATAATTATTCTCTGCTGTGGATTCATTAACAGCTATTTTTAGTAACCAGCTAAAATGTGTCTAAAATGTTGTTTAATTTATTTGCTTCATACAATAAAACTTTTTCTTTTAAAGCAATATACTGGAATATACAGTGTCAATGTTGAAAACAAAATAACCGTTGATTCTGAAATGACTTGTTTTAGCTGTAAATCAGTTTCAGTTAATCAGTTTAAATGAGTTCAGTTCAATAACTGTATCAATGTTGCAAAGTTCAGTGGGGAAACTAGATCAATTCAGGTAAAAGCAAAGACAACACTCTTTATTATTCATCTGAAATCAGTTTAGCACTGATTTGGTGATTAAACTTTCTTTGTATGATTCCTGATTATTTACAGTAGGCTACTGGTCAAAGTTTGAAAACTTTAAGAATTTAATGTTAATATTTTTCAAAAGAAGTCTCCTCTGATCGTTGGGGGTTGAACTATCTCTTTAAAACATAGCTCCCAAACTTGATTCCTGGAGGGCCGCAGCTCTGCACAGTTTTGCTCGAACCCTAATCATACACAGCTGATCACACTAATAAAGGGATTCTAGACTACTATGGAGACTATTAAGCAGGTATGAATTGGAGGTGGTTGGAGCAAAACAGCAGAGCTGCAGCCCTCCAGGAATTAAGTTTGAGACCATTGCTTTATCGTTATCATTAAATATTATTCAGTTTAAATTTTATGGGAATCCTTTTCAATGTAACTTATTTTTTTTATTTTTCAGCATCATTACTCCAGTCTTTCTAGCATTCTAATATGCTGACTTACTGCTGTGTTATGATCAGATATGAATGGTGCTCAATCATTTAAAAATCTTGTTAAAATGATTATTGTACTTTTTAAATTTAACAGCATCTCAGCACTCTTCAAATTAACAGCAACTGTTTGAAATATAAACCTTTTCGTAGCATTTTATTTTCCTTTCGGCCTAGTCGACCTCAGGGGTCGTCACAATGGAATGAACCACCAACTTATGCAGCATTTGTTTTTTTTATGCAGCGGATGCCCATCACTGGGAAAAACCCATACACTCTCATTCACACACATACACTATGGACAATTTAGGTTACTCAATTCACCAATAGAACATGTCTTTGAACTTGTGGGGGAAAACTGGAGCACCCGGAGTAAACCCACACCAACACATGGAGAACATCCAAACTCCACACAGAAATGCCAACTGACCCAGCCAAGGCTCAAGCCAGTGACCTTCTTGCTGTGAGGCGACAGCCCTACCCACTGCACCACTATCCCGCCTCTAATTTAAAGTTTTGTAAAGAAAAACTTTTTCCGAGAGATTTTAAATGGCATCTAAAGTAAGTATGAAGCAACACAACTCTTTTCAATAATCATAATAGAAATGTTTGTTGAGGCACAGATTAAAAGATTTCTGAAGGATCAGTAATGGCTACTGACAAATTCAGCTTTGAATAAGAGGAATAAATTACATTTAGAATATATTTATACATTTAACTCACTACATTTTACCATTATATTTATTTACTGTAATCAAATAAATGCACCCTTGGTGAGCTGTCTTTCAAACACATTTTAAAAATGTTGTTTTCAAGCTCATAGTGTAACAGTATCACACCTGCAGTCATGTTGTTGATAAAAAAAACCGAAATTCCACATAAGTAACTGTATCACTTTTACAGCATGAATACTTTTGAAATGCACTCTGCCTGGGCAGCGCACCCTGATTTTCATTACAATTCTTCAAACTTCAATCATTCCTTACAGAGGGCTGGTCCTGCAGATGGAATCTGGGAAAGTGATGGGGCAAACTCACCCAGGTGCTCATCGGGGAATGTTGGCCTGCAGCCCAAAGGCTTCATGCGATATTGTGGAGATAGATGGAGCTACATTCCAAAAGAAGCTGAAGCACCTTCCACTGTACACAAACCCCCTTCGAGGTGAGATGGCAGAAGAGCACAAGGTTTGCATATACTCTAATGAGAGAAATGTGACTAAGTGAAGTTATGTCTGTTCTGATATCAAGAGGCTTCTATACTGTAAGTGTCCAGGTATTAAAGATAATTCACAGCTTTGCACGTACGATAAAACATCTTGTATAAGAGTGTAAATCATGAGATAAAACATGATTACATTGCACTCTATGTAAATCTCTTCTCCTGACATCTGTAAGCCCACATTTGAATGTAGGACGGAGTGAAAAATATATCAGCATACGAAAGAGATCTCCAGATCTCAGTGTTTTGATAGCTGGGCATGTCCCATCATGCCATGCTTTTGAACGGTGCATTTCACATGGCTGAGACTGTGGGTTTAAGGGCATAAGCATTGAATTTTTTTCTAGGATTCGAAAGATTAGATTCAGTTGCAAATTGCAATCAGTGTTATTAAACCCCATTAATCTGCAAGACATTTTGCATATTTTATTGAAACGTTTCAATGAAAGTAGTGGCCAACTATTATAAAACATTTTTAAAATATAACTCAGGTAGCAAAGAATTCTGGACAAAACTACTTGGCATAAAGCTGGCACATCAGGCATTCATTCAGCACTGGCACACAGCATGTGGGCCAAATATGACCTGGGTTTGCCAGAGGTGGCACCGTCTTTAAGACAGCACACAAGATTTGGGCCAGATGCAAAATGTAATATTTGGCCCACATGTTCAAAATTAATATGTGGGCCACGTAAGTTTGGCCTGTCTTGACCCACATTTAAAATACATTACAATAAACTGGTTTCTTAATAGAATGGATTCTCAGTGGCTGAGTATAGAATCTATGAAAAGCTCCCCAAATTTGTTATGTACTTTACCGTTTATTAATACTGTACATAAACTTGACTCTGTATTCAGCAGCTTTACAGTATCAAACACTCTCTTGGCATGGAAAGATGTGGTAAACTATTTGAATATTCCTTGTACTCTTTCTTTAAAATCTCCTATTTCGTGTAACCCTGATCTACCCCCTGCTATTCAAAACATTGGTTTTCGATCATGGAGACTAAAGGGCATTTTGGAATTAGATCAGATATTTGATAACAGGAATCTGAAATCATTTCAGTTATTAAGACAGGAATTTCATTTACCAAATAATGACTTTTATAAATTTTTGCAACTACGACATTTTCTAGAATCGTCCTTTAAGGATGGCAGGATACGTCTTGATCTTTCTGACATGGAAAAACAATTGTATTCTTCATTCTCCCTCAAAGGGAAGATATCTTATTTTTACTCAATGTTATCCAATGAAGGGTGTTCTTCCTTTACCTCCTTGAAAGTTATATGGGAGAAAGACTGTGGAACAAATTTCAGTGAAGAAGAATGGCTTTCTATCTGTTCTGGCATATTTTTCAAAGGGGCCACAATATCAAACCATGAGCAAATTTTTTTAATTTTAAACAGAACTTATTTAACACCAGTTTGTTTAAATAAGATATTCCCTAATGTTTCTCAGTGTTGTTTTAAGTGCAAATCCAATGTTGGTACTGTGATGCATGCATTCTGGGACTGTGACATGATTAAGACATACTGGAAAGAAATTCACAAATTAGTTCAGAAGATTATAGGTAAATCTTTTGCTCTTTCTCCAGCTGTTTATCTTCTGAATTGTAAAACTGCTCTACAACTTAGTCATGTACTAAAATCTGTGTTACACTTATGTATATCTTGCAAGAAAATGTATTCTTTTGCTGTGGTCCTCTCCTAACATTCCTTCTGTCAATATGTGGATAAATCAGGTTGCCATTTTCTTACCCTTTGAAAAACTGACTTATGACTTGCGTCAGAAATCTGATGATTTCTGGCATATCTGTAATCCTCTATGGGAGTTTTAGGAGAATGTATCTTGATTTTTATTTAATTTTTATTTTTAATTTATAAATTTTTTGTTAATTTTACCCTTCACAAAAGACTTAAATTATTAGCAGATGGACAATTGTATAATAGATTGCTATATTATTGTATATGATGACATGAGACACCTATACCACTGTTCTGTCATTGTAAATCTTTAAATAAAAATAAATAAATAATAAATAAAAAAAAATAAAAATAAAAATACATTACATTAATTTTTGAGTAAAGAAAAATTCTACCAATCTGGTTGATTTGTGAAAAAGCACGCCCATAGTGTGCTTAAAGCACACTGCTTCATGGGTTTATCAATTTCATTGCAATCGTGACACACCAACCAATGGCCCAGTTCAGGCCCATTTATGAGTTATTACCTTGGCTGAGACTTGGCCCAGATATAGTCCATGTTTGGCTCTTGTATGGAAGCCAGACTTGGTCCAGTTATGTTTTGTAATTCACTGCAGCATGTGGGCCAAGCAAAACCTGATCGTGTGGGCCAGATAAATTTTTCTATGTGGGAAACTTGTGTGATTCCGTGGACATAATATTGATTAAAAGAAGCAACCATCAGATCTTCTCTAAATTTTAATGTGCAAAATACTTTCAGTTAGCCCATTTTCAGGCCCTGCATTCGTAATCACATTAAACCTGCGTCATTATGGCAGCAAAATTCCATGATACTTGCACTGGAATGATTATAGTTCCTAGACAAATCAGTCTAGATAATAGCAACATTTTGTTTTCTGTTAGTCTTAAGACTACTGAAGAGTCAAGTTTTAACCTGAAAATAGTCCAAACTCTTTGGTCGATTTAGAACAACAAGCCAATAGACTAATCAAATTCAATGATTTATGCTATAAGCTAAGCTAAATGTGCTCCCTCAGACTTGGAGATCGGCTGAATGGGTTTTAAAAATGCTAAAACTAATCTGATTAACTGTAGGGGAGTTGTAAAATGAGCCTTTTTTAAAAGTTAAGCGTCTCTTTAACCCCCCAAAAGACATTTTGTAGATAATAATTTATTTATAACCTCCAATAAATGTTACATCTTATAGCAATTTTGTCCCAACCCTGATAATCTTTAGTTTTCACACTGCTGTTACAAATGTCATAATATTATTTGTTTTAATGAGCTTTAAATATGCATAACAACACCTAAAATAGTCTAGAATGACCAAACTAAGTTTCTTTGGGGTGATTATTTTGCATGAAAGTCCAATGATCAACAAACTTCTATCAATGCAGGCATAGTCTTTCCCAATATGGCCTGATAAATAAAATGTAATCCACAATGTCCTTCATACAGTTAAAACTTCCACTTCCTGCTACAGCAAAGCATTACTTTAATAAGGCTGGCCCTAGATGGGTGTTTTCTGATCATCAGCCTTGCCTTTTTACCGCAAAATTCACAGGTTCAAAAAGTTCCACTTCAGTCGTATCAATCCATAAAACATTCTTAAAGGACTTTTTTCAAAAAAATTTACCATATTTAAGCATGCATTTAAAGGGTTAGTTCAGCAAAAAAAAAAAAAAAAAGGTTATGTTGTTACAATCCTAAGACCGTTGTTTATCTTCGGAACACAGATTAAGAGAGCTCCCGAGATGTTCAAAGTCAAGAAAAGGAACCAAAAACATTCTGTGTGACTTCTTCAGTGGTTCAACTGTTATGATGTAATCAGGCGAGAACAAATTTATGCAGCACAAAAACTGTAAATACAACTTTGTTTGCCTATATCTTCTCTGCCACATCAAGTCAGGGTGTGGGTTTACTATTGAAACAGCATTCCTCCATTCATTAGATCATCTTGCATGTTTTTTCGAAAGCAAACTGATGCCTAGCATTTGGTATAGTTATTTTTCTTGATGATATTTAGATTTTAATTCAAAACCCTTGAAGATGTTATGGTAAAATACATTTTAGACTTCCCAATATAGCTGCCTGTCATATACTGGGGATAGACAATGAAACTTAAACGCCTGTTTTTTGACCACAGTAATTATTAGGATGGTGTTGGGTCTCCTGCACAGCAGCCAGAGGGATTTTGAGTCATTCGTCTTTCAGAATGGCTAGGTTACTATGTAATGCTGGTGGAGAAAAACATTTTCTGATTTGTTTCACCAAAACGACCAAAAGTGGCTCAATAATATTTAGGTCTGGTGACTGTGCAGGCCATAGGAGATGTTCAACTTCACTTTCATGTTCATCAAACCACTCTGTCACCAGTCTTGCTGTATGTATTGGTGCAATAGCATCCTAATACATGGCACCACCTTTAGGATACAATGTTTGAACCATCACTGATCCACCCCTATGCTTTACTGTGTATGCAACAGTTTGGGTGGTACACTTCTGTTGGGCTTATCCACACCGTAACTCTCCCAGATGTGGGAAAGACAGTGAAGGTGGACTCATCAGAACACAATACATGTTATGGTCACAGACCAAGATTTTAGCTGCTGTCACCACTGAAACTGATGTTCAGCATTGACACGTGATTAAAGGTTTGCATATAGCAGGGAACCGGACAATAAAACTGAAATGCTTTATAACTTTATGAGACCTATTTCGATATTTCCACAAAGACCTACATTTGTAGATGGTTTTAGTATCTGGGGCTGTGTGAGTTCTTCATACTGATTGCAACTTTATTTTAAAATAAGCATTCTGTTTTGTGATCTTTCAAGAATTTTAAAGCATACTACATACTAAATGTGAATTAGTCTGTTAAGGGGTGGGACGAATGAAAACATTTCTAGTGTGTTATGTAAGAGAATGTTTTCCCACATATTTGGTTCACCTTTCACCAATCAGTGTGAGGTTATGATGTTCTCCCCACCTACAGGCTCTCTTGCTGGGACATGCAGTGGCTTTACACAAAAAAAAATAATTAAAGAGTGAAGGACTTTGTTTTGATTTCACCAGTGACGGTTTGTGTAGGAGTTCTGAAATTCACTTGAGAATATTATTTGACATTCATACTTATAACCAAAAATACAAGTGATCAGATGTGTAAATTAAAAAGATAATTAAATTGCTGTATTAAAATTACTTCATTTTGAACACGATTACAATGCAATAATTAGTTCTGATTCTTGAATCTGATTGGCTGAGAAGCTTTTCTTGCTATGTGATGTTCCACCAGAATCACCAGACGAATCACTTCACAATTTGCTTCAACATTGCCTTCAGCATTGCTCACAATGAGTGTTGTGGTGGAAAAATGTTCTCACTAGAAATTTAAAAATACTAAAAAGTTAAAAATACAATACAGGGGAACAGCAGTTATTTAGACTTTATTTATAAATGTGGGGTCTATTAAAAAAATGTTTCAGATCATCAGTAGCTGTTCTTCACTCATGTACTCATACAGGAAATATCCTTTCCTCAAACACTTCTTCTGGAATATATGCCAATGTATGCCTCTATATGCCGCTGTGGCGTAATGAATAAAAGATATGGGTCTATAGTGGTTAAATGTGAAACACAGTTCATTTTGAGTCTATTTGATGGTCAGTATTTTGTTATTAATTTCAGAACAAACATTTCTGATTGAAGTTTGATTTTGATTCAATTTTAATGCCGTATTTTTGACTGATTGCCTTTTATAAATATTTATAATAACTTTTTTAATCGCAGCTGATGTTTATTAAATATTATGCTAAATAAATATTCATTTATTAATTTTCTTTTCGGCTTAGTGTCTTTATTAATCTATGGTCGCATCAGCGGAATGAACTGCCAACTTATCCAGCACGTTTTACGCAGCGGATGCCCTTCCAGCCGCAACCTATCACTAGGAAACATCCACTCACATCCATTCACACACATACACTACGAACAATTTAGCCTACCCAACTGACCTATGGTGCATGTCTTTGGACTTGTGGGGAAAATCGGAGCACCCGGAGGAAACCCACGCGAACAAAGGGAGAACATGCAAACTCCACACAAAAACGGCAACTAACCCAGCCGAGGCTCGCACCAGCGACCTTCTTGCTGTGAGCCGACATCGCTACACACTGCACCACTGTGCAGCCTCTCTCAATAAATAATCATTTCTATATTAATAGTGTTTATAAAAAGTATTTTGTTTTATAAAATGTGTGTGCAGGCTACATATGCTTTAAAGACAATAGCAAAAAAAAGATTTACAGAGATAGAAGCTAGGAAAAAGCAAGGATATTATACTTTCAATAAAATGCAACCAATCTCGTCATGGGAGAAATAAATAGAAAGATTGCTTTCTGCCATTGACATATATGCTATTAACAACATGAGATTGTATGTGTAAACAAATAATCTAAAACAATGACATTTTATATAGGGCAAATGTTTTTATCATAATATATATCACAAATGCATCAGGCTAATATCATAGACACTGTTTCTGTTCATAGACATATGGTGAAGATTATCCTTGACTATGACAAGTGTAACTGCAGCCACTCTGAGGCTACTAGGCTCTTTTTAGCATATTATTTCTGCCATGTGCTTATTCGGGATCACTGCCACAAAGACTTAATTTTAACGGCCATCCCCTTCAGTGTATAATATATATAAGCTTACACTGTTATGAAATGAGCCTGGTTCATTGATGTCTACTGGCCAGTTAGAAAAACACATGACTTGTTAAAGTTGCTCTCATATTGCATCCATCCACAGTACATATCAATGAATATACAGTATTAATCACTCTCATTTTGAATACAAGAGCCTCTAAATACTACCTCCATCTTGATAGTTTTGCATTTTGTATTGTTACAATTTCTCATAGAAACACTGTTCGTGTGTGTGTGTGTGTGTGTGTGTGTGTGTGTGTATATATATATAGTTCAGTGAGTGCGTAAATAGTAAATTTCAGTAGTAGAAGAATATTAATATAAATGTAAGGATATATATATATATATATATATATATATATATATATATATATATATATATATATATATATATATATATATATATATAATTGCTTTGCTTTTAAAAATCGGATCCTGTGAATTTGGAGTTGATGAATGAACTCACCATTGAGACTTACATTTTCACTTCTTACCTCTTCTCTAAGAATTGTTTTTTTTTTCTAACGAGCAATCACAATGCCTTGCTTTAAAACAACTAATGAATTGAAAAATGAACACAATCTAAAATCAGAGTGGTTGCTAAAAATATAATGGTGTTTGTGAGTTTGGTGGTCTTGCGGGCTGAGACTGTACACCAGCAATCAGATGTTGGTTCAGATTCTGCACTGGAGGAAGTCTTTCTTCTGGATTGCTGTCTTTTTTTTAGCAGTGGGTATACTATTTCTGACCGCTACTTTTGTAAAAGTGAAGACAAGTAATATTCTATTTCTGCTGATGGAAATAAGCCTAATATGATCCTCTGCATGGTTGCCTTTGCATAACATATTCTTGTCTTTCTGCACTGTAAAGACATCAATGTATGTTTTATTATTTAAATATACCAAGACATTTAAATGTCAAAGAAAAGTTGTTATTAGAGACATGTTAATTAGTGGTGTTGTTAATATCTAAATTTAATTATAGTTAATGAAATTGTAATTATGTTAAAGATAGCATTTCAATAGTACTGTACAAATAAAAAAACACCCAAAATATAATCATAAAGATTAAACCAATAAACCGATAAAGTAATGTTTATTCAGTGGTTAGCACTCACACTTGCCTTACAGCAAAAAGGTCACTGGTTCGAGCCCCGGCTGGGTCAATTGGCATTTCTGAAACATTTCGGAGTTTTCCCCGTATTGGCGTCAGTTTTCTCCACAGTCCAAAGAAATGCGCTATAAGTGAATTGAATAGACTACATTGGCTGTAGTGTATGTGTGTGAATGAGTGTGTATGGGTGTTTCCCGGTGATGGGTTGCAGCTAAACGGTCATCCGCTGCGTAAAACATATGCTAGAATCTAGAATAGTTGGCAGTTCATTCCGCTTTGGCGACCCCTGATGAATAAAGGGACTAAGCCGAAGGTAACTGAATGAATGAATAATTATAAAAATTCCTTTTCTGGCTTTTTAATATTATGCTTAGATGATAAAATTGTGTAGTTAGAAAAAAAAATAGCATTTAGAAGTTGTTTTCTTTTTGACTGTATTATAAAAGTCATAATGATTATTTTATTATACTTTAATGTTTTTATTGCAACATTGCCTGATAGCAGAATGGATGTGCTCCCATGTGGAGTGATGCCATTTTGTGTTTTAATTGTGTGTGTTGGTTTATTTTCCCTCAGAATAGTTCACTGTACCTTTTGCATAATAATATTAAAACATGCAAATAAATAAATAAAAATATATATTTATTTTTTTTTCATTTATAACAGTTGCCATTATAAAAAAAATTACATAATTATATAAATATATAAAACAAAAGTTACATTATGTTATTTTTCATACCCATGTTTAAATGTTTTTATTGAAGCAATGCTTGATATATATGTTTTATTTGCATAAAAAGTTGACATGTTGGTATCAATATTTGTATACGATACAGAATATGAATTCAGTTGTCAATAAAAAAGAAAGAAAGAAAGAAGGAAAGAAAAATAGATTTGTAATCATAATAATAAATTATTATGTTCTTATAAAAAAACATGAAATAAACTTGAGGGTAAGACGTTTTACAAAACGTCAATTACAAAATAAAAATTAAATAATGACTAAATTCTTGCAAAAAAAAAAAAAAAGGAAAACGTGGTTTGGCATTTGTAAATTTGAAAGGGACTAAGCCGAAAGAAAATGAATAAATGAATGAATTAGTAAATGTGCATTTGTGGAATGGAATGGAATTACAAATTAAATAAATTAAATTTATAACAAAACAAGCATTTCTTTTAGTAGAGAGAGATTCATAATAACCAAACATAACATCTTTAAAAGTAACTATCTTGTTGTATATAATCATTAATAAATTATCCAATATGTTTCCAAAATTGTACAACATAATTATAATACCAAAATAAATAAAAAACAGTTTTAGTATGAAACTTACAAAATGAACATTTTACATCAATATTAGGATTAAATTTTTTCATAAATTGTTAAATAGGATACAAATTGCTGAATAGGGTGACACGGTGGTGCAGTAGCACAAGAAGGTCGCTGGTTTAAGCTTGGTCAGTTGGCATTTCTGTGTAGAGTTTTCATGTCCTCCCTGTGTTTGTGTGGGTTTCCTCTGGATGCTCCGGTTTCCCCCACAGTCCAAAGCAAAATGCGCTATAGGTGATTTGGGTACGCTAAAATGTCTGTAGTGTGTTTTCCAGCATTGGGTTGCAGCTAAACTGGCATCCGCAGCAACATGTTGGATAAGTTGGCAGTTAATTCCGATGTTGTGACTCCAGATTAATAAAGGGACTAAGCCAAAAAGAAAATGAATGAATGAATGAATGAATGAATGAATGAATGAATGAATGAATGAATGAATGAATGAATGAATGAATGAATGAATGAATGAATGAATGAATGTGTGGATCATTTTAAAAGATACTTATTTGACTTTATTGGTGAGGACATATTTTTGTTGCAAAGACCATATTTTTCCCATTTCAAATCTTTCTATAAATTATTACAATAGAAAATTACAAGTGACAATGTAACAACATTTTCAATAAAATGAGATCTAATTTTGTAATTTCTATATTTTTTATAAGAAAAAAAACAATTTTACCAACAAACATCTCTGTCGGATCAGAAATATAAACTTTGTTTAGGGGGGGGAAGTTTGCTATTTCATAGGGCATAGAAATTGCTGATGCACTGCTTGATATTTGGTCACAGAAATCACATGCGAAGTGACATCACAAATGACGACATACAGAATTTTATTTTATGTTTTTCATTTTTTGTTTTCACCGTGAAGCATTTTTTACAGTCGTGTATTCAGTTAATTTTTATCTACATTTTTAATGTTTGAATATCTGATTTATTCTGCTGTAGAGCTAAATAAAAAGTCGAGCTCTACTATGAACTATCTGAGTTCCCGTTATTCCTCTGGCTTCCTCTAGAGCTTGACTGTTGGAGTGTCCCGTCGCTCGCTCGCTCGCTTGCTCTCTCTCTCTCTCCTCGGGGAAGGCGGGATCGTATTAGCCGAGCAGGGCGTTCTTTCTGCGGTCACAGGCGGCGTAGTCCTTCTAGGGGTGGGTCTTTCTTGGCAAAGGAAAACCCACCTTTTTCATTGTTTGGATCTCGAAGGAATGTGATGGTTTGATCCTGCTGCGCAAGGGAGGGGGTGAGAGAAGGAACCAGCGCGGACCCTGTTGAGAACTGCTCAATTCATCCTCAAAAAGTCAAACGCGGTTTGCCCTTCCAGAGAGCTACCTCCGAAAACAGGTCTTCTCCGGGTGCTCAAGGTAAGAGAAATTTGTTGCTAGTTTTAGTGGAAGGGGAGCTGAATGGTGGAATATGGCCCCCTAGACACAACTCCAAACTGCGGCAACTTTGCCACCCTCCTCCCCCTCCTGTTCGCTGCAGCGGAGGAGCTCGATGATAAGCCGGACTGCGGCGATTTTAGTCCGGTTATTTAGTGGCTGATGGAGGAATGATAGCGACGTAGAGATGCAGAAGTAAACTTAACTGGGACTTTCCAAACCGCGGGTGTTTGTAGCCGAGCGGTAACTGAAACAACCGATTTATGTTGTGATTTTTTTTTAGGCTAAACCAGAGATTCAGTAGGGGTTGTTCTACGTCAGCAGCATCACACTGTGTAGCGAAGTAAAGTTTACATTTGTAACATTTTTACCCGATTTGCACTTTGTCGCGCGCGAGCATTGAAATGTCAAACCGATTTACAATCCACGCCACGTACACCCAAGAATATAGTGAGTTTTCAGACAGGAAAAGTCGCTTTCTCTGAGAACAATACCGCAGACGTTGAAGGAATTTGGGTCGACGTGAGTCAAAGTCTAAATAGTTTGATTTTCTTCTTAAATAAAGCGGTTTTCCACGTGCCCTTGAAAGCGTTTTCTTCCTGCGTTTCTGCCGAATAAGCAAGCAAGATTCAGCGGTGTGGGACTGGGACGCTCATGTTCGCCTGTCAGATATCCCGTGTTAAATTTGGATTTCTGTATCGTAACGTGCAGCTTTTTTAACGCAGTGTCTGTCCTGACCAGCATTACTGTCGACGGTACTGACACGAATAGAAAATGTATTTCAAGTCATTGCTATTAATGTTGACAGCCGTTATTAGAGATGCGAAGTGCGTGCACACACACGCTGACAGACTCAATTAAACGCGTTTGATGTCTTTTAACAGAAGCTTAGCCTTAAATGGTTCATATTAAGGCTTTTATCAGAAGTGGGAAGTCCTGTTTTTGCCTTGGCCTAAAACCCAGGTGTTTATTATTTGTGACTTGCGTGCTGTGTGGGTACAGAACCAAGGGATGTCATGTGGAGGTCAGGCTGGTTTGGGCTTTGCAATTGCATTTGTGTATCTTGGTATGTTCATGTCTAAAATGTTTAATAATTTGGATCGTTTGAATCTCTTGACTAATTTGGTTTGCTTTGATTTGTTCAGACTTTTCCCTCAGGTTACATAAGTACGCCAGTAGGTGGCGAGAAGTAAGTCCTAGTACTCCACACTTCCTTACATAGTATGCATGAAGTATGCTAGTTAAGTAGAATAACTTAAAGTGGAGTATTTTTTAGCCCAGTGGTTCCCAAAGTAGGTTCACAGGGTAATGACAGGGGGTTGCTTGGTGGTTGACAAAAGTCAAATAAATTATATTAAACTATTAAAATAACCATATTTTATCCCTAACCCACAGAAAAGAGTAGTTAATAGTTGCATTTGAAACAAAGATGTCCAAAGTAGGCACGCGGGCCAAGGTTGGCCCATTGTAACCTTTGATTTGGCCCACCATTTCATCTTAGAGAAGCGAGTATGATGGTGATAAATCAAGGCAAAACAAGTGTAATTCTGTCATAAATGAGATTGTTCTGTTTTTATTGTTATAAGTTCATAAAAAATGTAAATGAAGAAACTGTATTAGTTAACAAAAATATATATATATTATATAAACTATAAAATTATCCAACTATATTTACCTCTGGCCCACTAGCCTCAATCAATTTTGTTTTTTTTTCCCTTAATAGGAAAAAGTTTGAGCATCCCTAATATAAAACAAACAACATGCAAATGAAAAGCCATCTGCCTTTAAATGATTTTTTCATGGGATTGGTGTGCTTATGTTAGATTAACAACAAAGCATTAGCTGCAGCAGACTGATTTTATAGCACCAGGTTACACTTTCCGACACCTTTATTACAATCAAATACATTAAAAATAAATACAGACCACAACTGAATATTGAAAATTGATTTCTGATAGGCGTTTCCAAAATTAAACCAAGAATAGATGCTTAAAACCTTGTGTCCACCAGTCTCTATTGGTGAGGATAATAATAAATTAAACAAATTATTAAATGACTATAAAAAATGATATGGTACATAGTTTTTTGTGTTGTCAATATGTTTGTTTTTATATAGGCCTATTGTTGTCTACATTTGTGTATTTATATTTTACACCTCGCAAGTCACTGGCATTGTTATTTTGGGGGTCACAGGCTGAAAAGTATGGGAACCCCTGCAAACAAAGGAATCAAAGGTTTAAACTATCAAGTGAGATGTCCTGTTCATTTCAATGTTGATTTCACATAAACTTTAAAAATAGAAGTCTCTCATTTTGTATACTTTTGCATTATTTTGTGCCATTTTGTAGAACATGTTAGTTGAGTAGAGTGTTCACACTGAATATTCCATCAGGGAATGGTCTACTTGAACACTTGATTAAAAGAGTTTGGAATCTTGGACACATTACAGGCTTATCTGTAGAGTTTATACAATGTTAACGACTATTTCAGTAAAGGGACCTTTTTATTCCAGATCCAGATTCCAGATTTTTCTCATCAGTTTGTTTAATCTAAAGCAAGTAGACATATTTGCATTTTCACATAGTGTTTTGATTGACCTCTTGTCTATTTTCTAGCATTTATTTCTTTGAGATAAGGGTCTATTGACAAGTCACTTGTGTATGCATGCACAATATCTGATGAGAAGGAACTGTTGAAAAAGTTGTCGTTATTTTTCTTTTCTGTGTGCACAAAAGCATTCTTGTAGCTTGATAATATTCCAATTGAACCACTGAAGGCATGTAGTCTGTTTTGAGCTTCTGGACCTTTATGGACTTTGCACAAGTCAGGAATCTTGTGGTCTGTAGAGGACGATTCTCTCAGATTTAATATAAAATATCATAATTTCTATTCTGAAGGAGAACAAATGTTTCAGAGGTTTGGAACAACATGAGGGTCAGCAATCAATCATTGCATTATCATTTTTGGGAGAATTTACTCCTCTATACCAGGTGTAGAGGAATGAAGTAAAGCACTGACATGCTAAAATAAATTGTCTTCAGGGATTAAAAATCAGTGTGTGAAGAAAAGCAAGAACAATTAATGTAATTATAAGATAACATTTATTCAAAAACAATTATTTATGAACAGAATTGTTTGTACACACACACACACACACACACACACACACACACACACACACACACACACACACACACACACACACACACACACACACACACACACACTCACAAACGAGTCTGCATTTGTCAGGTAGGCTGCAGCGGTGACGGTTGGGGGGTTGGGAAACTGACATGAAAATAAAACACTAAGCACAGAAAGAACAGCAGCAACCCCCAATACAAGCTCCATTACATTAGGCAGGTGGGGCCCATAAAGCAAAGACGGGGAGGACGAGTGCAGAGAGGACCTGCCATGACCTGTCCCGACTTAAATGCAGAGCACTGACGGATTTCCAGTAAGGCCTGAGAGACAGCGCCTGTCAGGGAACACTTGTGTCAGTGTGTTCAGTATGAACAGTTAATTAGCCTTGTGAACTAAATACTGTTATGGATACTGGCACTTGATAGCTTATATGACACTTATATGACTCTATAGCTTTAGACTTGAATCTTGCACAAGCCCTGCCTTTGTGTTGATACAGGAATTTTATGGAGTGGAGATTAAATATTTGAACTTCATGTGAGTTTCTATGATAAAGTAGCATAGTTTGACAGACTCAATTGGAGTTGGTTCTGAATGGAAGTCAGGCCGTGTGGTTGTTTAAAACCAAAGGACGATTCTGGAATGCCAGGAGTTAAAAGTTTAAAGTTTAACCCTGTTTTAATTTAGAGTTTTGCTGTACCTATCTTGTTGCATTTTAGTGTGATCTTTAAAGCTTCTCAGTGCTGGGTTGTCATCATAAAAAAGTCACATGTTGTTCTGCTACTCATGCATTTAGGGAAGCAAAAGAAAAAAATATATTGCACAATAGTTAATGCTAATAGTATTTATTTTATTTTAAATCTATTCAATTCAGGTTTATTTCTATAGCGCTTTTACAATGTAGATTGTGTCAAAGCAGCTTAACAAAGAATTGAAACTGTGTCAGTCCAGTTGTCAGAGTTCAGTTTAGTTCAGTTCAGTGTGGTTTAATATTCACTGCTAAAAAAGTCCAAATACTGAAGAGCAAATCCATCAATGCCCAGCTCCACAAGCCCCAACCAAACAAGCCAGTGGCGAGGATCAAACTTCAGCAAATTGACGAAAGTAAAGGGAAAAAAAATTGAGAGAAACCAGGCTCAGAAATATATAATTGGCTTGTTTATATTTAAATCAAATATTTTATTTATATATTTAAAAAATACTGTTCAGTCATTTTAGGTTGGAGAGTTTTTACAAAATGATTTTAATGCTTTTATTTGTTAAAAAATAGAATAAAATAAAATGTAATCATTGATTCTATAATTGGATTTCTGTATCGTAACGTGCAGCTGTTTTTGACGCAGTGTCTGTCCTGACCAGCATTACTGTCGGCGATACTGACACGAATAGAAAATGTATTTCAAGGCATTGCTATTAATGTTGACATCCGTTATTAGAGATCTGAGGTGCATTCACATACGTGTTCTCACTCTTTGGATGTACATGATTACGTAGGGCTGGGCCACTTGGCATAAAAATAAAATCTTGATTAATTGAACATTTTAAATCAATTACAGTTAATAAACAGTTATTTTATTTATTAAAAAAGGTCTTTTATTTCACTGACAAGTATAGTAAATATGCTCACATATTACAAGGGAGAGATTTCTGAATGAAGGGTGTATTACTTGATATTAAGTTATTTGAAGGAAACACACACCAGCTACTATCTATGATTATTTATTGAACCATTCTCCTTGAACAACTGAAATTGAAAACGCATGTTGCCTAAAACCAACAGTCACTTTTTTTCGAAAATGTTAAAATAAATCAGCTGCGTATATTTGAGCATGCAGTAAGTTTTGTGCATGAACGTTCACGCGCTCATACTACATCATTGCACTCTCAGCTTGTAATACTGTGCTCACAACATTTGTCATTGAAATAACTCCATAGAAATCAAATATGGCTGGAAAGTGCTGAAGCTTTTTCAGTTTTGTGGGGTCATGTGATTCGAAAGGAAAAGTAGTCAACGAATCGACATGGAAAAAGAGCTCGATTAAAGGTTCTGAATGTCGATTTCAGTTAATCACTCAGCCTTATGATTATGTAATCAATGATGTTGAATTGGAGCTCTAGAAAAGTCATTTAAAGTCAGAACATTTGTGCTGTTCAATGATTTTCTGTAATAACAATTTTGCGCTTGTATTTATGTAAAAGAAACCCCAGAAACATGGAGTACTAAATACTTTACTGTGTTTGGTTACCATTTATTTTTGAAAAATCAGTGGAGAGCCACTGTACTGGAGTATGTTCAGCTGGAGATCTGAAGCTGGATGTATTTGCTCTCTGCCAAATGCTGACAGACACTCTTTGTGTTGCTCTTCTATTACAGATTATCTCTTTCTGTCTTGTGTGTTTCATGACCTGCAATGTTGTTTCACTTGTCTCTCACCTTAAAAGAGCAAAGGTTGATTTCTGATGAGCCATTCTTGGTTATACAATAGTGCATGTGAACTTTGTCAGCTGGAACAGGATGGGTGGGTGTTTGCGAAAGTGTAAAAGCAGGGGCAGTTCAGTCCTCTCTCAAGAGAAAGTTTGAAGAAGAACGTTTGCACAACTTTCACGCGATGAATAGCGGTGCTCCCTCTCCAGCACTTTCCTTTATGAGCAGGGCCTGCTGCTGGTTTTGCCAGCCTGCTGATTGCTTTTCCACTCTGAGGAAACATGCAGTGAAACGCTTGTGATGGTTATCGGTATCCAATAAGAGTAATTACCAGACTTAACACCAGTCCCGGGGATTATGGAGAAGCTAAATGACTAGTGTGAGGTTTAAATTGAATATTGCGGTTCTCTCCTGGTGTTCTCTCTCTGTCTTTGTGTCTCTTTCTTTCTCAATCAAATAAATCAACAGATTCTGTTAACAAGTTTTCATTATGGTGGAAAAAGGTTGTGAGTGCAGCTTTAGTTTTATACTTATGGGATAGTTTGGAAACTTTACATGACATCACTGTTCTTCTTTCTCTGTAAGAATGACTTGACACTTCTACTGAAATGCAAAGGGAAGTTGCATTTATTTGGGTATTTTAGCAGACAGATGTACTTATGTGACAAACAGTAAAGCTGGTGTGAACGTCACTGGCAGATTAGCTTTTTACAACCTGCAAATGTATTTCCAACATTGCAACTGAGGCCCTGTTTACTTCTAGTTTTAGTTAATTTTATTCCAAGTAGTAGACACATTCCTATTTTAAACCTGTTTTTTTATTACCTTCACATTACATTCAATCTTAGATCACTTTAATGCATAAAATCGCATTCCCAGCCCTTGAAGTCATGAAAAAAATGCATTGTTACACAAGTTATAAACCAAGTCTTACATCAACAAGCACTTTCAAATACATAAATACTTGGAAGAAAACAAATAACTTTGGGTTTTTGTTGGTGTTACTTCAAACTGTGACTTAAAAATTGGTGTTTATGGAAAGGATGACCAATTCTGGTTCACAGCTGAAGGTGTCTTCAGTTTTGTGCTGTCAAGGAGTGTGAGAGCTTGCTGACAGACATCCAGCTTGAAGAAGAGGTGTTAACGTGTGAACAGTAGAAGATTACAGCAGCACCTCCTACACACACAAACACACACTGAACCAGTCCAGCTGTCCCAGTTTGCCCTGAGGACTGATATTCACACTGTGCGACAGAACTCAAAGAAAGGGGGCTTCCTCCATGAGTGTGTTTGCACCTGGTTTTAAAGGGATTAGGACAGTTCTGTCAAACTGGAATGTGTCCCTCATCTACATGTGATCTGATCGATCAAAACAACCTGATGCTAGGTGTAAACAGGGAAGTTCTGTTATTTCTTGTTTGTTCCTACAGAATCTGATTTGGTCTTAAATTTCAGGTTCAGATTTGGTCTTAAATTTCAGGTTCAAACTTGGTTTGTAATGTTTTTTGATGAGCTGTTGAAATGCATGTCATTCAGCTGCATTTGTAATGTATAGTGCATTGTTTTGAACAGAGATGCCCATACTAAGACCCACAGGCCAAAGTTGACCATGATTATCTTTAATTTAGCCCGCCATCCCATTTGAGATGAAAGTATAAATGGTGAGGGTTGGGGGGGTGGGTTGATTGCTTTTTCTAATTTAAATTATCGGCTAAAGGATATCGGCCTAATTTTGTTAACAAACCGATAACAACCGATATTAAAAATAGCAGTTATCGGCCAATATAAACATGGGCACCGATATATCATGCATCCCTTATTAGGATAGAAGAGCTCACAGTTAAGTAATAAAGAGGCACACGGCCAGAGCTGATAAGTACTGCACTGCGTCTTGGATTACTGATGAGCTTGGATATGCTCAGACCTGCTCCTTCTGTGATGTTTTACATCATCCAGCATACTTGTGAGCAGAACTCATCAGATTCTCCAGTGTTAAACACTCGGTGTCATCTGTAAAGGATGTTGAATTACTTTTCTTCTCAAAAATGCCACACCCTTCTCGCTCACCTGTGCTCAAACATGCCTGTGTTTACACTTGAGCATGTGTACAGAATACAGGAGATTTAGTGTGCATTAAAGAGCAGGTGTGTATTTATATGGCCTTTTTACACCTATTATTATCCGTGTCAGTGACCCAAATATGAAAGGTCAGCCCAGACACATTGCTGTTCACAGCAGTAACATGCTTCTCAAATCAATCAGCAAATGATTTCTCATTGACCTTTGACTTTGTTTTTTTTTTCTCCACCTCCTCTGTGACTGTTGAGGAGTGTGGGTGCAAGAGTGGGAGTGTTTGAAATATCTGTCAGGTCTCCTGAAAATAGCTCAGCTGAAGCGAGTGATGCATACACAGCAGCCCACATGCTCTGTGATGGTGTAATGTTCCCCCAGTAACCGACACGGCACTCTGGACATAGCTGCATTACTCTGTAGAACCAAAATAGTTGAATTTAAGTTCATTAGCTTTTGTGTGTGTTTGTTTTAAGTGGTGATGGGGAATTCCAGTAGGGATATGGTTGATGGCTTGCTAAAACTGTCCTGATTTTCTCATCTAGCATGCTTCAAAAGGCTAATATTCCACTTATTCCAGGTTTGCACTTAGTATTAAGGTAGTTCTTGGTCAATTCAATTACAAGCAGAAGATCCAGGTTTAAATGAAATCTAAAATGCTTTAAGCGTGTCCGCTTTTGACCACATGCATAGTTAAAAAAATCATTCGAAAGGATTTGGGGTTGAATTCACAATATGCCGCCTACTGACATGTGATCATTTTTCAACATGTTGTGTGAAAAAGTGCACCAAAAATAATTATTCAATCTTTTACTAAATCTATTTCTTTCGCATAATTGAATTAATCATTTCTGGCTCACTACTAAGCTGCATACCATGATTGGATCATTCAGTAATACTCGAGTGTCACACTGAGTGCTCCCTTGAAAGTTATGTAGAGCATTATGAAATGCAAGGGAATTATCTCAATGAAATCTGAACACGAGTGGTCACAAGAATTATATGAGAGAATGGTGAAAGTCATCATCAATGGGTAGAGGGCAGAAGCACCTTTAATCTGAATTAAGTGTGATTTATACTTCTTACCCAACATAGGCTCATTCTGAAAACATAGCCCTCTATACATTTCTGGAGATCATGAATTATGTAGTCAGAGCTACGTATGACTGCATTTCATCTTTAAAATGAATGCTACGGGGCGGTATGATGCCATTTCTTTTCTCGCTTACCATATGACCTCTTGCCTCCGTATGGATGGCTTTTCCGCTGTTACCATTTTGTCCGGTAGCTCAACATGTACGTTGGTGGACTTAAGACGCTGAGCAGAGTTCTACAGCAGATCCAGAAAGTGGGTAAGACAAAAACAAAAGCTAAAAAATAAAATAAACCAGTAAATAACATTGTGAGAATGTGGTAAACATGTTAAAAACAGGGCTTTTCTTTTTTGGATTTATTTATAAAACACTGCGGTTGGATTTAGGGAAGTGGGTGTTTGGGTCAGTCGGTGCTTTTTAAAACACTATTGGTTGGGTTTAGGTAAGAAGGGTCGGAGGATCGGTCGGTTGTTCAGTCTTTAAGCCAGTCAGTCGAAAGTGGCCTCTAGTGGATTAACAAGAGAACAGCAGAGACAAGTTTGAGATTTGAAAAAGTGTACACAGCAGCCTCTGGTGGAGTCGCGAAAACAAAAACTGCAAAAAGCATAGCTCCTGGAACAAATTTGGCGCTCTACAGAAATGTATATAGGGGTACATAATCAGAATGAGCTTGGGTTGTTCTCAACCCACAGCACATACCTTGCATGTCCATGCCCAAAGTAGTGCCAGCGAACCAAAGTTGGCCCATTGTAACCTTTAATTTGCACCACCATCTCATCTGAGAGGAGAGTAAGTATATGATGGAGAGGGTTGGGGCGATTGCCTTTCATGCAGAGATTGTCATTTCTAATTTGATGTAACCTTTTTTTTTTGTTTATTTTATTGCTGAGCTGCAAAACTGAAATCAAAAGTTTCAATTGAATGTTGAAAATGAATCTGATTTTTAAAATGTAAATACTGTTACTAAACAGATTGAGGACTATGCAGAAGACAAGCAAATCAAGGCAAAAACAAGTGTAATTCTGTTATTAATGAGATTGTTTTGTTTTTACTGTAATAAGTTCATTATATTACTGTATTAGTTAAAGCAGTGTTTTCTAGTCATTTTTTAACATTATTAAATAATTCAGAAATTACCCAATGTCAACTAAATTTGCCTTTGGCCCACTAGCCTCAATCAAGTTTGGTTTTTGGCCCTTCATAAGAAAAAGTTTGGGCACCCCTGTCCTAGATGCTAGTAAGCAATGGGGTTTCTATGTTCCACTGTGTCAAGTGTTTAGCAGACGTTTTGAGCTTACACTGGCAATAAATGCAATGATAATGTAGAGAGAGCTCAAACTTGCATTTATTGAAGGAAGAAAGAAGCAGGCGGAACCAGTGCAAGCAAGGCAACCAATCATCTTGCACTCTGCTTTGCCATGACATTTAATTACATTTTTTGAGAAGTGCATGCCAGGATCCACATCAAGTTATGGCAACGGGTATACGGCTGTGTGAAGGCTACGAACCAAGTGCATGCACTCAATGCAGAAGTATAAACTGGCCTTTTCTAGGACTAGGTGAGATTGAGTACTGTTTTTATATATTATTATATACTAATTCATAATATATTTGTTTTGTGTTGATTGAAATGAATTATTAGTATGAAACCCCCAAAAAGATTGCCTAACATTTATTCATCCTCAGGTTTTTCTCAATCGGTAACAGTTGAAACCCCAAACAAGTATCAAAGAATAAGTTAGCCAGACAGTTGACTAGCAATTGATGTACAAAAATACTGTGGATGTAATTTCTGATGTCCCAGGATTCCCTCATTGTTGACCATGTTGTTTTTTTCCCTAAAGTCTCCACTACACTCCCTATTTATACCCTCCACATGGAAACACAAGCAGAGACTCTCGTGTCCAGAGCTGACCTGATTTCCAGTCTAGCAGAGAGGTTCAGGCATGGGCAGGGAAAGAGGCTGTGCCCTTCCTCTCGCCACACAGTTTCTCACTGAAGCATGAACTCTAGTTTTAGCTGACGTTTAAGCCACGTTGCTGTCTACACACTGTACTAAAAAGTTCAGAGCGAGTGTTATTGGATAAACACTGAATGGACTCATCTGTCAAAGTTGATAGTTTAAAAGAGCAAGCTATTTCCTATCATCCATCATCACCATTATGCGTGTAGGCTTAATAGAAAAGAGGAACTCTCAAATATTTGAGTGTAGTCGTGCTCTGTCCCAAGTGTCACCCTAAACCCTTGTGTTTCACTCTGAAAGTTCACACTTTAAAGTAACACTGATCAGAGTTGGCCACAGCAGTGTCCACAAGTTCACATCAAGTTCACTATTTGGGATGTCGCTTGAGCTGATGTATTTAAGATGGAGTGATGTAATTAAATCAGGATCATTTCACAAGAGTACAGCTTTTTTCTGTTATCAGATTTTAAAACTGCTTTAATTCCTGTTTAGGTCACTGATACATCTATACACACCTCCTTTTTTTGGTTTGGCCACTCATGATAACCATTTTGTATTTATTGGCATAATTAGAAGGGACGTTAAATGTATTGTGCGGTCATGCATACAGTGTGAAAGCCATTTTTTCCCACCCTACACACATCCTTAACCTTTCTTTTTGCTATCACGTACATCCAAATCAATCTTTTTCAAAATGGATCTAAATTACTACATTTTGCACAGGGACACCACATATAAAAAAAATAGAAACATGCTAGCATTTGACTGGCATTTTGAGTTACTATCTGTTCTTAGCATTACTGGGATTAGATGACAAACAAGTGTATCATTTCCTGTCCATGATTCAGCATCATACTGTAAAACCATATATGTAGAACAGTCCCTGTAGAACAACATAACACTTCCTTTGTCTCACCCTCTGATCACACACAGTTGTGCTGAATAAATGGAAAACATCTTCAGTTTGATTTTATTTGATATATTTTATTATAGACAGGATAGCTGTGACCTCTGAACTATGCAAACACGTTGAGAAAGTTAAACTTAGGCAGATGCACATTTTTACTGCTCTGGTCCGAGGCCTATTCTTCCTTATCTCTGATAGAAAACATGTTTCCACTGTGACACTTGATTGCAAACATTGTCCTGAGTTCTATAATGGTTTACATATGTTTTACAGTTTGAAAGGACAGTTCAAGCCTAAAGTATGTCTCGTACATCTCTTCCACTTCATGCCTGGTAAAACTCTGCTTTTACACCTGCAAGATGATGTAAAAAAGACTCTTTTTTTTTTTATTTTTTTTTTTATTAGACTTTTAATAGGCACACTGAGTTCTGTAGACTGTTTTTCTGTTGAAAAGATGTTGTAAATAAAGATAAAAACATCACAAAAAGCAGTGTAAGATCTCAGAACCGACTTTTTGTTTATAATTTTAGACACAGCCCAGCGTATTCAGGATGTCGTCCAAGTATGTTCTACAAAAGCTCTTTTAAGGCAAAACTAAATGGAAATGACCTCTAGGAATGGCACACGTTGTGTGCAGATGTTCAGACTATTGTTTTCCCTTTCTGAAGAACATTTATTACAAAAATGGATGAAATGTAAACATTTTTTTACAATCAAAATAAATTATTTTCTCCATCTGGCTTAGTTTATTTATGATTAATTGTACACTAGTATGTCTCTCAGATGTTTGCTTTTGAAAGAGCTGCTTACAGAAGACTGTCAGAAAAAGTGGATGATATGGCACCAAATATGAAGAATTCAAACCATTTTTTAAAGTTTTCTCCCAGGCAGATCTTTAAGGGTGCTTTCACACTAGCACTTTTTGTCCACACTCAGGTTCATTTGACGTCAAAGTACAGTACATTTGGCTAGTGTCAACGTGTCTTCTGAACTTGGGTGCGCAACTGTGAATTGTACCCGAGTCCACCTGAAAGATATGGTCTGGGGTACGGTTCACTTCTGATATGAATCCAGTCGTACTAAATAACGGAAATGAACCACCAACTGTACAAAAAACTTTAGTTTTAATAACGTTCATTCATGTGTGTATGTCTGTGTATAACCTACCTTGGTGACAAGCAGGACTGACCCAGTGCAAAGAGTGATGATGGCTTCTTGTCTTCACCAAAAACGACTTCTGCAGACTTTGCGTGATGTTCTAAACATTTTTAATGTTTTTTTTTTTTTTTTTTTTGCGGCAGATAAATGCAAGTGCCTCTCTGTATTTAGATTTTGGTAACAAACCAAAAGATTCAGCAAAAGCTGAATGACCATGATCTGTGGACATCTCCATTTTGCCGTGTTGCTTTCCTGGCTATCACCTGACAACAGCTGTGCACAAAACAGCAACTTGATGACACAAGCGTACTGGGGTTCAGCAGGAAAAAAGACATTGTGAACACAAACCAGCCAAGAAGGTGGCATGGAGGGACAATCAAACTTTGGTTTAGTCCAGGCAATTAAACCAAGTGTGAAAGCACCCTAAACTTGTGCTTGAGTGAAAGTGAGTAGATTTTTCTGTCAAATTCAGCAACAACTCTATACAATAAATTTAGAAACAAATATTTTTGTTGTTAAATAGTCTTTGTATCTCATATGATCTAAAATAAATACCTGCAGCATGAAAAAATCTATGAAAATTATTAAAATATTCATTTTTTTTGGAGCTTAATTTTATAGACCATTTTGAGGGTTGTAAACAAAAACAATGTTCCCAGCGTATTTCCTGTTTTACATTTTTAATTTCCTTATAGCTTCTGAGAATCCAGAAAGAGCCACACCTGTATTGATAAATAATGTTATGAAAGCTGTTTTAACATTAATTCATGATTGAATTGCCTCTTATTACAGTTACTGTATGGAATACTTTGATAACAAACAGAAAATGTTCATGGGCCAATGAAATGACCACATTGAAATAAGTTTGAATCCTGTATGGCGGTTTATTCCGCTCTGGCTACCCCTGATATATTAGGGACAAAACCGAAGGAGAAAAAATGAATCCTGTAGACTAGATCATGTATTTATGTCAAGCTTTAGTTTTCTTTTTTTTTAGTCAATCCATTTCAAAGTCAATCTCATTTCAAAGTCTGAAAGCTGTTCGCTCTATTTTCCAAACCATAAGATGTCAGCTCAAACTGGGCAGTGCAATGATTTCTCTTCCCTTCTCTTTTTCTCCCTGTTCTTGAGGTATTTTTGGAACTTAATGAAAAGAGAAATTTGAACCGCTTGGCCTTAAAAGGGATGTCTGGGTCAGCTGTGTGGAAAGTTGTGTTATTAATGCGTTTGACGTCTCTCTCACACTGTGTTTTGTTAAAGGGGCTGAAGAACACAGGAATGCTATGGGTTGGATGGTTAAGTTGGGCTGGACTCAATCTTTGGAGAGCGAGAGAGAGGGGAAAAGGGGCATAGTTAGCATTTTTTAGAAGCCGTTCCAGCTCACTTCAAGGTCCACTTTTTTGCCTACGGAGACATGCTATGGAAGAGGTTTGTGTAACACATAGAATCCTGTTCTATACTGAAGACATGAAAGTAACTTAAAAGAGCATTTATTAGAGAAAAACAGCATGCCTTTTGCCCATTAAACAAACTTCTCGGTCTCAGCAGAAAGTTTGGGTTTTAACAGCTCATCATGTGGATACTGATCTCTTTCTTGTGTCTTTTCCTTGTATGATCCTATAGTGTTTTGACTGTAGGGCCCTGACTCTGTTACAGTCCATTTACATAATTTTTAAAGAAGATTATTGTTGAGATTGGAGCATACTGGTGGTTTTCCACCATGATTATCTATAATTGCAACGAATTAGAATGAATTATAGAATGGGAGCTGCAGGAATGAGTCTTTGTTTGTTTGGGATTGATTTTATACGAAGACTTTGTGTGTAGCAGAGAGAAAGAGACAAGTACGCTTGTTAAACTTCTTACAGGCTATTTTTGTAGGAGTTTGTTTTGAACAACAGTCGAAAGGTAACAATTTGCAACAATGTTCTATTAAATAATGTTACTAACATGAAACATGAACAATACATAAATTACAGTCTTTATTCATCTTTGTTAATGTTAATTAAAGTAATTGTCCATTGATAGTTCTTGTTAACTCTGTGCATTATAGTATTAACATGCATAACTTTAGATTTTAATATCGATTAGTAAATGAACTAAATAAACTATATATTAAAAAAATAAACTATGGTTCGTAAATGCTGGACAAGTATTGTTCATTTTTTCATAAATGCAGCAACTAATGTTAAAGAATCCTTGTTGAGAGAATTGTAATTTGTGCATGCATGTGTAATCTGTATTCAAATTGGCTTTGTGCAGTTCTAAAACACTTGTATTTAGTTGTCAAGCAAGGTTTACATTTAATGATGTTCTAAGTCTGCCATGTGGAGTAACGTCAGGTCAGTAATTCTTTTATGCTGAAAATTTAACAGTAACCCTATATCCAATGAGGAACCATGTGTTAAAGGGATAGTTCACCCAAAAATAAAAATGTACTCGCTATTCACTGCTTGTTCAAACACGTTTTCCTTCTGTTTGTTTTTTCTTTTCTTTTTTTTCGAATGCAAAAGAAGAGATTTAGAAGAAAGCTGAAAACTTACTATAGTTAGAAAAACAAATAATATGAAAGTTAATGGTTACAGGCTTCCAGCTTTCTTCAAAATATCTTCTTTTGAGTTCAGCAGAAGAAAGACACTTCTTTAGAATAAAGGGTGAGTAAATGATGACAGAATTTTAGGCTTTTAACTTCATTGCAATTAATTACAATATCATTTTTAAACTTTTTTTTAAAGTCATAGAAGTTACAATGTTCTTTAATAACCCACTGTAACACTGAGTATTTCTTTGGATTTTAAGTTGAATGGTTAAAATAAGCATTTATAGGTAAATACAAATATTTTCTGACCTGCATTTTCATTGCAGTGCCTATTAATAACCCTTAATCGAAATAATAAAAATGGATTACCATAAATTATTTTAAGTAATTTAAAATTAATTATGCTATCCTTTTGTTACTATTGGTTTGTTAAGAGTTTTTGAGAAGCAGTTCCACGTATGGTTTTATGTGGGACTAATGTAGAGGGAAAATATTTGTTAGAGGGAAAATATTTGTTGTGATTTTTGGAATATTTAAATAATTTAAAACTATTAAAAAAGAGCTTTTGACTTCTGGACATACGTTAGGATGGCTTTATTTTTCCATTGCTTGATTAGATTATGATTTTAAGACCATGATAAATTTAAAGCAAAGAAGTAAAAAAATAATAATGTTGTCCAATATTTGTTTTGATAGTAGAATGATCTTGCCATCTGATTTGTGGATTATGCATTGTCCATCTACATTGATCTAGTCTAGTCCCGTCAAACTAAATGTATTACTTGGTTTTCAGTTGCATTCTTTTTAAATAATGTTAATATAAAATTAATATTCATATAAATAAAAGGACATTGATGGCAGTTAGGGGGGTGCAGCCTATAAAAATAAAAAAGGTTGAGTGCCTCTTCTTTAATGGATGTTTTAGAGGATATTTTGATGAGCTTAAAGTTGAGCATTTATTAGCAGTTTAAAGTGTCTAGCTGTATAAAAGTATTAAAGAAGGTCACCCTGTTATTAAATTTTACTCATTATTATCTGACCCTTAGGTGGTTTAAAAAGTGTATTATTTTCAGTTATGCACAAAATAATATAAATGTATATTTAAAAAAAATTTGGAAACTGGTCACTATTGACAACCATAGCAGAAAAAAACTAACTTATTCTTTTTGTGTTCAACAAGTGAGAGAACAGAATTGACATTTTTGGGTGAACAATCTCATTAATTGTTTAGTGTATAGTGCATTTCTTTGTAAAAGCATCTGTTTGTCTTGCGAAGGCATGTGGAAGACAAAGCTAGATGGATAGATAAAAAATCAAGTGGGTACAGTGAGGTTAAAGAGTGTCTGGAGAGAGGGAGAATGAGGGCCTGCGCAGGCACCTGTATCAACATCCTCAAGCTGACTTTCATAAATCCTCTGCTGTGGTTGGTGGGATTGATTTGGGGTGGAGGGGGAGAACAGTGCAGACACATTGCAATGGGGAAACGGTGTGTAAGCAGAACACATGAAGAAATTCAATTCCAGACACTTTCCTCAATTCTCAGCAAGAAACATGCTCTAAAGAGACCAATTGAGAATGAAATAGCGAGCAAACATAAAGAGGAAAAAGAAAGCAATGCAGGAATAAAAGAGAAACTTGAACTAAAGTTTGGCTGGTGTTTTACTCAGCGGTCGGATTCCAGCACTGCTGTCAGTCCTTGTTATGTCACCCGTCATCAACTTTCAGTCCAAGAGAGGGACAATAACTCCATGTCTGTTTCTCACGTCCAACTTTCCATCTGTCAACGGTTGCTCTTTGATTAAAAACCTCATTAGACACTCGGTGTTCAAACTATTTGTTATGATTCGCCTGATTGAGTGTCAGCTGAGGCTTTGTGAAGTATTTGAATGTTTGTTAACATGTATAGAGCAACATGTTCACATTGATTTAAGAGCTTATTAACTTCTTGATTAACTGTAAGCTGAGCTGGAGGCTTCCATGCTTGTGTTTGCCACAAAAATAAGAGCTTCTTGACACTCATTCCCACCAGTACAGTAGAAAAATATAGCCATGGGCTGTAAAGTTGGCTTTGTTTTGGGAATTTAGATGTGCTTCAACCAGAGACCGTGGGAAAGTGATATGAGAGGTGTGATCTTACTAGAGATCAGGAAAAGCACCATCATTTCCTGATGTTTTAATTCAAAGCTTTCCTGAAGTTTATAACTTGCACTTATAAAGCTGGGTTCACATGGAAAGAAAATGTAAATTTGATCTAGAAATAGATGTACAATTAGTTATGCTTTCTTTCTTTCATTCATGGCAATATGGATGTTTTGATGTTATTCTACACTGGAATTGATTCCTAAACCTTAAGCTCAGTCTAGAACTGGGCGATTAATTGAAAAGTAATCTAAATCGACATTCAGAATCTATAATCGATCTAATTTTTCCAGGACAATTTTTAAAATGAATTTCCCTACCATGTGTGGAGTCACGTGACCCTGCTCTGTTAAGTCCGATTTATACTTTTGCAGCCACATCTGAATTCTGGTCAAGCAGGACAATGGACTCATTTTTGAGCCGTACTTTGCACTACATTGACAATGAATGGAAGCTGTGCCAGAGATGCCTTGATACCATATTTGCCCATATTTTCCATTACATAAAAATTTTTATATACATTAAAATATTTGTTTACAGAAGATGCAAGAAATGCTTTTATTCAGAAGAGATATTTTTTACTTTTAATATGAAAAAAAAAATCTGAAAATAATTGATTGTTTCCAAAAGCGCAAAATATTTATTTATGAATATTTATAGACAGTAGAGTGCGTGTTTCCTGCAATTCTTTTAAAATCAAGTAATGCACACTACATTCAAAAAATCTCTCACTTGTAATATGTAAGCATATTTGCTGTACAAAACTTAATAAACTAAATAATCATTCATTAATTGTTATAGAGTTTAAATTTTAGGCCAAATCGCCCAGCCATAGCTCAGTACTTTAGTCAGTGTTTTTTTTTTTTATGCATGAAGAAACCTTCACTAAAATATGTCTGCCATCCAATATTTGTAATAAGCTTAATATTAGTTTTTTTTTTTTTTTTCATTAGGGCTGCACAATCTTTTTTTGCACATCAGGCAATGTACTTGTACTTCTGAAACCAAGCAAAATATGGATGCTGAAATATGACAAAGCAAGCAAGCAAAGATAAAAAAGACTTCACCATTTACTCAAACTCAAGTGGTTCTAAACTTTTATATAAAAAAAATCCTTCTGTTGAACACAAAACAGGATATTCTGAAAATTAAAAAAAAGCATCTGTTGGCATTTATAGGGGGAACAAAAAATACAATGAAAGTCAGTTGCTGGTTTCTCCCAACATTCTTTAGTTTACACTATCTTCCTTTGTGTTCAACAGATAAATGAAAGATATGTGAAACAAGTGGGGGATGAGTAAATGAATTGAAGTTTTTTTTATTTTATTTTTTTATCTAATCATTCTTAATGTTCTCAGATTCATTTAAATATACCAGGTAGGGTTGCACGATTCTGGCTAAAATGAGAATCACAATTTATTTTGCTTAAATTAAAGATCATAATTTTCTCAAGATTTTTTAGATGTAAAATAAAGGTTCGAGTTGGCTATTATTATTTTTATTTCTCAAACATATGGCTAAAAAACAATAACAATATTAGGCCTATGTGTAGGTCTAAATATTATATAGACTTGGAATGGTGGACTTGAATAGACTTTAAATTTGACTTGGTCTTTTATGCACAGTAAAGTGATTACATGAGCACACAACTAATTTGATTTTACAATCAAATTCCAAAAATAGATAATAATAAAAATACAAAATAATACAAAATAAAAAAGACTTATTAATATAAAGAAACTAAGACTTATTAGGTTTGAAAAACATCTACTATGAATCATAGAGGTGCTGGATAAAGTGTGAGATCAAGAATCAAGATCACAATCTTTTTTGAATAATTGTTCAGCCTTAATTCTAGTGGAGCAAAGTAGTGGACACACTGAATGTTGCATTATTTAGCTAGTTTTTACAGCACTCGTTTTAATACTCTTTAATATGGTGTGAGCTTTACCTAATGTATCTTCCTCTGTGCAAATGGCGGCACTGATCAAGTTTTGAAAAGCCATTCAATATATATTGTAGTGATGGGTCGTTCATGAACAATTCGTTTATTTTGAACGAATCTTCAATGTGACTTGGGAAATATGAGTCCTCTCAGGGAGTGATTCGTTCATTTGCGCGTGCACACATTTGTGCAGGTGATATTGTTAATTTCAAGTCTTTTGAGTCGTTCATTGCAGAAAGGCAGAAGCCAATCATATGCGTTTAAAGCCGGAAAAAGAATTGATCCATTCACCTCTCGAGTCCTCTATCGGGTCTGAGTCATTCGTTCCTCACGGGCCAATCGTATGCGTTTAGAGCCGAATAAAGAGTTGAACCGTTCATTTCTCGAGTCCTCGGGTTTGAGTCATTCTGTCACGTGATGAACAAACGACTCAAGAACCAGAAGATCGACTCAGACTGTGTACTTTGGTTAAGATTAAATGTGACTGTCAGTGTAACGTGAACGAACCACTGACATTTGAAGACATTAAGAGGTGAGCTGAGCAAACAGACAACAATACCTTCATAGACAAAAGAGCAGGTAAACATTGAATTATTATTTTCTCCTTCTTATAGTATTCTATTTATGACTTATTTGTTGTGTGATAAACCTTTTGGGCTAGTTGTAGATGTGTTTGGAAGTAATTCGTAACATTTTAAGAATATGTTGGCAAATTGAACCAAATAAACAGAATGACTCGAAAAAAAGATTCGTTTATCTCGATAACACGAGACTCAAAGATCAGAGACAGTAAAATGATTCGAACTTCCCATCACTAATACATTGCTTAAACACCTAAAGGAGCATTTTGCGAAATAAATACAGTTTACAAATTCATTATAAAAAAATACAGGGATTGTTTAAATGTTTACATTTTACCAACTATATAAAATACAAACCTAATTCTGTTAAAATAGATTAATTTAAACCAGACTTGTGTGCAATGTTATGTGAAAAATGCGAGCTAAATCATATTCACGAGTGGTCTCAAACCTCAGTGTATAGTAGAAAAGCTCTGGTTTTGATCACTCTGAGATTGTTGGAGGTGTCCAATGCTTGAAAGAGCCATATTTCTCTTTCCCTCTCTCTCCCTAAGCATGCGATCTCATGGCCCTTCTGTGCTGGATTGTTTTTCTCTGTGATCAGTAAAAATATACATGTTCTCAGAGAGAGGAATGTACAGGCTAACATGGTGCAGGTCCTCTGTCTCCCCTCTTCTCTCTAAAGCATAAAACAGCAGCCTTTCTCCTCTCTCCCTGACTCTTTTCAGCCTGATAGATGTGGTGGTTTAGGCCCTTGTGATGGGGCGTTTGGATTGTAAATAGTTTGAACGGGTTTTGGCACTGTTGATGCTCCTGAGCGAGGGATGTTGTTGATTTTGGCTTGTTAAGTGAGGTTTGCTGTGTCTGAGTCTTCATAGTCTAACCATCTGGATGACGATGCATCTCATTTTCAGCATTCCTCTTCCTCTGTTACGCACTCATTCTTTATCAGTCTCCTCTTCTCCCCCATGCGCACTCATCATTTCCTCTTCTGCCTTTTTTACGACTCTTCTAAAGTAGTTCATTAATTTCCTTCATGCCTGACGTCACTGTGGCTAAATCAAAGTCTGTCTTGTCTAGCCGATTAAAAGTGTTCTATGTCCTCTTCCCTGTCATTAGTATCTTTTTGATATTTATATCTTAAAAAATGAATACCTGTGTTCAGCTGGTTAAATTCCACACCGCATTATGTCATTTTTAACTGTGGAAACTCCTTGTTAATCTTCCAGAATATTGGCTTGTAATGCCTTCATGCAGAGGCGTGTAATTATCTTGCACAATGCAAATCTTTTAGAATTTTAATACATTACATGTGTCTTAATTAGAGAGAAACCTGTAGGCAATTATGTTATTTAAAAAAAAAAAGGAAATATGGAAGCTTGACATCCATTTATTCAACTGGAATTTCCTTTTACACTTTAAAGCAATGTCAAATGTCATTATTTACTCAGCCCTTCCCAAACACACTTTCTTTTTTCTGCTGGACCCATATTTTTTTTTCTGATTACTTTTTGATATGATTAAAGACTTTGGCTGTCAAATAATTTGCAAATATAATATATGAATCTGCAACTGAATCAGCTGGTTGAAAAAAAAAAGTTGATTCAGTTGCAGATCAATAGCGAGTAGTGAATCATTTCTTGAAAAATGCCTTAGCCTACTATTTCAGACAGAATCAGGCATAAATGTCAGCAATATGCATAAAAGCAATATATTCATGATTTGAGCATATCTAAAAAAAAAAAAAAAAAACGAGATGAAGCTGTAGCTTACATGTGCTTGAAAGTTCAGACCATTTCAATAAAATAAACATATTGGATTGATTTTCTATAAGGCTGGGCGATATGGCAAAAATTAAGGATGCACCGATATGGAGTTTTTGGCCGTTGTGGTATCGCTAACCGATAAGTCTTAAGATTTGGAGGCCAATAGCCGTTATGCTACAGCCAATAAATATACATATTTCAAATGTTATAGTTTTCTACAGTGAACAGCTAATTTTATTTTAAAAACATTAAAAAAGGTTAAACTGATCTTATGAACATAATAGCCTATAATTTAAAAATTGCAAGGTGATTTTTTATATATATATATATATATATATATTGATGATTTCACATATATTAGCATGCTAAAAATAAATTATTTCTTTTTCTTCGCATAGCAAATCAACATCCAACTTAATTGTTGTATAAAAATAATAGGTTAAATAACAAAATGCGATTTAATTAACAAACAAGTTAGATATATTTTAGGTAAAATTAAAGAATTAGAACTGAAACCAGGTCAAATGTTCTTGAATAAAACTTGTTTCAGTACTGTACAAATATGTAATGTCCAAAAAAACGTTTTGACAGTTCAGTGTCACTGTACAAGTGAAAAGCTAAATACAGATTGTATGGTTTACTTCAGAAAATGTGGCATAAATTCATCCTGTTTGCCGTTTTAGATTCTTTTGAACACATGTAGGTGCTTCTACAGTATGTTCGTTCTTGTGATTAATTGCGGGAAAAATTATTGATGAAAAGTTTATGATAAACCGCTGTGAGTTTCCAACTTTAACTGCAGGCACTGCGTGATGTCTATGGCAATAGCACACAAAGAAAGGACAGACTTTGAAGGAATAAACAATGTGAGGAAAGCTAGTGCACTGGACAAGTCTGAACAAGTTGGACTCATGCATGCAAGAGGCAGGCAGTTCTGTACAATCATGTAACCTATCGGCTTTTCTAGATTTGAGCCTAATTTTGATATTGGATCGAAAATGTTAAATTTAAAAAAGCATTTATTGGCTGATAATGATATGGGCACCAATATATTGTTCATCCCTAACAAAAATGCAATCTTGATAATTCTTTTCTGTATTGATCGATAATGAAAATTTCGATATAAGTCGTTAATGCTTCCAGATTTAAGAGTACCCCAACAATGACTGAAGCCGGAAAAATTAGAGCGTTCATTTTTTGACTGATACATCTCTGTCAACACACTTTTAGATTCTCATTGTTGCACATTTCTTCTGTGTGACTGACTCTTGGATCAATATAGAGTATTAAAAAAGTCCACAGCTTATCATTGCCATTGACTTAAATTTCATCAGAATTCGATATGATATTATCGGCCCAGCTCTAATTTCCTAACATAATTCACAAACACACACCAACAGTGGCATTTCAAACAAGATAAAACTATAATGCATCTATAAAACTGTAAGAGACAGTAAAGTCTAATTCATTGTTTATCTAGGTCTCCAGGCTCACCTCACACCCGTCATCTTCTGAGTCCACATGTAGTTTACCGTTTATGCCACGTCAAAGTCCCATTTCCATAAACTAAAGTTCTGCAGGCTGTGCCAATCCAATAACAGGCAAGTTCATCAGCCTTGATTTATTCATTTTTTAAGTCTTCATTCAGCAGTATGACAGCACCAATAGTTGGCAGTCAATGGCGATCCATCCACACAAACCTGCATTTTGTCCATTTCTAGGGTTCGGGAAAAGATGAAATTGTATATTGCCCATCCTTTCTGGATTCCTGCTGTCTGTGTTCAAATCCCATAAGAGCACACTTTCATAATGTTTCATCTGGCTTACTATGACAGCGGTTGGGAAGCTCAGAAAATTGCCATTACAATTGGCTAGATTGCCTGTCAATCAAACTGCCACACATTGCACTAGAGTTTGTTTTAATTGAACCAAGCATACTAAGTGTAAACACACTCTCATAATCAAACATGTTCTTCACAAAAATGGGGTCGTGCAACTTACTATGGCTTATAAAATGGTCCACTTTATGATACTTTGTTTGAAGATGCCTTTCTTCCAGGTGTGACAACAGAATATAATATAGTAAGAAATGGCTATAGGCTGTTCCTCAGAAATTCACTTTGCATGTTCCATGGAAGAAAATAAGTAATGCAGACTTCAGAGAGTACATAAATATTAATAGTATTTATTCATTAATTCATTTTTCTTCGGCTTAGTCCCTTTTCATTAGGGGTCACCACAGCAAATTGAACCACCAACTTATCCAACATATGTTTTACACAGCAGATGCTCTTCCAGTCGCAACTTAGCACTAGTAAACATCCATACACACTCATTCACACGCAGGCCAATTTAGTTTCTCCAATTCAGTCATAGCGCATGTCTTGGACTGTGGGGGAAACCGGAACACTCAGAGAAAACCCACGTGAACACAGGGAGAACATGCAAACTCCACACAGAAATGCTAACTGGCCCAACCGGAACTCAAACAAGCCACCTTCTTGCTGTGTGGTGACAGAGCTAACCACTGAGCCACTGTGTCGCCATTATCATTGCTTTCTATTTTTTTGTTACTTGTCAATTTACTATCAATTCCTAAAAATTGCAGTGGTATTCAGTACAGACACATCTTTGTCTCTGGTGATATGACAAATAGAGCAGTCATCAGTCTTCCACAAATGGCGCAATCAGTCAGTTAACGATTATTATTTCAGTTTCTACCCATGGCCCCAAAGCTGTCAGTCTGTCAGCCGTGCTGTATGGAACTATGTCAACATGACTCTGACCTGACTCATTCCCACCCATAATAGGATATGGACACGGCCTCCTACTGAGGCATCAGTGCCTTTTGCAGAACAAAGTCTCTGTCTTTATCCTACAATGCACACACACACACACACACACACACATATGCGTTGACAAACACAATCAGGAATTCCATAGGAGAGAGAGAGAGCGAGAGAGAGAGAAAGTAAGGTGGCGTAATTCCTGATGGCTATCAGAATTCCCAGACAGTTTCCAAATGTCCAGAAACTTCACAGGATGATGAGGCAATTGTCTTTCCAGGAATTACCTTCATCTGGCGATTGTTAACATGCAAATATAGTTACAGCTTTATGAAAAATTTTCGTTTTTTTGCTTCTTTTACTCTATTCCACATATTCATGTTCTTAAGTAGAAGCTCTGTGTTTGTGTGTGTGTGTGTGTGTGTGTGTGTGTGTGTGTGTGTGTGTGTGTGTGTGTGTGTGTGTGTGTGTGTGTGTGTTGGTTTGTGTGTGTTGGTTTGTGTGTGTTGGTGTGTGTGTGTTGGTGTGTGTGTGTTGGTGTGTGTGTGTTGGTGTGTGTGTGTTGGTGTGTGTGTGTTGGTGTGTGTGTTGGTGTGTGTGTGTTGGTGTGTGTGTGTGTTGGTGTGTGTGTGTCCAATTATTGAGGGCAGTTTGGAGAGGTCTGCACAAACATACCACACATACAAGCGATTTCTTTTTTTCTGTTCGTTTGCTTTCCGTCTGCTTTCTACCCCAAAGTCAAGACAGAAAATGGTGCCAAAGGTCAAGCATATTAAACGCCCACCCACTTTGATATATTCATCCCATTCTCTCTCTCTCTTCCTGTAGTTCTAGCATGCAGTGTAAATGATGTCTTTTTTATCATTTCGGGCTTCTGGTATTGTGTTTGTAGGTCATGCCAACCAGATGGATTTAGAGAGAAAAGGCTCTTTATTCAGGCCTTATAAGGACATGATGCAGGCAAATCCTACATTTACCATTTGCACTTGGCATCTCTTGTTCTCTCCCGTTTTATCCACTCGCTCTCCACAGCCAAGCACTTTACATGGATTATATAAACCTGACACTTGGGCAAAAACTATTGCTGGATTAATTTGGAACGTTCTTTGAGATGTACTTTTGGGGTTTATGTTTGATTGATATCCTTTTACTTTCATTACTCATTTTCCTTTGAACATATAGAAATGTGCACATATTTAATAATTTGAACATTATTATTTAAAAATAATATTACCTATTAAAGTTCTTTAGTATCTTTGTGATGCCTTTTTTGAGATGCTAGTTTCTAAAGGTCCGTGGTTTTAAGGTTTAACACCAGATGAGTTTCAACAGTCTTGTGACTAAACGCTAAGTCCAAATTTTATCTCATATTTTAAATCACATCACCCCAATGCTGTTAGTTTTATATTATATATATTTTCAAACATTCAAAGTTCAGCATTCTGTTGTAAAATGGAATAGATTCCTCCCAGAATTTCTTGAAGTTTTGACAGGTTTACAAGGAAATGCTGTTCCAATTATTACCCAAACATGCAAAACAAAATTTAGTTTAATATTCAAAGATGTTAGTTGACATCACAGTTTAATTTAGGTCTACAATTCTACTGCTCATTTATTCATACAAAATTATAATATATTAAATATAATATATAATATATTATAATATATTAAATATTAAAATATTATAATTTTATAAATTTTTCTGATTTACAGAAATCATAGGGTCCTACCAAATAGGGTCCTCAATCTTCCAGGATCTGCAATGTTGTGTTTATATGTTGGGATTATAGTATATAATATCTTCTAGACTAGTGGTTCCCAAAGTGGGGTTTGGGACCCCCCAGGGGTGTCGCAGGAGATTAAGAGAGAGGGCGCTTGGTGAATTCCAAAAATCAAATATATTTTATTAAACTATTAGAATTACAATATTTTATCCACAATACAGTATATGAAAAGTAGTAGTTAATACTTGGATTATAAAAACAGTCTTTTAATGTATTTTTTTTTTATTTTTTATTGTATTGTAACTCCTGGGGTAATTTACATTATATTAAAGACACAGCAATAGCATCAGATGCAGCAGATTGATTTTATGGCACAAAGTTAAACTTTGATACCTTTTACAGCACTCTCATACATAAAAATATTTAAACGAAGAATAGACTTGGGTCTATTGGTGTGTTCACTGTTGCATACAAATTTTGTATGTTTATAACTCCATCTGATGATGTTGGAGACCTTATTTTGGGGGTTGCTGGTTGAAAAGCTTGGGAACCACTGTTTAAGACTATGGAGTCTTCTAAATTGGGATTATAGTATATAATATCTTCTAGATTTAATATTGTTTTAGACTAGACCACAGTTTTGAACACACAATATTTGTGGAGTTACTTTAGAGTTTAATCATAATGGAATGAAAGTTAATCATTTGCCTGGGTTTTTAGGCCTATAACTGGAGTTTTAAGCATTCTGGCACAAGAAATTGTACTGTTTGTAGCTTCAATAAGGATGGATTTCATTAAACTGTTTATACATTGAAAAATGTAGTGTTATTTTACATTTACTTATTTAATATCTGTTTATGAATACTGCTAGACTCCCCAGAAAGCACTGTTTATTTCGCTTTTAGCTTTGCTTTTTTGTATTTATCCACGCTTTCAACTTGTTTATTATATTGTATGCATGATTTACTGACCTAGAAAATCATCCCAATTAATCTAAGTTAACAAATTCTTTCCAAATTGAGCTATTCAAGCAGTCTGATGAAATTGTATTCATATTGCAATATACACTAGCTGACAAAATCTTGTCGCCGATCCCAGTTGTAAAAGCAACAAAATATAACTTATAGTTGATCATTTCATGATTTTAAAATCATGGTTTGGGGTTACATTCAGTATGGGGGCGTGCGAGAGATCTGCAGAGTGGATGGCAACATCAACAGCCTGAGGTATCAAGACATTTGTACTGCCCATTACATTACAAACCACAGGAGAGGACAAATTCTTCAGCAGGATAGCACTCCTCATACTTCAACCCCCACATCAAAGTTCCTCAAAGCAAAGAAGGTCAACGTGCACCAAGATTGGCCAGCCCAGTCACCAGACATGAACATTATTGAGCATGTCTGGGGTAAGATGAAGGAGGAGGCATTGAAAATAAATCCAAAGACTCTTGATGAACTCTGGGTGTTCTGCAAGAACACTTTCTTTGCCATTCCAGATGTATTTATTAATAAGTTCATTGCAGAGATGTATGGATGCAATCCTCCAAGCTTATGGGAGTCAAACACAATATTAATTTGTGTTCATTCTTTTACCACTGCACCATGACTTTATATTCTATACTGTACATTATTTCTGTTAAGTGTTGAGAATTTTGTCTAAGCAAAGTCAGACCTTACTGTCCTAATTAAATAATTAAAAATCAAGGCATGATCATATTTTATTTTGGTAAAATAAGTGTAATCTAGAGGCCTTTTCGTTTTTTAAATAAGCCACTTTGATGCTAAATGATCAACTAGAAGTCAAGTTACTATTTGCTATTGCTCGAACTTTTGACTTTTGTCAGGTAGTGTATATCGCAGAAAAACATAATATTGCAATGTCATGTTTTTACGCCCCTATTCAAAAACCACCTAATACTTACAGTACTTTATTTAATGAGGTTGTTTTTCTTTATTACCATATCAGGAAGTTGTATCCATCTAATGTTTTTTCCTTATTTCCCCATTCAACGTGAGTGTCATGCCATGACTCAAACACATTTGTTTTGTTTTTGTTTTGTTCTTCACCTTCATTAGTCTTCTGTAATCACTCAACCAGTTGTGAAAGCGGCCTGTCATTTAAAATCACACTCAGGTTAATTCCTTGGGTGGTGGGTGTGAGTGTTTTGGATGCTGCACAGGCTCTGTGTGTGTGCGTGTGCATGCACAAGCAATACTGCATTAGAGAACACGTTCTTCAGGTCAGACTCAGGCGTTTTATTTAACATTCCTGCCTGTCAGAAAATACGAACATGAATACAAAGCGCTCAGCTGCCAGCATAATGTGTTAGTAGACAATAAAAACGGATTCCAAAGATGTTACAAGGTTTTTCTTTTCTTCTCTTTAATCACCCATCTACTCAGTTTTCCCTCCCCCCTTAACTCTTTCTGTCTTTCTCCTTCGCTCTCTCTCACGCACACACACTCTGTTTGTTCGTGCCATCTTTTGAACTTCGTACCTCTTTGGGCGTCCCGAATTCCACGTGTTTAATTCGGGCATTCCTTCCCCTTCGCTCGCAGACAAAACAACAACAACAAAGAGAGAAAATTCTCTGGACCGTGAGCTGCCCGCTTCTAATCACTCACAGGAAATGGGCTCCTGTACAGCATGAGAGAAAGAGGGCAAAACAAGCTTTGGATATGTATCGTGCCGTGCTTTTGAGTGCATACTAGAGTTGATGACTGTTTGTGGTCCGGTAGGTTTCCTTCTAAAATGTTTTTAACTTTGCTTTAGTGCTTGTGTAGTTTACAGAATGTTATTCTAGTTGTTGATCCTGATAGGTTGGTTTTTGTTCCAATCAGCTCACTTGTTGTTAGCTTTCTAAACTTGTTTCTTTTTCCTATCTGCGCATCCATTAGCTGCTTTTGGACTTGAGCTTGTATCCAGAGTCTTTTTGGTCAACAGAGATTTTTGGTTTCTTGTGAAGTTATACAAATTCACTGGAACACTCTATTTTGATTGGTTTGTTGTAGTTTTCTGTTGATATCGCTGTTGATAGTTGATTGATGAAACCACTCAGGCAGATGTCAGAAGTTATTAGGAAAGAAATGTTTAGTAGTGAAGTCTGCATGAACTGTGTACTTTTATATGCCGATGGTGTGGTTTTCTTTAGGTTTACCTCATCTCTTTTGTGTATTATTGAAACCAAATGAAAATATGAGACAGCAAGAGGAAGCAAAACCTACAACAAAGCATCACAAGTCTGTGTGTGCATGTTTGTGTGCCTATGGCAGATCTGTTTACCTTGGCTAGCATCTTACAAACTGTTTACTTATGCAAGTATGAGGGGGAGCAAAAACTCGTGTGATTATCTAAATGAGTACATACATAAACTATCTGTTTTTGTGGAAATGTAAATAAATGCATAAATACTTTGTAGAACATACATATTTAGGTTCTGTATTTTTTATTTATACGTTTGGTCTGCAACGACATTTATAATGGTTTTACTATTAGGCCTGTTGCAATAATATCCTAATTTTTGTAATTTTTTGTTCAGCAAGTAAATTAAGCATGTTTAATTGCATTGTAAATGCTATTAATATGAAATCAATGCTGCCAAATAGAAAATACGTTAGGCTTAAACATTAGGTGACACAAGAAAAATAAATTAAACAATTGCAATTGTAATTGTCTAATCAACACATAATATATGGCCGTGAGACAGACCTAATTTTTACATTTCATGTAAAAACTGATAATCTGAACTCTATATTAATTGAAAACTGAAGAAAGAAATTGTTTCAACAAAAAATACTAAGCAGAATCTTTTTTTACTACGACTAATAATAACAATAACAACATTGATGATGATGATGATGATGATGATGATAATAATAATAGTCATTTTTCTTAATAATAATAATAATAATAATAATAATAATAATTCCTTAAAGTCATATATCGCTTTTCTAGACATTCAAAGCACTTTACAAATTTACAAGTGTGCAGAATCCACCTGGATGACATAATGGCAGCCATATTGCTCCAGACTGCACACCACACACCAGCTGATTGGTGGAGAGGAAACTGAGTGATGATTCCAGTTATTATAGAGGGATAGTTTGGAGTGGAAAATTTGGCCAGGATGCCAGGGTTAACCCTTACTGTTTTTTCAAAGTACATCCTAAAATTTTTAATGACCACAAAGAGTAAGGACCTCGCTAAAGGCTCACTAAAGCCTGGTTCATACTCGACACGTCTGCTAGTTCGCTTGAGTGCACACGGCGAATGTGATTTCATCGCTGTGTTTGCGGAGTTTACTTTGGGTGCGCACGACACGATTTTGGCTGGCGGAGCGTATTTAAAAAAAAAAAGAATTTTTTTTTTTTTTTTGAGACTCAAACACAGTTTGAACGGCAACATGTTTTATTTAAGTTGAATATGACAATTTTGAATTTAAAACAATTTAATATTTACTAAACTAAAATGAAGTAACAATTTTTTTTTTGAAATCTGGAAAGAAACATTTGAATCTATTGGTTTATAATATACTGATGGTCTGTTTTTATAGGTTTTATTGGTGATAATGGTCAGGAATGTTCGACCATTATTGCCTTTTTAGCATATCAGTCGAGGACAAACTCGACTAAATACTTAATACTTTAATAAACTTTTAAAATGTAAAACTGTCCAAGATATGAACAAAAGCAAGTGATGCATCAAAGTTTGAATTGAAGAAATCTTGAATACTTAAAAATCTTTATAATCATTAAAATAATTTATAAAAATAAATAGTTTAGAAATCTTCAATAATATTAATGATATGACGTTGTTCCGGGAACCTACTACTTCTCTTTTTATAGGTCTGATTTTATGGTCAGTTTCTTTTGGCTGATCCCTGTCATTTTAAAGTATATCACAACTGTGAATGCGTCAAGTATAAAAGCCTTGTCCATTTCATGAGGTGCGTGTGCACTCATCGGAGGTCCGCAGCGCACCGCCAGGCGAAAGTATAAATCAGCCTTAAGCAGTATAGAATCCCCATCAATATATTGGGAAATTAGGACCCGCGCAGACTGCAGGTTGAGTGCCCCCCTAGCTGCCAGTATTTTTTTCTTGATTTTTTTTTTTCTTGAGACATTTTTCTTGAGGAAAAAAATCACATATGATCATATTCAAATGATTTCTCACCGAACACATGACACTGAATATAATGATGCTAAACATGTAGCTTAACCATCTTATTAATAAATAACAAAATGTAATATATTAAATCAGAAAACATTTTAACAGTATAAGTACTGTTTTTATTGTTAGCTTCAAAAATACTGGTAAGAATAATATATCAATTAGAAAAAACTTTAACCTCCATTCTTCAGAATTCAAGTCTACATTTCAGAAAATGAGACTGTAAGGGTTTGTCACATTTTTCAGATGTCTGGAGACCAAGTTCTCTAAAGTAATGCTAAGTAAACTTACACCCATGGACATATTTCATTTTGTTTTGACAATATTAATTGCATGAATTAACAAATCAAATCCTGTTTTAATTGTGTTGGCTTAATTAAAGTCATGAGTCAGACGATGCTTATGCCACAGCAGGTTGATGATGTCTGATGACAGAAAGCCACTTGACTGATTTGAGAAAAAAAAAAAAGAGTAGATATAGTGAAATGTGTAACAATAAAAAAAGACAGACACACCAGAGCTTGAACTCCAATACTTCATCATAGATGTAGAGGGAAGGAAAAGTGGCGCCGGTTTTTTAAAGGAAGTCGCTCACAAAGACTTCAGATGGACTCTGGAACTGTAGACGCACTAACAAACCATTTCCTCCTCTCAAACCCCCACACATTGTGAACATGTGAAATGATTTTACACTTGGGTTATCTGGATATCAAAATTCAAGAGAGACTAAAACATTCAGATGATTACCAGGAATGCATTCTTCCAGAGTGTCAGTGAAGATGAGTCAGTTATTAGTGCAATAAGACTGTAAACACGAACATAACCATCAAGATAATAATCCTCAGTATCATCACCAACAATTTGTGGAAACTTTTTTTTCTTTCTGTGGACGGTAAACATTGAACTTTGACTCAGGAATGCTGAAGTGTCTCAGGGTTGTTTTGTTTTGCATTATTGGCATAACATGATCTTGTACCTTGTTTGAAAACATGCTCATGCCATGTGCTTTTATACATGGCAACATACTTATTATGACTTACTTTAGCCTTTTAGGATAATCCCTTTTAGTGGATCTCATAAAAAAACAAAACAAAAAAGAAACTTCAGACCCCCGATGAGATCTAGATTTGTTTTGAAGCTAGTTCTAGGTTTATTTAGGTTTGTATGCAGTTTTATATCCGGCTGTGCTGTAATCCCCAAGCAGCAAAAGCAGGTCACCTAAACAGAGCAGATGCTTGATTTCTGTGTCACCCACCCAGAGTGAGACCGGGAGCAAGGCTAGGCAGTATATCGAGTTTATACTCCATATTGACGTGTTGCTTTTAGAAATTACACGGAATGATGCCATTCTGTTTATATACATATACCTACTTTGATTTACAATATAGAATGATTAGTATTTAGAAGGACACACAGTGACATGCTGCAGGGAAAATGCTTAATCCAGTACTATGCTTTAAGCAATATATTCTTCATATGTAAAATTTGATTTGCAGCTCAGCCCAAGAAACACAGGCATGTATGGACTGAATAGTCTACAAAAGCACAATGGTTATGAACTATCATTTAAAAGTTTAGGGATTTTTTTATATGGTTTTGTTAGAAGTCACTTCTAAAAAGAGGTCACCAAGGTTATGATTAAGTTGAAATGTTTGCATCCTCATTGAATAGAATGATTAATGGCTGGTAAAAAAAAAAAGTATAATGATGGTTTGTTCTGTAGACAATCGAGAAAAAAGGGGCTAATAAGTTTGACCCTAAAATGGCTCTTTAAACTGCTTTTATTCCAAAATAAAACAAATAAGACTTTTTCCTGAAGAACAAATTTTATCAGACATGCTGTGAAAATTTCCTTGCTCTGTTAAACATCATTTGGGAAATATTTAAAGAAGAGAAAACATTTTAAAGAGGAGCTAATAATTCTGACTTCAACTGTATAAAGAGCTGGGTAGTTTGGCCTTAAATCTAAATCTAAATCCATTATTTTTAATGAATGATTACTTTATTTATTTTTTAGGTCCTCATAGTTAACTGACAAGTTCAGTACATATGCTCACATATTACAAGTAAGAGACTTCTGATTGAAGGGTGCATTACTTGACTTTGAAATAGTTGGAGAAAATACACAGTATCTACTATTTATGATAATTTATTGAACATCAATGTTGAACGACTGAAATTAATATTACATGAATGCGCTCTCAACTATACTGTTAAAACTATACTGCAGTAATACTGCGCTCACAACATTTACCATTAAAAAAAGCGCCATAGAGCTCAGATTCGGCTGCAAAGTGCTGAACATTTTTTTAATTCAGCGGGGTCCCAGAAGAAGTGATTCTGTATCAAGAATTATTTTTAAAAATCGTCCTGGAAAAGTTTGATTATTAAATGTTCATTTTGATTACTTTTCGATTAATCTCCCAGCCCTAATGTTGAATGTCTTTATTTTTTTTTTTTTTTGACATTGTAATTTTTTGTTGTTTTTAGCTGATGAATTCCTAATTTTAATTTGATCAAATAATACATTTTTGTATCTAGTTTTGTGACTTTAATGATAAGGTCAGCTTTGAGAGTTCTTGTCCTCTCAAGTCCTGCTTTATCATAGACACACCTTTAACCCTTACATCATTGTTAAACTTGTTTGCTGATCACAGTGAATTGCACACATTTCCAATCCACTGAATGATTTAATCATCAGTCTAATTTTTTTCATTCATTAAATATTTTGGATAACAGAAAGTCCCCAAGTGCATGTGAAAAAGACATTGCATCAGTGTAACATTACAGTTCAGTTTAACAGATTTATGACTGTCTTTCTTGACAGTTTATGCTTCGGGTCTCTGATTTTATTGTTAAAGTATTACAATTCTTAAAGTATTTATTATTAATGTTAAAGTATCAAATATTGATTATTTAGAATTTGAAATTAAGTATTAATTATTATATCGCATAGATATGTTTTTTAAAATGTCTATCCCATTAACTTGCCTACAAAAAGAATATGAAATCATTTTACTCCCTGATAAGCTGGTTTTAGTCAGTTTACCTAGGCACAAATATATGGTAAAAATATTAGCGAATAGTCCTATCCACAGCTCCATTTTAGGTCATGACCCACCAGTTAAAAAACGCCATTGGCAACGATATAACAGATATTGTTTCATTCATTTTCTTTCCTGTTCATACAGCCAAAACTAATAATGAGAAACAATTCATCTCTCCCTGATGTCATAATGGTTTTCAAACAGACAGACTTTCTAGCACAGCTGTTATATGGCACCAAAATGTTTAATAAAGCCCTTTGGATGTGTAAACGGCAATTATGCACCATTTTCAGTAATGCGTCTGCTGTGTTCAATGTGCTGATCCTGAAGACAAACGCTTAGCCGTTAAGCTTAGCATCTTGAAATACACTGACACAGCATGCAGCACTACAGATACGCCAGTGAAATTTTTAATCTTTGCTTTATAGAGCCCTAAACTGGTATTCTCAGAAATGCACACGTTGTCAAAACTCAATTGCACGCACACACATAGTGAGAGTTTAGGCTTCACTCGAAATCTCCACAGAAACTCAAATAACAGCATAAATTCCTCTCAAGTACCTGTGTTTATAACAAACATGTGTGGCTGATCTCTCTAGCTTTCCTTGTTTGTTAAGTGCGTATGTTGGGTTGAAAATGGTTCTGGAGTTGTGCATTCTTTGTGTCTGCCAGGGTAAGTGACCTGTGGGGTGGATTTGTCTCCTTACTAAATCATAATGAATGCGTAAATGTTTGCTTGCAGTACAATAAGAAGTATAAACCTCAAAATATTGGAGTAAATAACATCTCTTAGAGTGTCTTGTTAAAAGTATGTTATTGACATTGACAGGACATTGAGGAGAGTTTGAATTTACTTATGTATACCCTCCTGTGTATACTTATCAGTGCTGCTAATGTAGTGATACCGAAAAGACTCTTACACCAGTTCAGACAAACACTTCAATGCATACAGTGCAGAAGGAATCCAAGATGTAGGTTGATTTAAACATGCAAAAGAAAATCCTTTACTCTTTTATAACTTCTTATAAAGTAAAGTTGGGTGTGTGTGGTCCTAGTATTAATTATATTGTCCACAGCAGTATAGCAACACCAGTAATGTTTGAATTTGAATTAACAATTTTGAACATTTAAAACTGGAAAATGTTTTTTTTTTTTTTTTAAGCATTGGGTCTGAGGGTAGGGTCAGGTTGGGATGAGGATACAGAATAGGGCTGGGCGATATTGCAAAAAAAAAAATTAATAATTAACAAATAGCTCATCCCTATAATAAAATAAAGTGTTAAAGAGACTCTTAAACTTGATAAATAAAATATTGCTAAGTGTGAATATTATAAAGGTAGATCAACATCTGTAAGGTGTCATTAATAATGATACAGTAAACCTCAAACTTTATAAACAAAACAAATTATGATCATCAAATTTGAGCTTTCAAGTAAAAGAACCAGCCGTTATTATTCAAATAAACTGCAACATTACAAATTGTGAAGTTAAATGACTATATTACTCTCTCTACTAAAAAATCTTTAAAATGGAGTGCTAGTGGTTGGGATGCTTAAAGCCACTCTGGCGGCATCCTTCCATCCTTTTTTATTTACAGTCTCCTCACTGCTACTGTACTCATATTTGCATGAGTTGTTGTTCTGACCTGAAGTAACAAGCGTGAGCGTGTGATTTTCTTCACCATGTCTATGGTGTCTCGCATAACTAGGTTACCATCAAGCATTTCCTCAGAGAATGACAAATGGACAAATCATTGCTGCACCTCCGATGCATGTCTATGGAGAAAAGTAAAAAGCACTGCAGTGTTTGCATGCGCTGTGTTTGTCTGAGATAATTAATTAGTCTGCTGTTATTATTGAAATGTGTATATTCCATACAAAGTGTGAAACAGATTGGTTGGCTCTACTTGCATGAATTGCGGTGCGCTTGCAGCATTCCGAAAAGTTCAGATGTTTTTTTTAACTAGGTGTACCTGGAAAATGCACTCGCATCATGTGTGCTGCTTTCACACAATGTGCACGTCATGCAAGTTGCGCTTATTAACATTCCTTTCAAGGCGCGTGCTCAGCAGCCACATTTTCAAGAAACTATAGCTTCATAGTGAAGTATCTTTTTTTAACGTTATTCACAATGGTGTTCAGTACTGATTTTATCACCCAGCCCTAATATAGAAGATACAAACTCTGTACAGTAGTAAAAAATTATTGCATCTGTGGGAATTCCCGATAAAACAGCAAAACCCAACGTGTGTGTGCATATTTTTGTAACGTATCAGGACACAAATGTGTATAACAACGTGGGTATGGCACAGATCTTACAAGTTAGATGGTGAGTTTTGAGGACATTGCTTATGAGGACATTGCTGTCCCGTTTTTTTTTTTTTTTCAAAAGACTTTGTAAATCATACAGGATAAGTTTTTTTTTTCTTTCAAAAAAGGAAAGTTGCACCATTTCCTATACAGCAGCAGGGGTGTCCAAACTTAGTCCTGGAGGGCCAGTGTCCTGTTGAGATTAGCTCCAACTTGCTTTAACACACCTGCCAGGAAGATTCTAGTATATCTAGTAAGAGCTTGATTAACTGGCTCGGGTGTGTTTGATTAGGGTTGGAGCTAAACTCTCCAGGACACCGGCCCTCCAGGACCAAGTTTGGACACCCCTGCTGCAAGGGATAGGGTTAGGTGTAGGGTTTGGGCAGGGAAATGGAAAACACAGTTTGCACCATTTAAAAACACTGGAACACTATTAAAAGATCATTTGGTCTTTCAGGTTGTCAAATGATAGTAAAGCATCTAACAGTTGGTAAAACATACAAAGTTATTGTTAGGAGCTTGTAGTTACTAGTAATAAAGAACGTTTAAAGTTAATTCTGAGAAATTCCCTTGTTTTCCGATTCCACTTTGACATGATTTTATTTAGAGCAATAACATTCTGATTATTTATTTTTCAAGCATGTTGTAACTGTCCAAATACTTGTTGGGCTGACTGTGTATTTATATTCAGTATACTGGGGTAAACTCTTTCCTCTATTGGCTGAAGATGAACGTCATATCTTGGCATTTACTTGGCATTCTGAGGCTGTTGTGCATAAACAAAACTCTCTTTAAGTTTGCATGTTAAGTGGTTTGTTTGCTTGTATAGTGATTTGTGTTTTCCCTTTGTCTTATGGCACTTAAATGAGCACTGAGCTCTCTTTTAAATGTTAAACTCTTGTGAAAGTCTAAACAAATCTGAATCCAGCATGTCTTTATTTTAAACACTGGGCTGTTCTTTTCTCACCAGAGTCTTTTTGTAGCCCTGCTGTCTGCTCAGCCGTTCAGACGACGTACAGCCCCACTAAAACATCAGACTTCCTGTCCTTACTTTTCCATTTTTCCAAAAGCGGTGAAGAGAGGGAGAAGAAAATGACATGACTGCACAGGAAACAACAAACTGAACATTATAGGCTGGTTTTTGCTTTCATGGAAAAATGTAAAAAATTGCTGCTTCAAGCTTCAGGTTGCCACTATTTTGTGGCTTGTCAGATTCTGCCAGAACTGCACAAGTTCAGAGCAGGCCAAACACACACTCTCATCATCATCTCTCCCTCGCTTCCTCCCTTATTTTAATTCAGTGAGCTTTCTTGCCATTTTAACTGTATAATATTGACATATCATTCAATCAGTGCTGGATCAGCGACGATTGGAATAAATGTTGACACATTACACTGATTGGCAGCACCAAAGCAATCAGATGTGATTAGTTTTTCTTGGGAATTAGGCATTTCTTGCCATAAACAGGAAAAATGTTACTTGATGCATATACTGTATGTGATACATTGTCTGGCAATAGATACTAGGTCACATATCAAATAAAATGTGTTGGCTGTTTATTAACACAACAATGAAAATGGCAACTTTAGAAAAATGTTCTTAGGTTTTTGAAGACAATGCCTTTATATTTTTTTAAACTACAAAAAGACAATAGTGTCCAGTCTAAGCATGCATGAATACAACCAAAATAAGAGTAGTGGAATACAAGACTATTTGTGTCAATTATTTGTATGGCGTGCAAAACGGCTGATTTATACTTTCGCCTGGTGCCACTTCGCTGACCTTCGCTTAGTGTGCACGCACCTCGCGAAATGGATGAGACTTTTATGCTTGATGCATCCGCCGTTGAGTTTTTTTTTTTTTTTAACGACTCAAGGCAGTCATAGAAAGTCTATCGTCAAATCGATAAACATAGCAGTTGAAAGTTTTTGAAACTACATCATATTAATATCATTCAATATTTATTAAACTAAACATTTTTATCAATTATTTTAACGACTATAAAGGTTTTTATGACCATTCAAAAAAAAATTTAATCATACTTTGATGCATCACTTGCTTTTGTTCATTTCTCAAACAGTTCTACCTACTTATTATAGAGTTTATGTTTGCAAAATTCTGTCGTACTAAGCTGTGAAAAAGAGCAAGATAAAAACAACGTTAAAGAATTGAGCGATTACTCCATATTTAAAATTTCTTTACAGAGAGGTCACGTTTTGATCTTGATGAGATTTCGCAGATCAGAGTTCACTAAGGTTCAGCTTTCAAACTAACCGAAATGCAAAGCTTGTCGTATGAGGTCTGACGAAGTTGCATGCGTATAAATGGAAGTCTATAGGTCGAAAACTATACTCCACAGTATACTCCCACTCCACAGTTTACACATTACTGTCTGGTTAGTTTGTCCTCTACTGATATGCTAAAAGGACATAATGGTCCAACATTCCTGACCATTATCACCAATAAAACCTAGTATATTGTAAACTGGTAGGTTTAAATATTCATTTCTTGCTATCAAATAAATAATTTGTTAATTCATTTTAGTTTTGTAGCTATTAAATTGTTTTAAATTTAAAATTGTAATATATACATCAGTGTTAAACCTATGACTAGTGGAATACATATTCTGTAATTGTGTATTAAAGCTACCTAGTTCTCCACTTTTGCCACAGTCTCTCTGTTTGGCTTTAAGAAACTTATCCCTCAAGTTTTTCTAAACTTTTTTTTACAAAAACTTGCAATTTTTAGCCAAGAGTTATTGGCCATCTGGTTATCTCTATGATCATGCATGGACTGATCATAAAGATGTCTGTACAGGCGTACCGAAATCTCTTCAAAGTGATTCATATTTACCTCATATTTACCTCACCGCATGAACTGTTCTCTCAAATCTCAAATAAATTTGTGCTGCCAGCTGAAAGCATGTCACGCACCCAAAGCAAACTAGCAAACGCGTCAAGTATAAATCAGCCTTAGCGGAACCTTGTGTATGTATTTTTAAGCAAAAGTAAAAAAAAACGTTTTACTACATGTGTATTTTAAATGTATCCATAGTTGTAACACTATTTCTTCAAACATCAACTTATGGTAAACAACAATAAAAAATACATTCTGGTAGCCATGTTCGTAAAACTTGCATACCATCTGCCTCTCATCGGTTGTGATTGGCATGATTTTTGGCGTTAAGGGATTATTAAGAGATATGTTTTTAAAGAATAAAGAGCTTTGGGCTGACCAACCAAACTGATGTCAAGTGCAGGGGAAGGTCTTTTTTTCGACTTTTACTCCACGAGAACAGAATGTTCAGGAGACCAATGGATTGCTTAGCGTGGTTTGGACTAATGATATGGTGCATGATTGCATGTGTGGTGCTCTTGAGGAAGAAAGCGAAAGTGTGTGCAAGAAGCGAAATAGGGAAAGCGAAATAGGGAAAGAAGTACTTCCTTTGTTTGCATTATTTTGGCTAATTTCTGTATTTTTATATCACGTTCACCTCTCTCAGTACTTTTTTTTTTTTTAACAAAAGATTTTATGGATCTTCTAAAATGTTCCAAATGTCTTGTAAACTTGTAGTCTGTAAACAGATTTTGCTCTCTATTAAAATCCAAGCATCCTTGCTGCCATTCATTATATGGTTAAAATGAGGTCAAATGCCAGTGGTTAAGTCATAAAGTTAACCCATACTTAAGGTGCCTTATAAAAGTTAGCCATCGTAGGAATGGGGACTCCCTGTGAAGTGAGATTTATTCTGCAAACATGAAGGTTACAGTTGCATGTCTTCCAATATGATTTAGGTCATGTGAAAAAAAAACCAGATTGATCAGGCCCATGATTCATACTGTGCCAATATGTTTGCACATTTTGATGAATTCTTACTAATAACATTAGAAATGGATGTTTTAGACTCTCATATGTCAATTTTCTTGTGTGGGTTTGTGAATCATTGTGCGTTTAATATGACCTTAAAAGCCCCTTCTCTGAGAAATCTTGCCAGAGTGATTATGAATGTCATGTGTCATGGAAATCTGCCTTAGATGTGCTAGATCTCCTTCCTGCTTGGCTGGTATATTTACTGGATGACTCGTTTCCTTTCTAAACCCCGAAGTACTGCTGCCTGTGCCTCACACACCATAAAATTATGGGATTATGAAAGTATTATGACAAAATTCCTGCAGTCCACACACAGCAGCTCATTCATTTGGGCCCGTCTCCATGTTGGTGGGCCTGCCAGTCGAACAGTCATATTGAAATTCACTTTAGATTAAATTGTAGAAAGTGCTCAATTACCTCTAGATCTGCTTTTTCTGTATGTTACAATATTTAGTGGAGTTTTATGGACTAAACACAACTTCTGTCAATACATTTAGAATTAGACTTGGAGAGAGTCATTTTGAATTTGCTAGATTTTGAATGGAAGATCATGAGCTCAGCATCAAATGTATGAGTAAAAATGGCTGCAGCATTTTTATTTTTAATTTGAGTAGCTCTGTCCTGTAAGCTACTTATAGTGTACGTTGCTGTGGCCAGAACTGTCTTTGCCGCATGAAACATTCTAAATCTTCTACAGCATCCTGAGGGTGTGATTAAGGGTGGTGGTCACGATGTTGCCATGAAGAAAGGAGCTTGGACAGAGGCCAGTGTCTCTGCGTCGTGCTGCTGTCAGCAAAAGTGCAGCAAGAAATCAATACTGAAATGAGTTGTGACGAGGCTGTCCTTTTTTCTATTGCAAGGTCTTCTTTAGCTTAGTGGGCTATTTTTTTCCATTGGCGTGTTTATGTGAGCTTTGAACATTTTTAAAATTCAGACAAAATTGTCTAGTTTGAGGGTGGAAATTCTCTAAAGATACAGTATGAATGGTTGCTTTTGTCCATATCTCCAAAGTTGGTGTGTATAAACAAACCCTAGTTTCCCTTAGTAAGTTATTCAGTTAAACAAAAATCTGGAAAATCCGTTTAGGCAATTAAAAATTTGTTTTGCAATAGAAACTCAAACTTTGTTTTTTTTTGTTTTTTTTTTTGTCTTGCAGGTCAACAAAACTCGATCACCACTTATAGCGGAGTTCTGGCTCCTGACATGTGGACTTGAAACTTGTCTTTGATTTCTGATGTGCATAAGCTGCTTAGACAACTCCACTATACAAATGTGTACCCCTCCATCAAACAATTATAAAGACCTCACAGTAGAGTAGTATCAGAAGGGCAAAATGACAGACACAACAAATCGCCATCTGAGACACAAGTTGCAGAGTTTAGGACGGCGTCTGGATGAACTTGAAGAGGCCAAAGGCAAGTTACAGAAAGCTGAAGATGAACTTCTTGACATTCAGGACAAAATCATACAGGCTGAGGGGAGTAATTCCTCATTGCTCACAGATGTGGAAACAATGCGAAAGAGATTACTTAAAATCGAAGGTAAAGATGAGGAGGTCAGGAAAGCAGAAGATCTTTGTCGTGAGGTTAGGGAGAAATTAGATCAGGAGGAGAAACTTACTAAGGATTTTAAAGTGGATATTGAGCGTCTTCAGCGCAGAATGACTGAACTTGAGAAACTTGAAGAGGCTTTTGGTAAAAGCAAGTCAGACTGTACCCAGTTGTGCCTTAGTCTTAATGAGGAGAAAAACCTGACTAAAAAGCTTGCAGCAGAGCTTGATGCTTTGAAGGCTCGCGTAAAGGAAGTGGATGCCTCTGAAGGTCGACTAGACAAGGCAGAGAAATCTCTCACTGCAGAGATGGAAAAGCTAAAAAGTCTCACTCAGACATTCATGAATGAACGCAAAAGGCTTCTGGATAAGCAAAGAGAGGACGACAAAATCATACTCAGGTTGACTGAGAAGCTTGAACGTCAAAAAAATAAAGTAGGCACAACAGACCACAGCCGAACTGATTCTAGAGATCTTCGAATTGAGGATGAGTTATCATCAGGACTTACATGCAAACTGGCCAGGAAGAAGAGTCTTGACTACTTTAAGCATTCAGATGATTTTGATTTGAGAAATGAGTCGGAGAACGAGAAAAATTGCTTACAAGGTCAGGAAGATAATAAGGTTAAAGACCTCAGTCAGGAAGTGGAAAGACTGAAGAATCGTTTGAAGCAGATGGAGTTAGTGGAGGAGGACTTGAGGAACATGGAATCCAAGAATACTGAACTCATTGAGAAATACCAGCAGGAGAGGAACCGTAGTCAAGCTCTCCATGACCAAGTAGAGCAAATGAGAATGGAGCTCAATGTTTGCAGCACTAGTAATGGAAACTCAGCAATTACCAGCACTACAAAGGTCCTGGAGAATGGCAAGGCAGAAAATGAGGAGTTTAATGTACGGGGAGGTTTCAGACAGGATAAACCTAAATTTCTAAACAGGAGTCCTGCTTCTTCCGAACAAGTCACCTCCAAATACAAAAGCAGAGATTCCTCTCCTCAACAGAGGCGAGAAACAAAGCTGAGGAACAAAGATCTTTGTCACTCCAGAGAAAGTTCCCCAAAGACTGTACGTAGGACTCTTAGTCCAGCACATAATGTTAGAAAAGGTCAAAAGACCGGTGCTTCCAACACTTCTGACAATGGAACAAGAGATGGTAAGAAAGAGGAAAAAAATGCAAGTGCCTCGTCATGTGCTCTCAGCGAAAGCAAGAAAGTTTCAGTCCTTAGTCGCTATCCTCCAGCTGTTAATGACCAAAGGTCCTGGAGGCCATCGGTCAAACAAAATGACAATGATGGCAAGAAGAGTCGAGTGGAGAAGTTGTCCAAGTGCCCTGGAAGTGATAATGAATCGAGCAACTCTGATGGGACACACTTAAATTCAGCCAGAGCCACTATTGTTGCTTCACCTGAAAAAGGACTTACTGATCCTGAGAGTTTAGATCAGGATACTTCTGCTGTGTTGAGTCTCTCAAAGGCAAACGGATCCTATACTGCTTATAGGTCCCATGTATCTCCGTCTTTCCTGACTGATCATGGATCGGATGGCCACTCCTCAGCATCTGAAACAGAATCTACAGGCTCAAGGAGATCGGTTGGTGAACAAAGTGATCCCCTGGTGTCAAGTACAAGTGGAAGAACATCAAAGTACACTAGATACTCACGACTACAAGATTCTTACTCTGATGCTTCCTCAAAGAGCCCCTTTAGTGAGGAGCAGCAGAGGCCTCTTACAATGGAAGAGGAAGCACAGGAGACTGCACATTCTTCCTCAGGTATTGAGGTCCGCAGGGTATGCAGCCCTCGTGAATCCCTCCAGTCAAAAGCTGTCATCAAACAAGCCATTGTTGAGATCGACAGGAAGGAAGTGATGTCAGGGGGAACCACAGAGGCTTTGACCACCAGTGGAAAACCCAAGATCTCCACTAAGCCAGTATTGACTAGCAAAATGACCAGCAGTATCACTTTCTATCCCAATGACCCCAGCTCCTCTCGAACAAGCAGTCGGAGCAGTAGTTTATCAAGTGAGCCCCCTTCCAAGGAAAGGCACACTTCCACCAGTAATATTGTCATTGGCCCAAGCAGTGAACACAGAGGTAGCATCTCTATACCTTATGAAATATCCATCCCTAAGAGTGAGCTCACTCTGCGTCAAAGTGAAACTGACACCGACTTCTCTGAACCTCACAGTTACCTTGAGACTGCTCCATTGGAGGCAACCCTTTTGTCTCAAAACAGCTTCAGCCTCCAGTCTTCTGATGCTTCAGACTTCAACAATGACATTGAGTCTGGGTTTGAGAGCAGCAGTAGCAGCACAACAGTGACCAGCTGGAGAAGCCACGCTCACAACCACCTCTCATATGATGACAGTTTGCCAGAAATGAGAAACATCACAGTCAGGAGCACTTGGAAGAGCCGTGGAGCAGCTTCTGTAGATGAATCTGTTCGAGCACTCAGGCAAGATGGCTCAGAGGATGAGAGTGAGTCTTCAACCACCTGGAGAGCATATAGGGCTACTACAGTGCTGGACACTCCAGCAAACTCTAACATGGGTGCTAACTGTGCAAATAAACCAAGCCCAGCAGAGGTATACATGCGTAGGATCAACAATTCAGCATCATCTGTTCCTGAGCCAGGACGGAGAAACAAGAAGCCCCCTTCACCAGAGAGGGCTATTGCACATGAGCCTGTCAGTGCCCAGCAACTTCAACCAAGAGTCCGGAAACAACCCCTGGTGAGTACAGATTTTTACAATTTGCTTGACTAAAAGATTGAAGATTGCATTTTCAGGTATTCAGTATGGATTTTTCACATATGTCCTGTTATAGCTGTGAGAGATTTGCCAAGGGAAATGTTACATTGTTAGATAACGATAAACAGGAGTGTAACATATCCTGCTAATTCTGATGTGAAGTCATCACACATGTTTATGAAAATCATCTGATAATTTAGATCCAATCTTGTTTGTATCTTTTTATTTGAGTTTTTCCACATCAATTCTGTTCACATATTTAATTTGCCACAATCTTGATTAATAATACTTTTTAGTCATGGAATTTAACATATTTGTTTAAAGTTTGTTTGATTTGGAAGTCTTTCATCTAATCCTCTGCATCTGGAAGAAGGTGAAGGGGACAGATCTTTCGTAAGCATGATTTATTTTTAGATCATTCTCCATCTGCTGAAGGAGAAAAATAGGCCCTTGAGGGATCGTTTTCTCTTCTGTTTTTCTTGATATGGAATCTGTGCCGGGAAATTGTGCTTTCTAGTTGTTATGACCAGTTTTGTGTTTTGGGTCTGTCATTTGAATACAAGTAATCTCATGTCTTGACTAAAGTATATAAAAAGAACGATTGTTATTTACATTATTATATATATTTTTGTCACTCATTGCTTTACAATTTTTGGAGGATGATCTAGCTAAGGGTACAATTTAATATTTCTGCTCCTCCTTGGTGGTGCAATAAGTGGTACAACTCATTTATTACAACATTCATTTGAGCATGTTCATAAGATTACCCATTAAGCAGTACTGTATGGATGTCGTGTTTGTATGTTTATTTTTGGTCAGTTATTGTATTTATGGTAAAAAAATATATATATATTATATAAAAAGTTATTCAAGTATGACATAAGCTATGTTTCCAGTCAAAGATTATTATTCAAATTACATTTATGCACAAAACTGGAATATCACATAAATTGTTTGTGAATAAAGCATCATTTCCATCAATGATTCAGAGAGAAAAAAAATCGTCACTTCTTGATAAACTGGCACAAAATTTTAAAGAAAAAAATGGAATTTGCTGCAGTAGGAAAGTAGGGCCTTTTTTAAATAATAAAATAAATCACTTGTGCCAGACGAAGGAAAAAGCAATTAACGTGTGGTGCTTTTAGCGGTGCAAGACACCACTTAAGATGGTTCTAAAATCTAATATTACTGAACCACTTTGGTGACGGACTCTGTCTTAGAGAATGCCATCATAAAAATGACCAAAACATAATTTCAGTGTTTTATAATGCGATCGGCCCAATGGTTTGTCCATTAATGCAGTGGTCCTCAACCACTGGGCTGCGGACTGTTATCGATCTGTGAATTAATTGGTACCAGGCCACACAAGAAATCATTAATTATTTCTGTTTTATTTATTATCTGAGTCTGAACATTTTTTATTTTGAAAAAAAATCTTTTATTTTGAAAAATGACCGTATTCTCTTGCTTATATCTTGGTCACTTGAACACCCGAGTTTAACCCACAAGCAGCAAAATAAGTAAGAAACAGACATCTTTGGAAAGTTTCTTCGCTAAGAGGAAAAAGCCCAGTGAAGGATCCGCAAACTGCCAAGTAATAGATCCGCAAGCCACTTGTCAACAAATGAGGTGAATCCAGCATGTCTTTTCTAGGGTTCGCGTAAGTTCGTTTTTTTTTTCCAATAGAGGTGTGCAGCTGCATGTGCAAGCAGCGTGAAATCAGCCTTGATGCGCTTGCGCCTTCCAGACACACCCAGTTGAATGAATGCCACGAGCGCTTGGCGAGTCCTGTAACAAGAACTGACCATTCAGCTTGTATGGAATATACACATTTTGGTAGACTATTTATCTCAAACAAACACAGAACCCCCAAACACTGCAGTGCTTGATGGTCACCTTGCCTAATAATCTACGAACCTCCGACCAAACCCCCAACAAAATTTGTCAAGTGTTGACTGGTCTGCAGTGATATAAAGGTTGAGAGCCACTGCATTAATGCCATGCCATCACATCCTGCCTCTTCTTGTTATCACACAATCTTTTAAAACAAAGGTTTTTTGTTTGTTTGTTTGTTTGTTTTATGCATGGTGACGCAGTTGCACAGTGGTTAGTACATTTGCTTCACAACAAGAAGGTCGCTGGTTCAAGCCTTGGCTGGGTCAGTTGGCATTTCTGTGTGGAGTTTGCATTTTCTCCCAGTATTCGCGTGGGTTTCCTCCGGGTGCTCCGGTTTCCCCCACAACTCCAAAGACGTGGTACAGGTGAATTGAGCATGCTAAAATTGACCTGTGTGTGTGTGTGTGTGTGTGTGTGCGTGCGTGCGTGCGTGCGTGCGTGCGTGTGAGAATGAGTGTGAGAATGAGTGTGTATGGATGTTTCTCAGTGTTGGGTTGCGGCTGGAAGGGCATCTGCTGCGTAAAAAACATATGCTGGATAAGTTGGCGGTTCATTTTTCTGTGGGGACCCCAGATTAATAAAGGGACTAAGCTGAAAAGAAAATGAATGAATGTTTTGTGCATGGAGTTTTTTGGTTAATATTTTTTCCCATCTCAGTTTTTGCACTTTTTTTTAATTGGATAAAAAGTGTATCCTACTTAGTTGTGGGCATAAGTTATTATATGCAATATTCCAAACTGCGCATAAAATTAGGGTGGATGAAAATAGATATATTTCACGATGCATGTTTTTTTCACAGTTATCATATTTGTCTAGTAATATTTAAGTGTATGATATTAATACATGTCAGAAGGGTGGTGAAAGCTAATGATGGACAGGTCAGGGGTCAAGCCTTTGTTTTTAGTCAGGTCAACTGGCAGTTTTTGTCTCATCAGCTTAACCAATTTGAGTCTGGCGTCACCCCAGCAGTCAAAACAAAACATGGAAAGTGGGCCCTTTTCACAAGCCGTTATCCTTTTTCACTTACAGAGAATGCATGTAAGAGAATGGAGCTGCATCCTATCAGAGCACCAATTACCATCATCCTCTCATTAAACATCTCAAACAGCCCAGCCCCCCAAATTTACCCACAAAGACCTAATTAAACCACCAAGATGGACCTCAAACATGGCCCCTTCCTGGCACACGACTAACCGAAAGCTGCCCCTCTTTCTGCTTTCTCACATTCTATTTCATGCCATGTTTGTTTTCTTTGTCCGTTGCACTGATGGATGGCAAATGGCCTGTTCATTTATCTGAGAAAGTTGAAAGATTTATGCACAAGTGAATTCTAGCACTTGCAAAAGCAGAGGTCAGATCATTCGTCTTACTCCCTTCTCTCTATCACTCAGTGAAGGTTAGTTTTCTTTGTGCTACAGATGGTTCTTTCTGCTGTCATTGCAGCTGTAAGTTAATCTACTGCTATTGTGATCACACAATTCTTCATTCGCTCCTACTTCTCTCTGTCGGAGATTCGCCATCATTAATCTTTACCTTTTTCATCTTTAAAGCATCTTTCCATCTGTAGAAGTAAATGTGATTTGTTTCATAGACTTTTAAAATTGAAATGGGGGGAAAAGAAGAAAAGGTTCCAAAGAATAAAGATGTTTATTTTGGTCAAAGATGAGATTTCCTATTTTGGTGCACATTAAAATGGTTTTATATGCATGGAAAACATAATAAATGAAAGTAAAATTAACTTTTGTGAAAGTATGCTGTGTCCAATATACAGTCCTCAGCATAATCAAGTGCACCCCATTTTGAAAATGAATATTTGTGTTTGTATCGCACTGCTACAAGTGTGATATTGCATTTTTTCAACAGTTTGACGGCATAATTGTGTATATAAAAACAAAATCAAACATGGAGTCTCAAAAACCCTTTTGTATGAGTAACTACTTTCTTCCACATTGGATTCAAATCATAAGCTGACAGTTAAACAGCTGAGCGAGCATCTTTTAAACTTTTTATCTGAAGTGTCTGCTTTCTGCTGACTGTATGTGGGCGGAGTAATACACAAAGGGTAGAGAGGCTGTACAGGTGCTGATATTACTTAAATATATCACGGCTATCAGCCAATCAGATTCGAGAACCAGACAGAACTGGCGTGTGTGTGTGTGTGTGTGTGTGTGTGTGTGTGTGTGTGTGTGTGTGTGTGTGTGTGTGTGTGTGTGTGTGTGTGTGTGTGTGTGTGTGTGTGTGTGTGTGTGTGTGTGTGTGTGTGTGTGTGTGTGTGTGTGTGTGTGTGTGTGTGTGTGTGTGTGTGTATTTGATATGATATGTATATTTTGTAAACATAGCTGCAGAAAAATATTTGTGACACCTAATGACATTTGATTGTTACATTGGTAATTATGTTGTACATGGTATTTTGAGCAAACCATGGTAAAAAAAAATGTGGTATTCATTCTTTAATAAAAAATAAATTAACTTTTAAAAGAAGTTAAAGTGCGAAAAAAGCATGAAGTCACTTCTTTTATGCTTGAATTACTTTTTATATTTTGGAAATAATTAAATATGACAGAGTGGCTTTAAGTGAAAATTGACATTTTTGCACAAAATTATTAACATGATCATTGATTCTTTTTTTTTTCAGTATTTAAATTTTTATAATGAAATTTCATAGTTAAGGATGAATAACCTGGTTCTGGGACAAGATTAAAATGAAAACATGGCCACTTCATTTTGATGGTTCGTTTGTTGAATTTAAGTTACATTGATACTACATGCCAACTAATTCTTATTAGACTATTAGTTGACTGTAAGGTTGGGGTTATGATTGGGGTTAGGGTTGGTGTAAATTGACATGTACTTGCAAAGTTTCTTATAGTCAATTAAATGTCTGTTGAAGGATCAGTATCAACAGATATTAAGCCTACAGTCTACAAACACTCAAATGGAATATCAAAATAAAGTGTTACGGAAAACTTTTTTATACAAAGTCAATGTGGAAAAAGTAGCATAAAAGAAGGAAACCTTTTCAAGACGAAAAAAAGTAATGCCAGTTTTAATAAAATGTAACCCCTGGAACACTAAAAGTGCATTTAGTTTAAGGAGGCACCCAACTATTCCCAGTCTAACCGACTTTAACAACTGATTGAAAGCAATCTTCATCCATTCCCACTCAATCTGGAGTCCATTAGGAAAGATTTATCTAATCAGTCATAGTCAGGCATGCATTCAACTTTATCTTCAACTCGTGATTCTTTTTTTTTCCTCCCTGAATTTAGCCCTCTCAATAAATACCTCACTCCAGGTTATCACTCTAATTTTGACACACAACATGATCCTTGTTTAAATGAAGAAACGGCATGTGAACTAAGATCTGTTTATCAGTTGTTGTTTTTTATTATTATTATTCTGTTTGGATGATAATTAAGAGCTGTGTTGTAAAAATTTGCAGACTTTAGCTTGTAAAAGCAATCTCTTAAATAAATTGCCATCACAGCTGTGAAATTGTTAACTCATTAAAGGGATAATTCACCCAAAAAATGAGCATTTACTCACCTTTAAGTGGGTTAATAGATTTAAGACTTTGGTTTTTCTGAAGAATGTTAGAAAGCTGTAACCATTGATTTCCATAGTGTTTGTATGTCCTAATATAAAAGGCAATGGGTACAGGTACATTTTTCAACAAATTCTTTTGCGTTCAACAGAAAAAAAAGATGCTCAAACAGGTTTGTGACAAATGAAAGGTGAGTAAATGATAAAAACGATGAATGAATTTTCAGTTTTCAGTGAATTACCAGGGTATCTGCAGTGAGTTAAACAGTCTTAAAGTCACTGAAATATTGTGTTTTGTGTCTTAAATCATTTTAAACTGGTCTTCATTATCTTCTGTCCAAGTAAAGCTACCCAATTAGGCTGACATTCATCCAATCACCAACAATCCATTTTAATAAAACCTTTTTTATTTATTTATTTTTTATTATTATTGCAACGAGATACAATTTAAAATAACTGTTAAAAATGTTTTAACAGCAATTTCTCCAAAATAAATTTCCTAATCACTGCAAGAAAACTAAAACTAAACAGTTCCTCATGATAATAATGAAGCAGTACGTCCCTTTATGTTATCTTCTATTTATACAAAAACTATTTACAGAAGTAAGGTAAAGTAGACATAATATTTATAAATAGACATGAAACTTAAGGTTTTATAATAGAAAACCATTAGGTTGAAAAGAAGCTATAGTATACGCAATCAATTTGGACCAAAAGCCAAAAAATATATATTTTTGATTATTTATGTAATTGCCACCACAGTAAATATTCTTTTAACAATGTTAAACTTGTCATTTTAACAAGAGTTTTCTTGTTTTGACACATTAAAGTATGCCGCTAAGAGAAAATTACGTTCTATTGGCTCAACCGGGCCATTAGAAATAATCATTAGTGTTTGTCCTGCATAAATCTAAAGTTTCATTCATAACGGTCTTAAAAGCGTCCTCAAAAGTCTTAAATTTGACTTGATGATAATAGTAATAATAATAATAATAATAATTCCTTACATTTATGTAGCGCTTTTCTGGACGATTAAAGCGCTTGATAAAACCTGCCCAAACCCTGATTATCTCTTTCATTTCTAATTCCCTTAATGTATACACTTTAATAAATATATGTAAATTTGCAGTTTTCTGGGATTTCATGTTTTTATTTTTTTCCCTAACAACTTTTATCTTTGGAAATTTAAAAAAACTGACTTTTATTAAGGTTTGTAATATTAAAATGTGATATATTGTATGGGTTGGTGTTGTATTTTATGCCACAAATAATAATACAATTTCTTATACATTATTTCAAAGTGCTAAAATGTCAATAAAAGTCACTTTGTTGAACTGTAGATCTAAATGTTCTACATCAAAAGTGGACAGAGCAGAGGTGAAGGTCTTATAATGCAGTTCACAATCATGAGCAGAAAACACTTTTGAATCAAACATTACGAAAGCTGTTTATATTTACAAATATTTATTGAAGAGTATATAACCCACATTCCATCGAATGATTGCATCTCTCCGTAGCTTGACCGTGGATGTCTGTATTAAAAGCTTCTCTTGGATTTCCAGACATGTGATCAATACCATAGTGATCTGAAGGAGATTCAATCCGCTCATCAATGATTCGCCATGGTAGAGCTGACAGGGACAGTGAGGCTTTATCTCCTCCATTAATGATGAAGGCACAAGTCCAGGACTGTCCTCGCAGATCAAGGTCATGTGTTTCGAGTCTCTGACATAAAGCCTATGCGAGTCAAATATACGTGCTGAAGTCATTAATACTCCTGCTGCGAGGAGGCCTGTATAAAGTAAAGTAATCCCGCTCGGCCAGATGTCGTGTTATGTTTAGAGCTGGAATGACTTTTCATCCCTGCTTATAAAAATACACAAATCTGGAGTGATTTATGGAGGAATTTTGATCACAGGTTCATTCTGTATTTTTTTTCCCCCAAATTTTTTTACTAGAAGTTCATATGGGAAAATTATGTTTAGACAGGCAACCATTAGCTGCTTACTGATGTAAAATACTTAGTCAACATCTGATGTACAGATAAAATAGCACTTTGGTGTTTGTGTAGTGTGATGATCTTTGCATTTAGTAAATTGTAGAGCTTGAATTGTTGAATTTATTCTTTCACTTTGTCTGTACTGCTCCTTTGTTTAATAGATTTTAATTTGGAGCCAATTAAAGGTGTGTTCACACTTGTAGTTTGGTTCTCAAAACAGGAAAATCATTTCTGATGTATAATTTGTAGTGGGCATGGCAAACTTCCAAAATAATGCTGTGTGCTGTGCTAAAAAGTTTCATTGTATACCAAGGCTCCATGATATTGGAAAAATACAGTTTTTTTTTGTTTTGTTTTTTTGTTTTTTACCTAAACATTTTACAATATGAATGTAACCTTTGATCCTGGACCAAAAAAACAATGCTCTAATTTTTGACCATAAAACAAAAATCTGAAGTTTTAAGTAAATATCATGTTGTATGAAGACATTTTGTACTTTTCCTGCTGTAAATATACTAAATGTAATTTCTAATCAGTAATATCCATTGCTAAGAACTTAATTTGTTCAACATTTAAGGCTATTTGCTCTATTTCGATTTTTTTTAACCCTCAAATTGATTCCAGATTTTCAATAGTTGTATCTTTGCCAAATATAGTTAAATCATAAGAAACCATTCATCAATGAAACGCCTATTTATTCAGCATTCAGGTAATCTTTAGTTCTCATTTTTAAAAAGTTGACACTTATCACTGGTTTTGTGTTCCAAGGTCACATTTCACAAAATGATTTTTTAACTACTTGAAAAGAATTCATAATTTTACTTTATTGTTTTTACATAAAATATAATAAACAAACGACTACACTGTAAAATCCAACAGTCAACTTTATCGAATGAAATGAGTGTAGTTATCTCAATTGACTGACAATTAATTCTACCTTTTTGGAAAGAGTTTTGAACTCCGTGTTAAAGGTAATGAGTTAATTAAATACCTCATTACTTCAGCTTAAATGAAGTAGGTTCACAGCACTCATTAGGATTAATTTATTAACTCAAATGGTGTTGTAGCAATTGGAGCAAACGGTTTGAGTTGCCTTAACTTAATGGGTTTTACAGTACTCAGTTGGTTTGAGTTCTTTTCGTTTATTGGGTTTTATTGTTCTCAAATTGATTTGTATACTCAAATGGATTAAGTTCACATTAGGATTAGTTTTTGAACTTAAACGGTTAGTTGCAATCTGTTTCCTCAGATGGTTTAAGTTACCTTTACTTTTTGGGTTTTACAGTGTAGGGTTTCCTGTGGAGTCTTAACAGTGTTGATGTAAACAAATTTAATAATAGAATGTAAAATAACACTTTACTGTATCATTGTACAAACTATTAGATTATCTTTCCTAAATTTACAAATATTTTCATTTCTTATGACCAAATGTTTAAATTAGTTCAATCTTACACAGTCATGGGCCTTAACATCTTTCTCTCTATTAGGGATCAACTTTGCAATGACGCTTCAAATCATGTGTGTTCTGAACTGATTCCTGGTTAATTATAATCTTAGCCGTGCAGATCCTGTGATTAAAGATATTGATACTGAAACTGTGTATTGTACATCCTTATTGTATACTTGTACAAACGCTGACATTTTTATCAACAACCCATGAAGTACTTGTAGAATGTTAGAAAAAATTGGTATACTTGATCATTCTGTCATTATTTTGGTTGCAAATGACAGCATGTCCTGTTTTTGGTTTTACTTAATTGGCTTAGTCTGTGTTCATATTTCAGTCAAACCTCAAAAAAAAAAAAAAAACTTTTAGTCAAAGTTGTTTAGTAGTGGTCCATTTTTTAGCAGTCTCTATCCACTGACCAAACCAAAAGGATTGAGCGTTTGCACTCATTTGAATAAACAACACTAACAGAGCAACCACCACAATTTGTCCTAATTGAACCAAACTCATCCCTTTTACTTTATCAAAAACACCCTAAGTAAAGTGCAATAACACGCTTCATTTTCATTCATTTGTAGCGGTCATAAAGATGCCTAACCTCACAAAAACGCAGCATGTTGTAAACATTAAGTATATCAGAATGTAATACTATGTTAATTTTATTATACAGCATTTCATGGTATTGAATAATAATAATAATAATAATAATAATAATCTGTTTTATGGCATTTACATGATACCTTATTACCAAGTTTTCTTTTTTATTAAGTAACCATAACTCTCATAATTACAAAATAGCAAGCACATACTTGAATCTAGGGCTGCTTAATGGCAATGTGTGAATCGGCAATAGACACATCGCAGGATTTGCAATGTCAAGTCGAAATTATAATTAAACAGAAAACAGTTCCGAGGACATGATGTGATTGCAAAGTTTAACCCTAATATAATGATGTAAAAGATGTTTGATGTGTTTTTAAGACCTGTGACTAAGGACTAACTTGGCATGCTCTGATCAATCGGCGAAGATCGGTATCAGCTGATAATCACATTTCATGACTCGATCGGTACTTTCTGATCTGGCTGCTCTCATGAACTGATCACAATTGTGATTGCTTACGAGTTCTATGTTTTTCACAATATTGCAAGTTCACTAAAACCTGGCTGGATATATTAAAGAAATGCAAACACTTAAAATGTACTTCTTGTAATATACCTATTGCAATAACCTGAATAGACCTATTTCATTTTAGTAAAGAATTAATGGGTTTGATAGGTGTGCATAAAATATTTTTATCTGTTTTAGGAATTCTTTTTTGTAAAGCTGCTTCTTATCATGTTGGTGTTTCCACACTAAATGTTTATAAGAGACCTGTTTAAGAGGATGTTGCATATAATCCCTTTGGTTCTCTTAGGTTAGGAGAAGCTTCATTATACTTGGATGGAAAAGGTGCTTTATGCAATGGTACAGTTAAATAAAGCTTGAGCATCAGAATTGATATTTCTGTATCGACCAATAACCATGACAAGGTATCAGTACTCTCGGCTGCAAAAATTCTGTTTAGAGCATCCCTAGTTTTAAGTAAACTTGAACTATATGGGCACAAGAAATGATAAAGTCTGCCACTTTAACAAAGAATGAATGTGTCTGTATTAATGAAGACTCCATGAAGAGTTATTTTACATGTGATTATTTAATTTCTTTACCTCAATACACCACAAAAAACATACATTTCTGTTTATTTCATTTCTATCATTATGCTATTGTTTTCATCAGGGCTTTAATTAGTATTTTTGGGTAATTTTGTAGATTTTTTTTGCAGATGAACTTGCCTACAAAATCCCAATCAAAGGAAAAAGAGGAATTCTTTACAAATAGAGTTCCTAAAGTTATCTTGTGAAATTATATTCATATCATAATATGAATAGTAGAAAAAGAAAATATTGCAATGTCCATTTTTTTCCAATATCTTTCAGCCATATTTGGCTCATAAATTACTCTGAGAATAAAATAATGGACTTTATTGCATCTTTTAGTAACTAGCCATGTTTTACTCTTGCTACTTTTACATAAGTGGTTGATCTGTGGTAGCCTCTTTTTTATTTTTGGTTTAAATAAACCCACATATTGGCAATTTCAGCGCAGTCGCTACTAATATTGACATAATTTGCTTTGAACTTCCTGTACCATAGACTTGCGTGCAGCCCATTCCGTCAGGACATCTTTCTGTTAGATTGTGCTTGGGTAGTTTCCACCCGCTGCCCCTTCCTGAGTGACACAGGAAGTTGCAAGGTTGTGCCTGCCCATTTGGCAGTCGATGCATCGTAACTGGTTTCCTGTACACCCACCTCTCGTATCCCAGCAGGCCTCAAGCCCTATTATGGACAATTAACATCTGTCTGCTGTGTACGAAATTCCACAGCAGTGTGTGGCATATCCTGCTGCCTCATTTGGGAACTTTTTATAACTGACGTCATAAACCATTTGGTTGGCTGAGTAAAGGCTCCACCTTCATGGTAAAGAAAAGAGACAATAGACGTTCTATATTAGGACTTGTTCTGTGGTCAGAGCATTTGCTCTCCCCCAAAATGAGCTTGGTCTGAAACAAAATGGGGAAATTGTACTCTGTGGAGAATAAAAATTTTAATTAAAAATAATTGAATGGGAATGTATTTTTTTTATATCATAATACATTGAAACAAAATATAATTCCCATAAATCTTTATAATAACTACACACTATGAATCATTTATTAAGCATTAGCAAATAGGTAATTCATTATTTGTTAAGCATTAACTCTGCATTAACAGATGGTTTATAAAAACAGCTACAAATGCTGTATTCTTGACTTATAAACATGTGCTTAATGGCTGCATTTTCTTACTTTGTTAATGATTTATTTTTTTATTACTAAATTAGGTATTGCATTATTTACACACCAGTTATTTAAGAATAGTTGGTGTTTTTAAGAACATTCAAAATGTGTAAGTAAATGACAAATAAACTATTTAATTCAACATTTATATATCTTATTATTCAGGCATATAGTAATAGTTACTTTGCATGTTAATAAACACTTTATTAACTCAACTTTATTAAGTTTTGTGACCTTATGTGAAGACTGTTCTTGATTTATAAATGCCTTATAAATTATCTTTTATTATAAAGTGTTGCCATAATTCCTTTTTACCATAGAAATTAATTAATAATGTATTTGTAATACACTTTTTAATTAATTGTATGTGATTACATCAAATATGTGTTCAGAAATCCAACAAAATTACATGATGTAAGAGTTATGTAAATCTCAGGGATTTTTGGGGTTTTGAAAAGACTGTGAATCTCTATAAAACTGTACGAAATCATAATTTGGATGGTAAAATTGTTCAGAAAGTGAAATATATTTTGATTATCAAAATGATGATGATAATAATAATAATGTTTTAAGCTGGTTTTATTTGTTATGTAGGTTTTATACTTCATTTATATTTTATGTATTGCATTTCACACAAGGAAACCGTGATTAAATGTTCCCTAATCTGTTATAGTTCATGTAATGGTTGTGGTTGTGACGGGCCATTTAAAAACCCAGTGTGGCTTGTGTGACACTTTTTTTTTTTCAAGTCGATTGTAATCATTGTTATACAATATCTTATTTGTCGTATGGTTGTCTTCTCAGTCTGTAGATGATCGAGATCCTGCTCTGTCCTCATGGCGCAGGCAGCCTGCAGGTGACTTGGACCCATACGATAGGCCTGGGAGTCGTGGTGCCTGGTCCAGCAGAAACCGCACAGCTGATGGAAGCCGGTCGTGGTCAAATCGTCATCTGGACAACTGAACCATATTGCCCACATTTCCAACTCGAGGTATGCGTTTATTTAATCTTATTCATTTAATGTGCCCCTATTATGCTTTTATTTGAGTATTGCCATGAAGTGTGTAAAGTAACCCTTGATGAATGTAACAGATAAAAAAAAGTAACTACTGCAACAAGTCTTCAGCAATTACAGTTTCACTCCTGTAATTAATCTGCGAATTAGACTAATACCTGAAGGTCTTCATTGACTGCCCACAAACAACATCTACTTTAAACCACATTCGAACACTTTAGCTAGTTCGTTTTGTTAACATCAAATTGAGTAGGACATGAAATATTGATCTTTGCATCAACTTTATCGGTCTTTACAAAAACTCTAGCTGCAAAGTTAATCTCTCAGTTAAAGAATTTAAAATTAGGGCTGTGCAAATATTAACATTTCGATTTCGGGTCTCAACATTCACAAAAACTATGCAATATATATATAAAAAACGAATTTACTTGCATCAATTTGTTAAACTATTAAACTACTTCATTAAACTTTTTAACTTGACTGCTCTGAATGATGCACACCACATTCTTGAGCTTTTTTCTGGATGTTGTTATGCTATTTATACATTTTATTTTATTATTTTTTATGTTTATTGTTGACACTTACTTTAGTACAAGCATACAATATTTCAAGTTAAATAGATTTCTGTATGTGACCTTAAATGACATACAATTTATATACAGTATTGTCAAGTGTACTAACTATACATAATACTTTAATTTTGTTAAATTAAAAAAAAGAAAAATAGCAGAAAAATCAACAGAAAATAATACAAGTAATAATAAAAAAATGTAAAAGACTATTTATATGCAGAGTGAGAACATGTATCCTAATATAATTCCTTCCTAAATATTCTTGAATATATCTTAATTATACACATAGGTATTACACAGAATATTTATATTTATAACTATATACATTACCAGTCAAAAGTTTAGGGTCAGTTTTTTTTCATGTTTTCTTTTCATGTTTTTTTTTTTCTTTTAAGAAAATTATTCTGTTCATCAAGGCAACATTTATTAAATGTAAAATTTTTAAAAAATATTTATTACAATTTTAAGTAACTGCATTCTTATTGTATGTAGTTTCAAATGAAATTATTACTTCAGTCGTTGTTGCTTTTTTAACTACTACTATTTATAATAATAATAATAATAATAATAATAATAATAATTATTATTATTATTATTATTATTATTATTATTATTTATAAATAATATTAGAGTGATTTCTGAAGGATCATGTGACCCTGAAAACTAGAGTAATGAAGCTGAAAATTCATTGCTAAATCACTGGAATTAAGGATTAATTTTAATTTTAATAATTATTTATTTTATAGTGCACAACATTTCATAATTTTACAATTTGTCCTGTATTTTTGATTAAATGAATGCATCTTTGGTGAGCAGGAAAAGCTTATTTTAAAACATTTAAAAATCCTACTGACCCCAAACTTTTGACTGTGGACATAGTGAACGTGAACATAGACACACATTATCGTGTATTTATCTATCAGTTGAGCTTTTTCTGTTCATTTATAGCCACAAAATCTGACTGACTAATCTAAATGTTTGTGAATGGTTATTCAAACTCAGGCTTGAATTTATATGGTAAGATTAACAAAATCATTACTGCCCAAGAGTGTGTACAATCACTGGGGATTTGAGCTGAAGTTCAGATATGGACCAATCACAACAAACTGGCCAATCAGAGTAGAGCAGTAATGCATGATGATTAAAGAATGAACTGTCAAACAAAGCATTTGAGATGCCATTTAGCTATTTGTTGATTTGAAATTTTGTAGAAAATTGAACCATTATTGTAAACCTATAAACAAATCCCCAAAATAAAATTAATAATCCTTAAATCACTGTTAATAGGGGCACTTTAAACAAAAGCACACCATAGAGAATTCTGGGTTATATTTATTTAAAGCAATCTAGAAGCTAATTAATCACATGTTAATGAGTCCTGACCTAAAGTGTCATTGTCTTTTTATTACCGTAGTTCTTACATCTCAAAGCGGCTCCTGTGTTCAAGGAATGAAGATCATCTCATCTCTCAAAGAACCGTCACCTGATCAGATTTCCAGGCCAGAGTGACCCCTGGGAACTCCATAGTACTCCTACATCAACCAAACCTGTATGAATGCACCTTCTTCCAGCCATCACTTAGGGAACAGAAGCCACATGAATCCTCTTCTGCTCCTCATCATGTATTAAATTCGCCAAACTTGACAAGGGAGAGGCACAGACATGTGACTGTCTTGATGTTGGGAGGATGTGAAAGGGCCTCAGGTTCTGGTAGATGTTAGAACATTGAGTTATTTACATAAGGAGCAAGTTACAGCTCGTTGGTTTCCAGCTAGTTTAACAATCTCTCACTTTTGTTTTGTTTTGTTTTTGATCTACGGTGTTTATTTCAGGAATTCGTCAGGATTATTGCACACAAATGATATTTGCCGATCATCCAGGCATAGGTGTACACATAATTTTCCCTCGTGTTGTTGGAGCCCATCGAATCAACTACATTATAGAGGTTTATGTTAAGCCAAAAGTCGACAGTATAGATTGATGTACATACACCCAATTTTTCATCCTTAAAGCGCCTTGAGTCAAGTTTGATCCCATTTGTAATTTGCTCCTTGTATTTGATCATGTCTGCTAGTTTTTCTTCATCTTTTCATTAACTGGATTGACTGCTCTCACAGCCAGCATAGCAAACGGGCCACCAACACTTTACAAAACCTTTGCAAATGTGTTTGCATGATGACCCTTCTCTGTCTCAGTAGCTCCAAAGGGATGCTTACTTTGGATTCCGAACCACCGGAGAATAATACGATCATGTTGAGCTCATCCGGATGTGACCTCATCCATCTAGGTAGCTTAACCCAAATGCTGGACATTTTATGGAGGATATCTAGAGCGGACTCCTCAGAGCTGCTCTGTGACTCTAATCGCAATCTTTGCACAGAAAAACAATGATCCAAATCCTCGGTGTATCACAGGAAATCAGCATTTGGGATTCTGCTGGTATAATAAAACCCCTAGATGGGTCCAATTTTCACGTTTTTTAAGCCGTAGAGCTTGAGGGTGACTAGCATGACACCACAGAGGATCCAGAATGCTTCAGTTAGGAATGCTTGTGCCTGGATAAATGGCTTCACCATCAATAACATTAGAATGTTGGACACTTGGTTGTCATGCGTTTAGTACTTGTTAAAGTGTTAATGAATAGAGCTGCTGCAGTTCAAATGTACTGTTTCTATTAGGTTTTAAACTCTAGTTTCACATTCAGGCTCAGATTTTGTTCTTGAACATTACTCAACAGTGACTGTGTGCATTAATATCGCTCTTATCCAATACCATGTCACAGTTGATGATGAGGTAGGGTCCATTATTCCTCAGCCCACCAGAGGAACTCGATCTCCAATGCCACTGGAATGTGGGATGTTTTATTTGATCAGTTTTTGTTTTAATCCAATGCTGTATTTGTGTCATGTTGTTATGGAGTTCGATGTTCAGGTGGACAGTTTCCTGTCATTGTAACGTCTCGCTTGGTTATTACAGCTAGAAAAAGATCTATGCCACATGATCATGCTCAGTTTTGTATCGCTTTCCTACGCTTCTGTGTAGACATTCATCCATCTGCCATGGGCTGGAGGGAGTCTTTGAAACTATTGATCTATCAATTAATCTATTTTAAGTCACTCTAATGAATTTGTAATTGCACTTAAATCATTAAAACACACTTCTAAAGTAAGAAAACAGACTATATCTTTCAGGAAATGATTGTGATTTGGATTATGCGACAGAAATGGAGATGATGCGGCTTATCGGAAGAAAAAAAAACATATAAAACATCATCGACACCCAACTTAAAACAACCTTAGCAGCGAGCCACAATTTAGCTTTGTACATCACAGATTTGGCCGTTGCTTTGTTCTGCATGGTAAAAACAAATGTGTGTCTATCCAAATGTATATCCCAGACTTCACCTCGACTTCCCGTTCAGGGGTCTCCTTCTGCAGCAAACATGCTGTCTTCTGTATGTCTTGTCCCTGCTTTCCCAGAATACCCCAGTGCCCTGAGCTGCTGTAATCCAAGCTGCCGGTCCCTAAAGCCATTTTATTGGCTGGCTAAAGCAGTGGCAGCGGGCCTGATATACGGCCCCCAGGCTGGTTGCAGGTTAAAGGTCAGCCATGCATTTGATGGGCTCAGAACTTCTGAGGGAGGAAGTGGGAGCAGCTGGCAGCACATGAGGAAGCAGAGTGGGTGAGCAGCCAATGGGTGGTGTGCAATTCACAGAGATGGATCCAATGTGTGATACTAAGAGGGTCAGCTTGGGAGGAAAAGTTTCAGCCGTTTACTTCCGTAAATAGAGCTCAGCATTATGAACTGTAAAACCCTCTCTAAAAAAATTCAACCCACTCAAAGCTTGCAAACACAATCCTACCGCTGCTGCATGAACCAGATGGATGTGATGATATAGAGCAAGTCTGGACTGGAAACACCAGCAGACTCTACATCTCCCCTCCCAACCCCCCGGCCAGGCAAAGGTCTCTTGGCTGCTCTGAGACTTCAACCGCAGCTGTCGGAAACCCTTGTTTTTATGTGCTCACAAGACAGTCCAGAGTTTGAGAAGGAGTCTTCTTAAAGAGACTGACTGAAACCGCATTTCGCATGGAATTCTTCCTCGTTTCTCAAGCCTATTTACTAACGTGTCAGTGTGCCGTTCGCTCTCAGAAGTCATCCAACACATGTCTCTGATTTTCATTCCTCCGCTTCTGTCTATAGCTCTCTGTGGAAATAATCGGCGTGATATTTGGTTACACATCTGAGAATGGATCAAAGGTTATGTAGTTTTTACTTATTGTTCATTTAAAAGAACCAATGGAATCGAATTTACATCAAGGTTTTCCCCTCTCTACTTTAGTGCGCATTTCAGGTAGACGAACTTAACCTAGCTATGGTGCCAGTCGGTTAGCATTACTACTAGCTGGTGTTGACTCGGAATGGTTTTTAATCATTTTTAGTGACGATTTTCTAAGCCTTACAGAGGAAAGAAGTTGTAATTATTTTATAAAAGTCATTTCTAAGCAATAAAGTAATATTGAATGTACAGAAAATAGCAATTTAAAGGCTTTGCTGAGTTATGCCTGCACTGTGAGCCGGCATTGACCCTGAAGGCCAAAAATACGTCACGTGTAATGAAATAACACACTTCAGAATCTGCACTTAACCAGCACTTAACTTAAATCACTCTTTTACTCTTTTCCTCTACATTTATGGATTTGATTTTCTAAAAAAAGCCCCCTTTTTATTGTTTTGCCCCTGTTAAGTGAATGTACAGCCATCAAAGATGTGTATATATATTTGTGTGTGTATGTGTGTATGTGCGCTGGCCAGAATGACAGAGTAAGTTTGCCTGCAGCATCTGTGAGACAGCTCTTGTATTTTTCTGAGTTGAGAAGTAGACTGTCCACCATATTTGTATACTGCGAGGTGTTTTAATTTAGTTTGTGTCATTATTCTTTTTCTTTAAGGCCAAGTGTGCTCAGTTTTATTTGACACATAATGTGCCAAAAATCATTCCAGTGTATTTTTGTAGTTTACAAAGAAACAAATGGCTTCTTAAAAGCATTATTGAAATTTAAAGGGTAAATATTTCTGTTGTCAAGCTTTTCCTTTATTTTTTGCCTTTTTGTCAAACTACAATCGGATCAGTTTTTATTTAAAAGTATCTTGTAATTTTGTAAAGTGGGCCATGTTTAAGATCTGTTAAGATTTTGTTCCCTTTTTTGTTTACTGTGTAGATGTGTACCTTATCGGGCTCCTGGAGAGTGTGTTTTCTTTCTTTTTTGATTTATTATTTTCAATCTTTTGTTTATTCATCATTTGTATGAATTATTAAAGACAGTAGACTCAGTAAAAGTGGTAAATCACCAACTTTTCAAACATTAACTATGCTTTTTTTCTTTCAGACTAAGGGAAATGTTTAGGTAAAGCTATTCTTTCTTTCTTTTTAATGCATACATTGAGCCAGGGGCTCAGTATGGTTCAGTTCTGTACTGTTCTCATCTTTTATTAACCGCTCAGACTGTGGGTTTCCCTTCTGTTCATTCAGGGTTCATTCATCTCCTGTGCCGTATTAAAAGCGCTGCCAAAGACAGATTTCAGGCCTTAAACACACAGGCACAAACATGCTGTAACACACACTAACTGAATTGAAATTCACTGATACCTGCTTGTATATCTCTCCAAACACACTCCACATATAACTACAGGCCTGAGTAGTTCAAGAAGGGAGACAGAAGTTGAGAGCATAATTGTGGTGTTTCTCTGATAAAGCAGTGTTTGTAAATGGCTATAGAGTGAACCTGCGGTGAGGACACAGGTGAACGTGCTCATTGTATTCAGCCTTTCAGTGTCAGCAATAACACACACGCACACACTCTCTGTATTTCAGTCTTACACCTTTGTACTGTAATATTTGTGCATGTTTCAGCTTAATGTTTCAGCACTGTGCATGGAGCTACACATCTCTTTAGGCTGAACTGCAGGCTATATGTATTCCAGCTAATATAATAAAAGCAAATTGTTTGTAACTGGTTTGGTTTTGTGTGTTTATCAATAGTTTTTTTATTTATTCGCCATCGAGACTGTAGTGATGATGCCATGCATGTTCAAGAACTAAAAAGTTATGTTTGTCTATCACACCCATTTGGTTTACTCTGCCAAGGCACGTTCTGTGAAATACCATAAAGACGTAAATGCAAGTCATTGGCTAACACTATATTCTAGTCATGAAAGTAAATATTACATGTCTGACTGAAAATTAAGGGTTTGTCAATACAGCACAAGATGCATTTTCTTATCTTTTACAATTTATACATTTCAATTAATTGAGTAACTTGTTATTTCTTTGTAATTATATTTTACATTTATTAGTATATAATGTGGCATGATCACTAAATTTATCTGCCCAATGTGCAAGCTCCAGTGCGGAGTGTCAGTGTACAGTATGAATAGTCACTTTATTATTGGTTATAGCCAGGGCCAGACGGAATCTGCGGACTTTTTTTGCAATTTCTGCAGAGGGTTTTGGTGAAAATTTGCGGATTTCTGCAGAATTATTTTGGGAGTATAATAACTAAAACCTTAATATGTGAAATAAAAATATATATATATGAAACTTTTATTTAATGCTTAAAATGCAGATCCAATTAGATTTACTTTATTTGGTAAACAAAGCAAGTCTATCATACAACATATCTACAACATATCTACTAAAAACTAATAAATCAAATAAACATTTTCATATTAGTCAATAATATTACTATAATTACTTTAAAACTAAATAAACATAGATTTACACACATTTACTCAAGTAAATAAACAGAATTAATGATGGGCTATAAATCTGTGGAATTCTGCGCACACAGATTCTGTGTGGGCCTAGTTATAGCACAGAACAATCATTAAAGAGCCCTTGTTATGGATTTTTGAAAATATGCTGTGTTTAAAACTATTGATTCTTTAACAAAACAATCGACACCGAATCGAATAAATGAATCGTGTTGGGTTTGGATTTTTTGCTTAAATGCTTAATGTCGATTCATCAAATATGTAGTACCGGATCCGGTAAAACGTGAACACGCCTTTCCCTTCAGGCACTAGTGGAGCATGAGGGATCACTGGACTGATCATGACATGAAGATGACGATCACTAATAGATGGAGATTCGTTTGATATAGTTTTCACAACCTTGGCACAGTATAGCCAACCTAGTGCTGTGTGTGTTCCTGTCATATTTGTAACACAATCTCAAGGCAATTCATACCTTTTTGATTTAGTGGCTAACTCGTATGAATTCGTATGATCTAATTTGTATAATTTTGTACGATTTGCTCATCCCCCAGTGACGGGTGAGCAAGGTGCCACACCTCCTTTTTAAAATCGTACGAATCGTATGAATTAGCCACTAAACTGACAAAACGTAAAATACTTACGTTTCCTCATGAGTTCAGGCTGCACATTTCTGATGATTTATACAATAACCTACCCTGCAACATAAGATACCCCGGCCATTTGCTTAAAGGAAGGAGCAGCAGAGATTATTGTATTTGGGACTTTGTCAGTAACTTACAGTACACATGAAGCAATTTCTTCTTCCTCCGGATCACAGGATTAAAAATTGTTGCCTTGTTTTGTGTAGTTTGCAAAATATGTATTTGATTGTGTATTGTAACTGCTCCACACGGCTTTTAATCAATTATCTATTATAGATCAGTGCTTGTAGAGTATCTCTCAGGTTCAATCTTTATGGGAATATTCATATATTGCGTCCAAAACCAAGTTAAAAATGTGATTTAAATGCGTTTTTGAACCCGCGATCATTTGCTATTTGTCTTTGCTATGGCTAGCATCAGCTGTTCCTCACGCAGGGTGTGGTCAATTTTCAAATTAGTTTTAACTTTTGCCACTGTGTGGATTAATGCTGAATGTGTGTCGTTGTTATTACTTGGGGTTAGCGTTAAAAGTAGACTAATATGCTGTTTAACTGCATTGCATTCCGGGCTGTCTCATACTCTGTGCTCTGAGCTTCCTTTTTCGTCTCGTGCTGAACCCACTCGACCAATCACAACCAAAGGATGGATTTGGGAACAAATGAATCGCTGAAGGAATCATATGGGAGTGGTTGGGATAATTAGGTCAAAATAAATGCATATTATATATATGGATTTAATGCATAATATGGGCTCTTTAAAAGGATAGTAAAAAAAAAACCCTCAAGGGGTTCCAAACTTTTATGAGTTTCTTTCTTTTGTGGAACACAAAAGAAGATATTTTGAAATAAACTAGAAACCTGAAACAATTGGCTTGCATAGTAGGAAAAACAAATACTGTGGAAGTCGTTGGTTATCTTCTTTTGTGTTCAACAGAAGAAAGAAAAGTAAAACATGTAAATGATGACAGAATTTCCTTTTTTGGGTAAACAATCCCCTGAAATGAACATCAGATGTTCCTTAATAATCATCTGTCATAGTTTGATAAGAAAAATAACTACACAGTTTTTCTTACAAGAATGTTGCAAATACCTTTTTTCATACAAAATTCTATGCTGTTTCCACATAATGTGAGGTGTCTTTTATTGTACAACGGGGACATCCATAAAGAAATATAGAATGATTGTAAAAACTTGTCGTTATTGGGCTGGGTATGAATGAGTGTTTTTCTGAAGAGTGTTTTACAGTGACCTGACGCTTGAACTTCCTTTTAAGTCATCAGTTCACAGTAAATGTATGGACTGTGTTTTATGGCCTGGTACTGATAAGTATTGGCATAGATGTTTAAACAAAGAGATAACTACAACTATCTAGATATAAAAGCACTACACATCAAGATAAATATGACAGAATACAGCAGAGAACTTTATAACTCTGAAAGTTCAATAAGCATCAGAATGCACTGTTTGTCCAAGTCTTTGAAGAGGCTCTTAAAACCTTAATCCTGTTCTGAGATCGAAAATGTAAGAATTGTCAGCCTAACAGGACAGGAATTTGAAAGACATTCAAATTTCGATAAACTGCTGGATGAGAAAAGTCTAGACTGTAAAATCAATCTTGTTCCCGCCTTTCTTCCCATCTAGAACATTTATCAGCATTTGTAAAGAGGTTTTTAAAAGCATTTTAATCTTGCATTAGCATAAAACTGAGTAGGTGTTTTAAAGACTTTATTGGACATACCATTTGTGTGCATATACACACATTGGCTATTATCAGAAGGTACTCCTTATATCAGGTGGACCCTTTTTGGGATATTGCACAAATCAAGCGATTAGGCTGAGATTTTCAAGCTATCCTGGCTGAATTTAGCCCTGACACAGTACATGAAAACAGGCTAAATTAATCTTACTATAGAGTATTTGTTCTTTGCAGAGCACGCCAACAACAAGGCTAAGATTAAAAGTGATTCATCTGCTACTTGTGCTGTCAGTTTTGCAAGAAATAACCATTGGAATTATAATATGTACATGTTGATATATATATATATATAGTTCTGTATAGTTCTTGAATTTAAGTGACTGATAGCTTTGCGATATCCTTCAAATAACCCTGGTATAGCCCCTTCTCTCTTGTGTATTACTCCGCCCACATACAGTGACAAGAAGAGGACACTCTACAGTTTGACAAATATTGCTGCTGATGGACAACAAAATGTACTTTTGAGACTTTTTTTGTGGAGAATGTAGTTGTTTAGATTGCAAAAATAGTTTATTTATAAGGACAGTGCCTATTTTAAAATATTTATCATTTCAGAGATTCAGTGCATCATGTTTGCTTTGCTCTGGCTTTTTCGGGGATAATTATTGTGATATCCTGATTGCAACAGAAATACTGAAATTTCTGTAAATTGATGGCATCACATGTCGTTTAGACTTATAATCTTAAAATAAGAGTAAAAATCCCCTGTTTTGTCATCGCTTTAGACATTGAGCTAGAGAATCATTCAAATTCTAGCTCTAAAGTGGCGTTTGTGAAGTAGCACTTTCTGCACTTCTGACGTCAGCTGCAGATGTGAAGGAATAGCAGAAGAAAAGAGTTCCTTGTATAAATAGGTTTATCAGTGTTTGATTTTCTTTTTTATACACTATGCTGTCACACTGATGTATAAAAGCAATATCACACAAGCAGCAAAACGAACTGGCTGTATATCGTAACTGGTGGGGGTACTAAGGCACTAGGACTGCAGCCTTGAGCCAACGCATGCCTCCCACCATAGCCGATATACAGCCATATCGCACTGCTACTCGTGTGATATTACTCTGAATTTCAAATCTAATTTCTACACATTTAATAATATAAAGTTTTAATATCGTATTATTTAATAATCGATGACAGTACATAATATTTTATTGGATATTTTTCAAGACACTAGTTTGCAGCTTAAAGTGCAACCTTAACCGGGTCTATTAGGTCAATTAGGCAGGTGTAGGTAATTAGGCAAGTTATTGTATAATATTGGTTTGTTTTGTAGACTATTAAAAAAATTCCTAAGGGGGCTAATAATATCGACCTTAAAAAGTTGAAAAGTCTTCATTTTAGCTGAAGTAAAACAAATAAGACTTTCTCCAGAAGAAAAAAAAAATATAGGAAATACCGTAAAACATTCCTGTTAAACATCTTCATAGTCCCTTTATTAATCCGGGGTCGCCACAGCGGAATGAACCGCCAACTTATCCAGCAAGTTTTTATGCAGCGGATGCCCTTCCAGCCACAACCCATCTCTGGGAAACATCCACACACACATTCACACACACACACACACACACACACACACACACACACACACACACACACACACACACACACACACTCATACACTACGGACATTTTAGCCTACCCAGTTCACCTGTACCGCATGTCTTTGGACTGTGGGGGAAACCGGAGCACCCGGAGGAAACCCACGCAAAGGCAGGGAGAACATGCAAACTCCACACAGAAACACCAACTGAGCCTAGGTTTGAACCAGCGACCTTCTTGCTGTGAGGCGACAGCACTACCTACTGCTTTACCCTGTTAAACATCTTCTGGTAAATATTTAACTTATTTATTTATTTATTTATTTATTTATTGCCAAAACACATTGATCCACTTCATAAGACATGCGTTAACCCAGCCTGATCTCACGAGGAAGCGTAAGTATTTTACGTTTTGTCAGTTTAGTGACTAATTTGTACGAATTTGTTCGAGTTCAGACGTATGAAAATGTAGGATTTTAAAAAGGAGGTGTGGCACCCAACCCCACCGTCATTGGATTATGAGCAAATTGTATTAAATTGTACGAATTAGATCATAGGAATTCATACGAATTAGCCACTAAATCAAAAAGTTATGAATTGCCATGAGATTGCGTTGGTTAACCCCTAAGGGTTAGTTTTATGACAGATGTGGTTTTGAAAGTTAAAAAAGTTCACTAATATTCACTAATACCATTATATGGGAAGAGCCTAGATTAACTGTAAATCTACTCTTACTGTATCTGTCTGAAAGAAGAAAGTCGTATATACCAAAGGATGGCTTGAGGGGAAACAAATTTTGGGGCAATTTTCCTTTTTTGGTAGAACTACTCCTTTAAAAAGCAGTGGAACACATGTGCCTAATAAATTGGCCGGTGAGTGTGTATTTCATTCCACATGAAGTAGACTTCTGCACTCTTGAGCAACAGGGTGTGTGGGGGTTTCTTTGTTGAAGGGCACATTGTGAAGAAGTTGTAGTGTGTGGGTGATAAAGTGTAACATCTGACTGTGAACAGGATGAGTCAGGTTTGAGTTTTGACATGCTCATGTACGGCAATGCCTGTTGCATCAGAAATCACATTCAAACAGAGATACACACGCATAGAAATATTTATCAGAGATCCCCGAGGACATGCAGGTGTCTTTTAAGTAATACTTCAGTATTAAAATATTAGAATTCTCATGGAGATAAAAATCCATTTTTATATTACGCAATTAGATTAAGGAGTCTGTCCCGAGGCAATGAAGCGAGTGCATCATATGCTGCTAGAGACATAGGTTGCGGCTTGAGGAGAGTCAATAAATCTAGAGGAGCTCGTCTTGAATTTTCCTGCAGTTAACAGCTCGACATTAAAGCATCCACAAAATAGCGTAATATCTAATGGACGTGATTTGAGGGCAGTTGGGCTCTGCGGTCAGCGGACCGAATGTACTCACATTATCAAAACCGCTGGACGACTGCAGTATTATGAATTAAAGTATGGTTGTGGCATCGCGGTACAGGCTGCTCAAGGCTCTAATCATGAACCAAACTGCTGGGGCCAATATCAGCTCAGGTCCCTCAGACTCCCACAATGCAGCGCAGCTGCCAAGAGCCACACCACACAAACCGGGGCCAAAGCCAGAGGCCTGAAGAGGTTATAGTAAGAACAGAGAGAGGCCACCAAAGCCTCTGGGCAGCATGAGATGTGGAGATGTTGGATAAAGAAGGAATTAAAAAGCAGAGCAGGCAGAAAAGGGAAGGAAATGCTCACAAAACAGAATAAAGAGAAACTAACTGGTAATGTGACTGAAGAAACACACTACACAATGTGATTTTGGCACTCTCTTTTTGATGTCATTTTGATGCCATGATTCACAAAAGCCGTCAGGATGCACATCAATCGGTCAATTACATTTTTTGTATGCACACAAACTATTAAACACAGCAAGAGATGTGACCGGAAGTATCATAACAGCTCTTTAGTGTGGACCTCACATAAGAAAGTACCTTACTGAACTGATACTTACTGTTTGACCAATATTAGATTTAAACAGCTTGGTGACGCATTGCTGCCACATTATTTTTCCACTCAATTATGTCATAATAACGACATATTTACCTGTTGAAAATAATATTATTTTCCATGTTAATCGTTCAAACAAGATCTTTTATACATGATGTGACCTGGAACAAATAAAGAATCCAGCTTTTTGGTAATTTGGCATTTGTTTTTACTCTCAGCTTTAACCACAACATTTTATTAACAGTGACAAGAGTCACATCCGAGGGATCATCCTTAGCATGTGAACACTATTTCTGTGAACGCCCATTTTTGACAGGTAAGAGGAAAAAAAACGTGTCTTAAAAGTTTCAAATTCTGAAATTGAAAATATGAGATAAAATTAGGACTTAGTCAAAATAAATATATATTATTGTTCTTTTCATGTCATTAATCAGGTTTAACAGCTACATTGAAACTGAACACAAATAACCAAGCCTGCATGTTCACAAAAGCCTATAGTGATGAAATATGTTCATAATATATTGCTGTTATTCTGCATTATATGCATGCTTTATAAGTTGTGGTGATGATGTGTCAGGCTACTTATAGAAATTGGTATTTCCTCTGAAGTGGAATGATGTAATGTATCACCATAATACTGTAGTGAAAGTCCACCTTTACTTTATTATTCTATAGACTGCTGCAGTAGAGCGCTTCCATGATGCTTCAAATGAGGGTTGTAGGAATTACATTGTTACAGCAATAAATAAACTGTCTATAAAATAAAAAATTTGCTCATTACTATCACAACAAACAACAAAATCTGTTTTTAACATGGAAAGATGCTTTTTATTGTGTCATGGCATTGCAGTGCATGCAGTTAGACTTTTTTAATCTCGTAATTTCAACCTTTTAGTCATATTTTTGACTTTTTTTTTTTACTTTGTTTTAGCAAATTGAAACTATGCGATAGTCAATTTCCTTTTTTTTTTATCCCAAATTTGATTTTATAATTTTAATGAAGTCATAATTCTGATTTAGTTATGCATTTTATTTGGTCATAATTTTGACCTCATAATTGTGACTTTTTAAGTCTTAATTTCAGTTTTAGTCACAATTTCTTCTTTTTGTCATAAATTCATCATAATTTTGTCTTCATTCATTCATTTTTTTTTCAGCTTAGTCCCTTTGTTAATCTAGGGTCGCCATGGCAGAATGAACTGCCCACTTACCCAGCACATGTTTTACGCAGCGAATGCCTTTCTAGCTGCAACCCATCACTGGGAAACATCCATACACATTCTCACACACACACTATGGACAATTAAGGCCTACCCAATTCACCTTTACTGCATGTCTTTGGACTTGTGGGGGAAACCGGAGCACCTGGAGTAAACCCACGCTAACACAGGGAGAACATGCAAACTCCACACGGAAATGCCAACTGGCCCAGCCGAGGCTCGAACCAGCAACCTTCTTGCTGTGAGGCGAACGTGCTACCCACTGCACCACCGTGCCCATAATTTTGTCTGTTTAACTCATAATTTTGACTTCTAAATCATACTTTTGACAAGTCAAAATTAAATCCTTTTCATTATTTAAATGTATAAGTTAATTATGTCTGATTGATTTAGTAAGTCAAAATTTCAACTTTCATTTTCTCATCATTTTGATAATTTCGTAAATGGGATTTGCTAGGCCATAATTATTTTTTTATCTCATAATTTCGACTTTATACATCAGATTTTTTTAAGTCATAATTTCAACTTTATCTCAATGTTGAAAAGTCAAAATTCATACGTTTTCTAAGCCATAATTTTGACTTTTCTATCTCACAATTTCAACTTTCTAAATTATGCTTTTGACAATACAAAAATTAATCTTTCATAATTTAGATTTTATATATCAAAATGTTGTTGTCTTAATTTTGATTTAACAAATTATAAGTTTGATTTAGTATGTCAGTTTAAACTTTTGTTGTCTATTTTATCTTAGGTCATAATTTAGATTTTTTTGAAAGTCTTAAAATTATAATTTCAACTTTACACATAAATTCTACTTTCATCTCAAAATTTCAATTAAGTCATAAATTTGTCTCTAATGAATGTAATTTTGAGGTCACAATAATCTTTTTATCTCATAATTTTAACTTTATAAATTATAATTTAGATGTTTTTTTTTTTGTTTTTTTTTTTTAAGTTTTCAACATTATCTCATAAGGTTAACTTGTCAAAATTCAGACTTCTTAAGTCATAGTTTTGGACTTTTTTTTATAATTTCGACTTTGGCCATAATGTCTTTTTGTCGTAATATAATAATGCTGACTTTTTATCTCGTAATCTCGACTTTCTAAATCCTACTTTTGAAAAGTCAAAAATTAATCTTCAAATCATAACTTTGAATTTGTCTCTTAATTCTGACTTTATAAATCATAATTTTGAAGTCATAACTTTGAGTTTATGACAAAAAATTATGATTTGTAAAATCTAAATTATGAGAAGAGTCGTAATTATGAAATGCTAATTATGATTAATTAAAGCAAAATCATGCATCAGTCGAAATTGAGGTAAAAAAAAATGGACTTATAAAATTTCTATCAAACATCAAAACTACAATTTAGTCGAAATTGACATAAAAATGATGATTTATGAAATCTAAATTATGAGATCAAAATATCAACCATCTCATAATTCTGATTTTATAAATCATAATTGTCAGTTTTGACTGACATCATGATTTATGAATTCAAAACTGATTTATAAAATCTAAATAATGAGATAAAACTATCTTATCATTTCTACTCCAAATTTTTTATTTAAAATGTTTGATTTACTAAGTCAAAATCTTTTGTTGTTTACCAATTTCAATTTTAAAAAATCTAAATTACGATTCAAGTTAAAATTTTAAAGTGTCTACTTTTATCTTGAAATTTCTGTCGTTAAATTGTATAAATGTAATTTGATGATCAATTAAATTAATCTCAATTTTGACTTCAGCCATTTCTTTTTGTAGTAAATTACATGTATGATCTGTGGGAGCAAAATTTCACTTATCTCTAAAAATGCAAACTGTTTCTAAATGAATAAAATAACATTTAAATGAAGAAACAGACATGAGGGCTTATGAAGATGATTTCATATTTTTAATATCAAATAAATCACAAAATATAAAAAAGCAATAATTAAACAAGAACACTTAAAAATAAAACTTGCACTGCTCAAAAACATACAAAGTTAGAACTGATCATCTATTATAACAGAAACAGACCTATTAGCAACAACGTGCATTCCAGCTAATAAGAATTTTTTTTCCAAACAAAAACATTCAAGCTACAAAGTGAGGGACACAGAAAGGCATAACATCTGCTTCTGATTTATTTTTCTTTTGTTTTTTTTTATTATATTCTGAAAAAATAAAAAGGAATGGGTTGGGTAGGCAGTTGGATTTCAACTAATGCATCCATGTCCATCTCCTATTTTTTACAATTTAATGCTCTGCACTGAAACATCTGATATGTGAACGAGGACTTTGCAGGAGTGTAAATAATAGTCTGTGTGCTTATATGTGCCTTAGCATGGAGCAAACCATTCCAGGAGCATTCCGACATAACTCTACTGGAACAATCCACTTGTCCTTTCAGATGACCAATAAGTTAGATAGTAGGTAAAAATAAAACTGAGCAAAAGGTTTATTCAAATCCCAGCTCCAGCTCCCAGATTAGTGAATGATTTCCCTAAAGGCATGTTCTTACACGCAGACAAACTCTCCCATAAACACACATTCTCAGTCTAAGGAGTCACCCAGTGTCCTCACTTGACCCACCCGCTCTTTATCAACCAAGACATTCTTTCTCCGACAATCCCCATCTTATTTTCTCTCAGTCTGCACCATGTGCTGGGTTTATTGGATGCTGGGGGAGGGCTGTGGGTTTGGATTGGCTGTGGCCTGGCGTGGCATAGTGTACATGGCTCCCAGGAACTGATCGGCTATCCTCCCGGCCTCCCTCAGGCCACTCAGCAAAGCACCATGTACTGTGGCAGGATAGTTTCTGATCGTGTGTTCACCAGCGAAGAACAGACGTGGAACAGGCTATAAAACACACACACACACACACACACACAATCGTCATCGCATCCACTTCTACTGCATCAAATGGAAATGAGCAATATACAAAGATGCTCACCTGTGAGGCTCCAGGTATGGCAGGACCAGGTGTGATAGGCTGAGCCATGAGATCATAGTCATTACCAGAAGAGCCGGCTGCGACGTACGAGTATGAGCCTCGAGCCCAGGGGTCTGCTCGCCAGCGGCTCACCACCGTCTCCTTCGGCTGCCATGTCAACAGACACACAACACACAGTCAGTTTGTTGTCGTTGGAGAACAGCCAGATTCTCCATACACAAAGAAAAGGCCGCAGTGACAATGTGTAGCAAGGTATGGGAAAACTCATTCATTACATTTTGGATGACATTTCCAATTCATGACAGTTGTATAAAGATCTGCACAATATATAATCTCAGCATCGATATAACAACATGCGCATCCTCAATAGTGACATCGTAAGATATGCAACATTGAGTGAGAATTAGGGGTGTAATGGATCCCGGTTGATCAGTACAGATCACAACCCACAGGTGACTCATGGATCGATGCCTTTTTTTTCACTTGTAGATTAATCCTAAATATATGTATTGACTGCAGAGAGAGAGAGAGAGATCATCCCTTGTGTCATTCAAATCACATGTATGAAAGGATGTAGGCTTTCCTGTAAAACGTAATGATGATTTAAGATGTTGTGGTGGGTTATTCAGGATGTTGTGGGTTTCTTAGGTTGTTGAAGGGGCTTTCAGTCACTACTTGTTTAGCCTGCATTAATGCATTCAGTGTGAGCTGCACAATTAATGATTAAAAGAGTGGGATCTCAACACCCACGCAGAATAAATTAGAAATGATGGTGATTTGCATACGTTTATTAATCCTAAGAGATTCAGTCTTTAGTTTGAGTTAGTTATGAAGTTACAAACAGTCAAATAACACAGAAGTACTGAGATAACAGTTGATAGTTTAGATAAACCCACTGTATTTATGGTAAAGATTAGAATCACCGCAATGTGCATTTAACAATCTCAAAAATAAAAGTTGTAGGCAGCAAATACATTATTTAATCAATAGGTGGCGAAAACCAGCCATCAAAAATATGCCACTGAATAATTCTTCAAAAATTATCCATCAAGCAATGAAACATGATGTTTTATGAATGAATAACAATCTTTTATTGAAAATGAGACTAAATATACACTATACATTGTGTTATCAGCAACAGTATTTTTTTACAGTACTGAATATCTACTATTTATTTTTATTCTGCTGATTATTTCTTCATTTTAATAAAATTGCACATTCTACGTAATGTTTTTTTAAAACCAAGTGTCTTGCAGTACTGTTTGTGTTAAATGAAAAAAAAAAATTTTTTGTCTCCTCCCCTTTTTGGCTGATACAAAAAATGGTCCGATCCGTAACTAAAAAACTATAATGTGATCTGAACCATGAGATTTGTGATCCGTTACACCACTAGTCAGAATTATAGTTGACCAGGTTGACCAATTATAGTTGACCAAGTTTAACATATTAGTGTGGAAATGTATTATTTGCATGTGTTTAAGGCCGGTGACTGAACATTTCAAGAGTTTAACACATTTGGACAAAAAATAAGATGATAAAAAATTGGATGTTTGCAGGTGTAAAAAACATTTATTATGTTTATTTATAGGATTTATGCAAAACAAAAAGTTTTTCTAACGTATAATTTTGTCTTTTTCTAGTCCAAATATCTACGTTTTAAAGTGAAAATAAGATTGTTGATAATTTAGCTTGTTTTAAGAAAAGCTCTTCATTTTAACTTTTTACTTCCAAAAACTTTTTTTTTTTAGATATTTGAACTAGAAAAAAGACAAAGAAATTTTTTTTTGCATTGTGATTATACAATTTCTCTATTCAAACTATCTTGTTAAACTGTATTCATATCGCCATATATATTGCTAAAACAATAAAACTTTGGAATATCATATTTATCCAATATCATGTATCCCCAGTTGTTCACAAAAATATTTGTAAAAGCACAGAGCTAGAAATGAAGCAAGCGCCTCCGAGCTCACCTGAGGGACTGCGCTGCTTCCAAAAATGCCCTTGAGGATGGCCAGACAACGACCAACGATGACATCATCGCTGATATTCTCCATAATGCCTGCAGCCTCTCCTGCCATCAGAGCTAACAGTATGGGGGCTGTGAAGATGCAAAGGTCAGATTCAAAGTGAGTTCTAAGTGGCATAATTATGCAACAGTAATTATCACACAGCTTTTTTTCAACTTGCATTTTTATGACATTTACTGGTTACGGTTGAGGTGCAAGCTCATTCCTGCCCGTTATTACATTCAGATTTTCTTTATTGTAATTGTATAACACTTTAAACACTATAATTTAATTATACTTTATAATTTGTATAATCAGCCCAGGCTTCTGAGCATAGACCTGACATACCAATTCTGACTTAAATTGTTGTACATATGAAGCTTAAATGAAGTTTTGCTCACTTTCCATTAAAAATCGATGCCATAAATTGGAAATCTGTTGCGATTCAGATGAGGTTACTACTTCAAAACAATAGGATTTTATTCCACAGATTGCCAGACACTTCCTGTTGATGACCAAGCTCCACCAATAACCATATAAGGGTGTATCATTACCATGTAGTTTGGGTGATCTGAACACTTTGTCACAGGTTTTACACTTTTGTCACAGGTTTCACACTTTTTTTTCCACAGGTTTCACACTTTCAAGTGTATAACAGAGACAGCAAACAAACAAAATCTATCATTTTTTCATTACCCTTAAAACCTTTTAATAATTTTTTTTCCCCTCAAAAACCTTTCGAACTCTTGCCATGAAATAAAATACAGGGTTTCTAAATGATCTACCATGATTTAGCTAAATTCACTTTATTACTCTAATGTAGGCATGGGACGATAACTGTTTTCAAGGTATACGACCGTTTGGAAAGATCAAGGTTTTAAAACCGGCAAAATGTTCTGCTATACCGTTCCTACGCAATATGTACGATTTTTTCTACATTTTTTTTTTAGTTCTTTAAAACAACAGAATGTCCAGCAAAAAAAGATGATTCATTTGAATTTTTTAGCCGACATGTTTACTGTTCCAAAATATTTAAAATGTTTCTCATAATAAAATATATTGTGTTTAATAGGGGAAACGTGGTTGTTTTTTTACCAAGACACTTAAAAAAAAATATTTTAGTATTGTGATTACTGCTCATTCAAACTAATATATTTGTAACCAAGGTCATCATACGGACAGAATTTAATATCGCCCCATGCCTACTCTAATGAGTGCTATTGATACTAGTTTAAAAATGCCTTTGCCTTATAACATAAATTAAAAAAAAAAGAATCAGTCACAATATTAACATAGTTTTTCCTCTTAAATCATATAAAAACTGCTTTAAGTTGAGAATAAGCAGTTTTCAAAACAATTTTTTTTTTACGCTAAATGGTAATATATTTTAATATTAACCATTTACTTGTGCTCACGGCACACAACACCAGTTATTGCCTACATGACCTATACCTCCTTTACCAATTTAATAGCCAGAATTATAACAGTTAAGCATTGATAAAAAAAATAACCTTCACCTTTGTAGAGGTTCCAGAAGAGAAACAGTTCTCCTCGACTGGCTGTCGTGCTTCCCACATGGCCAAAGAGGTTAACACTGGGATCCCAGAATACTCTATCAAAACACAACACCACCTAAAACACACAAAACATATTTGAGAAGATGGGCCTTTTAAAAGTGTCATTCGACATGCATGCTATGATCTGCAAAGCACAGCACACTGAATTCAACTCATGTGGTCTCAAACAATGTTTTGTTTTTCTGTGAACCAAATAAGAAATGCGAAAGTCACCAAAACTCTAGTGATAGGGTGAACTATCCCTTTAAATAAACCCAATTAAAAGACTAGCAGTCTAATGCTGAATCAACATAACTCAAATGTGATCAAGGCCACTTAAAAGGCCATTAATTATTCCACCATCATGTGACCACATTAATGCAAGTACATGCATTTTGGAAAACACTTAAGCAAAACAGATCATAATAATGTGCAGAATACTACAGAAGCCTGAAAATACTGTTTAAAATAATACAGAATGATAAGAAGGGCACCTTGAAAATGGGGGTGAGGAGGGGTGGGGGGCTAAAAGCAAGCTTCCTCGCTAATGCATGCTTTCAACGAGTCAATGAAAAACTGTTTCAGTGTACATTTCTGACATCCTGGGGTGTGTGCAGACAGCTGGTTCTGATAAAGCAGCCCTGTGAATGAATCTAGTACCACACTGTGCCCTCTTGTGACAAAACCAGAGAAATGGAGCAGGACAATTGCATAACACTGCAGCAATTTTCTGCTGCAGCCGAACCAGGAGAGGGAGCGAGGAGAGCGAGAGAGTGCAGAGGAGGAAAATGATGATGACGCATCCTGAACTCTCAATATACGTAGGGGTAAATTTGTTAAGGGCTATATATAGAAAGATACCAATATCCATCCCTTTAGATTTGATTTGACCTAACCAGCCCAAGCAAATGTTCACTCTGGATTGATATTCTCATAAAATGTCCCAAGCTGACGCAGACCAGCATTGTCATTACATCAACACTCTCTCGTCTGCAATGGAATAAACAGTTATTCACACCTTGTTGAGATTTCCAAAGCCCATTCTCTGGATGGCAGCCGTCTTCCATTCTGGCAGAGGAGGGACAAACTGCACGGCCGGCGGCTGCTGTTTCATCACTCCCAAAGGTAGGGTACACAACACGGCGTCACATTTATAAATGAATGTCTGGGTAGTGGAGCGAGTATTCACCGCAATCACCTCGCAACCTGAGACAGGAAGGACATGATGGTCATGAACACAAACACAACACAGACACAACAGGAACTTGAGTGAATGACTGACTCACCAGATGATGTGTATCGGACCTGTCTTACTGCAGTGTTGAGTTTGATATCCAAACCCTCGGCAAGGGCCACCGGGACACACGAGTACCCGTTCCGCACAGTCAGATGACTGCCCGTAAACTCAAAATCATCATCCTGTTCAAACACAGATGGAGCAAACACTTTTTTCTGTAATTTGAAATTACACTGTAAATCAAACCTATGACTATGCTCATCTTCACATATTTCTGCAGATTTTTGAGCCCATAACTCAATCTGTTTATTTACTTATGTGAAGGTCTGTAAATATATATTTATTTTTTGTCCCAGTACAGGTACTTTAGAATTTTGATTGATGGCACCCTTTTCTTTGGCTCTCATGTTCAGCAATTGGTGAAAAAATGTAAGTGATTTTAGGCTTCTATTTTACAATTGACTCTTGGCTTTCTTTTGATGCTGAAAAGAAGCTTGTTTCTGCCATTTTAATGTCTGAATTGGAATACATGGGGATGTTATTTATATGCATGCATCTTCTCAGTTTGCATGCTTTAGACACTGTTTACATGGTGCACTGAGGTTTATAACAAATCTTAAATCCCTCACTCATCATTGTGTGTTGTACACTTAGGTACGAAGGTCTGCTTTTTCCACTTGTAGGCTCAAGCACTGGCATATCTTTGTTTATTCTGGGTTTACTCCCTTCATATCTTCAAACTTACATTTGTAAAAAACCTGTCTCTAGCTTTAGCCTCTGCTCTCAGGAAGTTTATTTATTGTCTGTACCAGTGGTCCGTACTGAAATGGGAAAAAAGGCTACAAATTATGCAGCACCTTTTGCATGGAATAATATCCCAACAAAGGTACAGTTAAAAGAGTTGGTTTCACAACATGCTTCTAATTTTTTTTGCCTATAGATATTCTGAATAGTTTTTCACTGTCATTGTATGTGTTTTGATGGATGAATGATGTTACCTGTTATTTGTGTTTTGTTTGTTTAACCCATGTGAACTGTATACTGTCTAATCTTGGCCAGGACCCACTTGTAAAAGAGACTTTTAATCTCAATGTGCGTTTTCTGGTAAAATAAAGTCAATAATAATAATAATAATAATATTCAGGTTTTACATTATTTCAGTATTATTATTGAATAATATGCGAATGTTTGTATGATTTATGTACAATGTAATTTGTATTTTTTCTGTCTTCAAGTGGATGTATTATATGAAAACTATATTAGATCTGTAAACCAAACAAAGCTCTAATTCAATTTGCATCAAAAACATGAAATAAAAAGTTTTGTTTTTATTTTGTGTGTGAATCTTTCAGCTATTACACTTTCAGTCATTCTACAGCCATTTTATTAATCTGTTTTACAAACTGCTGTGAAGAAATGGCAAAAACAAAGCCTACAGATTCTGTCTGGCACTGCCTAGGACATTGGCATTGTTAGCACAGGTTGAGTTACATGAACATTCTGCATGCCATATGGCCATTAACACATTTTTTTCACAGTCTAGATGTGAACATTTGAGCACTTTGGCAGTGCACTATTTTTTGTTGCTATGATATGGATTTTAACTGAAGTATTACCTGTTTCTAATTTCGCATACAGCGAAAGCCCAATTTGAACTACTTGTGTAAATGTTTTGTTTTCCATTGAAAACAAATGCAAAGTTGTAAAAAGCTTTGGAAGGCACACTGCCAAAACAATACAGGTGCTTTGCAAGAAAAGGTGAGAGAGCTGTACCTGATCCCAGTGTTTGAGTGAGAGTGTTGACAGCGGTGTGGCATTGGCAAACTCCAGGTTTGCAAAGTGCCAGTCAAGAATCTGACGGTCTCTTGAAGACAGATACACATCACTGAAAAAGAGATCCAGAATGACATTACTTGGACTCCATTCAGCAGTTTAACCCAGTATGTTAATGTGATGTCAGTGGTTTAGTTATTTTCTTGATTACCTGGGTGGATTGGCCTCCAGCTCCTGCAGTCTCTCCTCTAGTTTAACCTGCATCTCCACCAGCTCATCATACTCCTGCAGCAGAATCACAGATCAGCACATAGACATACATTTTCTTTTAACATTCACATAAACTATTTGATTCTTAGGAGGTTGAACCTATGTGAATTTTTCATGGCAGATGATGATAATGATAATACCCAGTAGAGATAATAATTCCAGATATTAGGGTAGCCAATGTTTGACTCTTTAAAATGCAACTTAAACACTAATATGATATTAAATATTTGGCATTAAATGCTTTATGAAATAAAGAATTCAAAAGAAATTCATGTCAAACACAAATCACAGTTCCAAGCTAGACCCTCCTCTCTCCTCAACACTCAAGTGTGATTTTTTTGGATGTGTACATTCTTTGTTGAAGGGCAGCAGAAGTGGTTTGGTCTCAGAGGGCAGAATCATCCTTCTTCTGAGCAAGCCAGCAGTTCACCCAGCAAACCAGCACAGGACTATTTAAAGAGAATCCTGCCCTAAAACCACATCACACAACTCTAAAATATCCTGCTACAGTTTCTCTGTGTGTCAGTTGGTTATAGTCTGCAGTAACTTGTTTTTAGTCATATTGAGACCAAAAACACAATTAATAGTACTATTTCTCATTCATTTAGTAGTATTAAAAACAGAACATTACAGGTATTGCCAACAATCTCAGCAGTTTCTCGGGACTTTTTTGACAATAAATACTTTACACAAAATAAAAAGTTTGGTCTGGAGTTAGTAAGAAAGTTTGTATGTTTGGAGTTAGTAAGAAAACATTACACAACTGATAAAGGGTAAACCCTAAAGACTCTCACAGTGTTAATAATGCAATTTAAATGAAAAGTGGTTCTTTTAAATGTTCTAATGATGAAAGAATACATACAAATTTATTATGGTTTCATAAACATACAGTAAAACCCTGATACACATTAAAGAAATGTCTTCAGATAATGAGGAATCATGTTCCACTAAAACCTGAATTAATGGCTGTTGAAAATAAAACACTGAATACAGGAATAATTTAGATTTAGATTTTACACAATTAAATTTTATTAAAAGTTAAAATGATACATTAAAAACAGTTGCAGTCTTGGTGAGCATAAAAGAGTTCTTTCAAAATTTTTTGGAAAATGGTACTGACCCCAAAATGACTGGTCATGCATATCATGAAAAACAGATGATTTGGCCCCTTAGAACTAATAAGTCTGTATGTACTTACTTGTAAAATGTACCTTCTGAAATTAATTTGGAGAATATAAAAATTTGGCTAAAACCACTCTCAATTTTGCAAACTATAAACCAAAGATTTAATGTTTCATCTAGATAAGAGTTATGCATTAAAAGCACATCATCAGTTTAAAATGAAGTCTAACTTGCACTAAAAGTACATCATCAGTTTAAAATGAAGTCAAACCTCAGTGTGAGCAAACAGGCGTTGAAATTCGTGTTTCAACCATAAATGGTCCGAACGCTTCTAATGGGCAACAATTGAGAGTGATTATGTGAATTAACATGCTAAAATCTCACCAGTGACGACTGTTTAGGTTAGGAATTTAACTTTCTGCACTGCGGGTGCTAAAGAGAATCCGACAGCGTTAGACTGTGGTTTGGAAAATGTACTAAAACAACCCAACTGAAACAGCAGGCTTAAATGGTATTATGCTCCATTACCAAGCGCAGAGGTGTTTGGCATGTTTGGAAAAAACTGCTGTGCAGTAAAAACACATTGAGATCGAGCATGACACATCTGTAGTCTCTGAACTCATTAGATGTTGCTGTGACAAATGCTTACTTACTGATTAGCATCAGGGGTAAGTAAGTTAGTCCGTTTCAGGAACATCGTTCTCAGTTTCAGATCTTAGTTTGACTAAACATGACCTTTATTTTCATAAAAATATAAACAAGCCAATTAAGACAGAGGTACCATTTATATCAATTGTTCGTTATTTTTTGCCGATTGAAATGAGAACATAAAATGAACCAACTGACATGTAGGGTTGAGCTATCTTCGTTTCTAAATTTCTAAACATGCACAAACCATAAAAAAGGTCTATGGTCAATGTGGGGTGAGGTCATGTGGGTTTGGACAAAGTGGGAAATTGGTTCTCTACCTTGCAGAGTGCTGTGAGGTCTCTGTGTTTGCTCTTCACCAGGAACTCAGCTGTGATGTCTCTGGGTGGCTTTACTTCACTGGCCTCTTTGTACTGCTGATGAAGCTCCTTCACTTTCTCCTTAGTAGTCACCATCTGGACAGAAAAACACAATCTAAGTAACTGTGTGCCATGAGTAAGCTGTTAATGAAGGATGTGTCAATTACCTTGTTCAGTAGGTCTTTGAGCTCTTCTTGAGTCTTCACAATCTTCTTCCAGTGTT